>NC_138299.1:71250000-71850000 GCF_965601325.2 Salmo salar | reverse complement strand
TACTGCAAGAAGGAAAGCCCATCGGCTACGCTTCCAAATCTCTCACAGACTGTGAAATCAACTACGCTCAAATTGAAAAAGAGCTGTACGCCATTCTGTTCGGATGTTAACGTTTCCATCAGTACGTATATGGACGACAAGTCATTGTGGAATCCGACCACAAGCCCCTTGAGTCAATCATGAGGAAACCACTAGCCGCAGCCCCGCCAAGGCTACAGAGAATGATCCTTCAACTACAAAAATACGACTTCACAATCACTCAACGTCCAGAGAAAGACATCCCTGTCGCAGACACACTCTCGTGGAAGTTTCTTACCTACAAGGACAGCAGCCTCAGTGAAGGCATGGACATGCAAGTACACACTGTGTACAGCAACTTACCAGTTAGTGACACAAATCTGAAGGAGATCCAAGCAGAAACAGAAAAGGACTCACAACTCTCACAGCTGAGGAAAGTCATACAGGATGGATGGCCTGAGGAGAGGAGAAAATGCCCTCAGAGCGTCTCAGAAATCTGGAACCATCGTGATGAACTATCACAGATCAACGGAATAATTTTCAAAGGCGAGAAAATCATTATTCCTACCAGTCTCAGAGAAGAGATTTTGACAAAGATCCATGCTGGACACATGGGCATGGAAAATTGCAAACAGAGAGCATGGGACATATTGTTTTGGCCCGGAATGTGCATACAAATAGAGGACATTGTTGGTAAATGCGCCATATGTCTCCAACGACGCCTGTTGATGAGCCGCAGATTTCGCCCTTCCCAGCACCAACCAGCAGCTGCAACCTGAGGTCGTCAGCTACAAGGAAATGCATGAAAAACGTGCACAGAGACAACAACAACAAAAGCGATATTACGACAGGTCAGCTAGACCACTGCCACCACTGATCGACGGAGAGTCAGTTAGAATCCAGGAGTATGGCCACTGGAAGCAAGCAGTCGTCATCCAGCCAGCTGACACTGAACGTTCATATCACGTCTGCACCGCAGAAGGAGCGGTGTCCCGCCACAATCGTCGTCACCTACTGAACACATTTACGTAATTTCACATTTACGTCATTTAGCAGACGCTCTTATCCAGAGCGACTTACAAATTGGTGCATTCACCTTATGATATCCAGTGGAACAACCACTTTACAATAGTACATCTATATATTTTTTGGGGGGGAGGGTAGGGGGGGAGGGTTAGAAGGATTACTTAATCCTATCCCAGGTATTCCTTAAAGAGGTGGGGTTTCAGGCGTCTCCGGAAGGTGGTGATTGACTCCGCTGTCCTGGCGTCGTGAGGGAGCTTGTTCCACCATTGGGGTGCCAGAGCAGCGAACAGTTTTGACTGGGCTGAGCGGGAACTGTGCTTCCGCAGAGGTAGGGAGGCGAGCAGGCCAGAGGTGGATGAATGCAGTGCCCTTCTTTGGGTGTAGGGACTGATCAGAGCCTGAAGGTACGGAGGTGCCGTTCCCCTCACAGCTCCGTAGGCAAGCACCATGGTCTTGTAGCAGATGCGAGCTTCAACTGGAAGCCAGTGGAGTGTGCGGAGGAGCGGGGTGACGTGAGAGAACTTGGGAAGGTTGAACACCAGACGGGCTGCGGCGTTCTGGATGAGTTGTAGGGGTTTAATGGCACAGGCAGGGAGCCCCGCCAACAGCGAGTTGCAGTAATCCAGACGGGAGATGACAAGTGCCTGGATTAGGACCTGCACCGCTTCCTGTGTGAGGCAGGGTCGTACTCTGCGAATGTTGTAGATCATGAACCTACAGGATCGGGTCACCGCCTTGATGTTAGCGGAGAACGGCAGGGTGTTGTCCAGGGTCACGCCAAGGCTCTTAGCACTCTGGGAGGAGGACACAATGGAGTTGTCAACCGTGATGGCGAGATCATGGAACGGGCAGCCCTTCCCCGGGAGGAAGAGCAGCTCCGTCTTGCCGAGGTTCTGCTTGAGGTGGTGATCCGTCATCCACACTGATATGTCTGCCAGACATGCAGAGATGCGATTCGCCACATGGTTATCAGAAGGGGGAAAGGAGAATATTAATTGTGTGTCGTCTGCGTAGCAATGATAGGAGAGACCATGTGAGGATATGACAGAGCCAAGTGACTTGGTGTATAACGAGAATAGGAGAGGGCCTAGAACTGAGCCCTTGGGGACACCAGGTGTTTAGCACGTGGTGCGGAGACGGATTCTCGCCACGCCACCTGGTAGGAGCGACCTGTCAGGTAGGACGCAATCCAAGAGTGAGCCGCGCCGGAGATGCCCAACTCGAAGAGGTTGGAGAGGATCTGATGGTTCACAGTATCAAAGGCAGCAGATAGGTCTAGAAGGATGAGAGCAGAGGAGAGAGAGTTAGCTTTAGCAGTGCGGAGAGCCTCCGTGACACAGAGAAGAGCAGTCTCAGTTGAATGACCAGTCTTGAAACCTGACTGATTTGGATCAAGGTCATTCTGAGAGAGATAGCAAGAGAGCTGGCCAAGGACGGCACACTCAAGAGTTTTGGAGAGAAAAGAAAGAAGGGATACTGGTCTGTAGTTGTTGACATCGGAGGGATCGAGTGTAGGTTTTTTGAGAAGGGGTGCAACTCTCGCTCTCTTGAAGACGGAAGGGACATAGCCAGCGGTCAAGGATGAGTTGATGAGCGAGGTGAGGTAAGGGAGAAGGTCTCCGGAAATGGTCTGGAGAAGAGAGGAGGGGATAGGGTCAAGCGGGCAGGTTGTTGGGCGGCCGGCCGTCACAAGTCGCAAGATTTCATCTGGAGAGAGAGGGGAGAAAGAGGTCAAAGCATAGGGTAGGGCAATGTGAGCAGGACCAGCGGTGTCGTTTGACTTAACAAACAAGGATCGGATGTCGTCAACCTTCTTTTCAAAATGGTTGACAAAGTCATCCGCAGAGAGGGAGGAGGGGGCGGGGGGGAGGAGGATTCAGGAGGGAGGAGAAGGTGGCAAAGAGCTTCCTAGGGTTAGAGGCAGATGCTTGGAATTTAGAGTGGTAGAAAGTGGCTTTAGCAGCAGAAACAGAGGAAGAAAATGTGGAGAGGAGGGAGTGAAAAGATGCCAGGTCCGCAGGGAGGCTAGTTTTCCTCCATTTCCGCTTGGCTGCCCGGAGCCCTGTTCTGTGAGCTCGCAATGAGTCTTCAAGCCACGGAGCAGGAGGGGAGGACCGAGCCGGCCGGGAGGATAGGGGACATAGAGAGTCAAAGGATGCAGAAAGGGAGGAGAGGAGGGTTGAGGAGGCAGAATCAGGAGATTGGTTGGAGAAGGATTGAGCAGAGGGAAGAGATGATAGGATGGAAGAGGAGAGAGTAGCAGGAGAGAGAGAGCGAAGGTTGCGACGGCGCAGTACCATCTGAGTAGGGGCAGAGTGAGTAGTGTTGGAGGTGAGCGAGAGGGATAAGGATACAAGGTAGTGGTCGGAGACTTGGAGGGGAGTTGCAGTGAGATTAGTAGAAGAAACGCATCTAGTAAAGATGAGGTCAAGCGTATTGCCTGCCGTGTGAGTAGGGGGGGACGGTGAGAGGGTGAGGTCAAAAGAGGAGAGGAAAGAAGGAGGCAGAGAGAAATGAGTCAAAGGTAGACGTAGGGAGGTTAAAGTCACCCAGAATTGTGAGGGGTGAGCCATCCTCAGGAAAGGAACTTATCAAGGCGTCAAGCTCATTGATGAACTCTCCAAGGGAACCTGGAGGGTGATAAATGATAAGGATGTTAAGCTTGAATGGGCTAGTGACTGTGACAGCATGGAATTCAAAGGAGGAGATATACAGATGGGTCAGGGGAGAAAGAGAGAATGTCCACTTGGGAGAGATGAGGATTCCAGTGCCACCACCCCGCTGACCAGATGCTCTCGGGGTATGCGAGAACACGTGGTCAGACGAGGAGAGAGTAGTAGGAGTAGCAGTGTTTTCTGTGGTAATCCATGTTTCCGTCAGCGCCAAGAAGTCGAGGGACTGGAGGGTAGCATAGGCTGAGATGAACTCTGCCTTGTTGGCCGCAGACCGGCAGTTCCAGAGGCTGCCGGAGACCTGGAATTCCATGTGGGTCGTGCGCGCTGGGACCACCAGGTTAGAGTGGCAGCGGACATGCGGTGTGAAGCGTTTGTGTGGCCTGTGCAGAGAGGAGAGAACAAGGATAGACAGACACATAGTTGACAGGCTACAGGAGAGGCTACGCTAATGCAAAGGAGATTGGAATGAAAATTAACTAAACAACTGGGGAAGCGAGAGAGCAGGGCCTCCCTCACTAACCATTCACTGAAACACTCAAATATAACTTTTCCAACTTCCACTTTAGAAATTATAATTGATGTAAACTACAGTGGTTCAATGTTTCCAGGAATAGGCTCAAACTTAGTTTATTCAGCTAGGTAACTTGGTACAGTATTCTTCTGTGAAACCCACCCAGTGCACTGTGTCATATGACGCCGTAGCTAACTAGCATGCTAGCATCCAATAACACACGGTTAGCACCAATACTTGGTTACAACAAACTACCAATGGATCATTCGTGTCCGTGTCTAGTTCCTTTCATAACACAGAAGTAATTAAACGTTGGCTAACTAACACAAAGTCAGTCCTGCTAGCTACACAAGTGGACTACACAACTCGAAAGTTCAGAAAGTTAAGCTTAAGTTGCAAAAATCTTATTGACAAAAAATGATACAGTACTGCTAGCTGGTAGAGTTGGCTAGCTAGCAGTGGCTGCGTTAACCTTTATCTTTTATCTTTGATACAGAGACAACTATGTAGCTATGTAGCTAGCTAACATTACACTAATCAAAACATTCCATTGTAATGTATTTAGTTTCTACAGTACTGCTAGTTGGTAAAGTTGGCTAGCTAGCAGTGGCTGTGGTGTTGATGCCGTTTGGAAAACGGCGCGAACGAACGAACGAATACAGCTGGCTAGCTAACCTTGTTAGTTTCTCAAAGTTAGTTTCTCAAAGCTAAACCTACACCTTTAGCTACACCTTTATCCTTGATGCAAAGACAACTATGTAGCTAGCTAGCTAACATTACACTAATCAAAACGTTCCGTTGTGATGTATTTAGTTTCTACAGTACTGCTAGTCGGTAAAGTTGGCTAGCTAGCAGTGGCTGTGGTGTTGTGGTGTGGTGTTGATGCCGTTTGGAACACAAAATAACAACACACTGACGAGATGAACTGTTCCCCTGAAAGAGAACGTGATGGACTAAACACACACACACAGCACAACATACACCATACTGCAACACCACAAGAACTGTTGACTGACACAGAAGCATGCTCAGCATCATATCGCACAAAGTCAGGAAGAGAGGTCACGCCCAGAGCTGTCCTAGACCTGTGAAATGTCAAAGGGTGTAGGCGGATCGCTGCCCTAAAAGAGTTCCAGACTGTAAAGTTGTTATTGAAAGTTCACTTGAAATGCTTTGGTATTGTATTTGTTTGAAATGTTAAGATGTCATTTCTACAGTGAAAGCTGAGTTGCTGAGAATCCCTTGTTCGGAAAGTAACAGTATGCTGGATCATTGTTTCAGAGTCTATGTTGATTCAGTTGGTGTAGTATGCAATATAAATGGTTACTTACCTTGAGTTCAAGCTACAGAGCATGTATTCAAAAGAAACGCTTAGAATATGTAAAATATTTGTATTTTGTTTTAAAAGAAGGGGGATGTAATATTCATATGTGTAAACATACTGAATTATAATTGGATGCATTTTACCGCTGTATCATACTGTGCTATGATTGGTTAAGACCACCCAGATGGTTAGGTCATGGTCAATTGATCATGGTTGGAGATAAGTGAACATGCAAGTTGTAGCAAGCTAATAAAGAGCTACGTTAAGAAATATCCTGCAGTACTGCATTTTATTATTTTGTACAAAGCGTGCAAAACAAGACAGGGCGTGGATCAGAAGACCAGTATCTGGTGTGACCACCATTTGCCATGCAGTGTGACACATCTCCTTCTCAGAGTTGATCAGGCTGTTGTTTGTGGCCTGTGGAATGTTGTCCCTCTCCTCTTCAATTGCTGTGCGAAGTTGCTGGATATTTGCGGTAACTAGAACATGCTGTCGTACGTTGATCCAGAGCATTCCAAACGTGCTCAATGGGTGACATGTCTGGTGAGTATGCAGGCCATGGAAGAACTGGGACTTTTTCAGCTTCCAAGAATTGTGTACAGATCCTTGCGACATGGGGCCGTGCATTATCATGCTGAAACATGAGGTGATGGTGGTGGATGAATGGCCTCAGGATCTCGTCACGGTATCTCTGTGCATTCAAATTGCCGTTGATAAAATGCAGTTATGTTCGTTGTCCGTAGTTTATGCCTGCCCATACCATAATCCCCATGGGGCACTCTGTTCACAACAGGGAGCCCCAAAACAATTCTTAGAACATTAGGCACATTTTTTTCAATGTTTAATTATTAACCGATCACCATTAATATAATATTTTATTTACAATGTACTGATAAAACTAACGGCTTCTTTTTCTTTTCTTGTTTTTGGCAAAAAGTAAACATCCAGAGGGCCTCTGTATTGCCCAACCTCTCCCCCCTCTATTTACAGGAAATGGTGTGGTCCTGCCCCCAAACCAGGCGCAAACGGTACTTGCTCGCAGTGAATTGCAAGTGAGGAGTGCAGGTGGAGCATCATGTCTCAGCTTCCTGTCTCCTGGCTTCCAAAAACGAAAAGAAAGACAGGAGAGAGAAAAGAAAGGGTGACAGTATGTCTCAGGAAGGTGGGTGTAGTCCATGAGTGGTGGAAATTAACCTGTTAGCATAGTCCATAGTGAAATAGGCTACTCTTGCTCCTCTAACATTAGTTACTTAATATCTTCACAGACAATTCTGAGTGTTTACATTTCGCTCATCTTTTAGCCAACATTTAATCAATGCAGGCAAACTTTTAGCAAGCTGTTCATACTAAATCAGTTGTCCCTGCCCCTGCCTGGTGCCAGGCCCAACAAATGCAGCCACAGGCTCAGCAGCCCTGTCTCTCCATCCCCATACCACTGAACAATCCCTGTCTCCACATCCCCATACCCCTGAACCAGCCCTACTCCCAAGTGAAGAAGGAGTTGAGCAGCATTGTGTTGAATGACAAGTCAGTTGGCTTAATTGCAGGTACTGCAATGCATTGAGGACAGGAATTCAATTCCCCAGTCAGGAAAAATCTCACTAGACAGAGCGGCAACCAATATCAGAGCCTTAAGGAAGAGATGCAGGCTCTTAGAGATGGATGGGAGTCTCTCCTGTCTGAGGAAACACTGATTACTACGCAAATGGATGTTGCACCTCAATTTAGCAAGGAACACAGCCACCAGAGGAAAAGGAAGAGATTCCATGATGAGACCTCTCAAGAGGAGACAGCTCAGGACAGTGCAGCAACAGTGTTGCGGAACAGTGTTTTTTACTGCTATGGACAACATCATAAGTGACTTGAACACTAGGCTCCACACCACTGCAAAAATTGTAGTATAATTTTCTGCTGTTCTGAAAGTTGGGCAGATTAGTGAGGATAAAGTCCCTTCTGTGTGTCAACCACTGATCATGAAGTATTCCAGAGATCTTACACCTGAGTTTCAAAAGGAAGTAAGACACCTGAACACTGTATATGCTGCCACTTTTCCCCCTAACTTGTCCCCTCTTGGTCTCCTGAAGGCAATTTGTAAGATGCAGCTGCACTGCTCCAAAAAAATAAAGGGAACACTTAAACAACACAATGTAACTCCAAGTCAATCACACTTCTGTGAAATCAAACTATCCACTTAGGAAGCAACACTGATTGACAATCCATTTCACATGCTGTTGTGCAAATGGAATAGACAACAGGTGGAAATTATAGGCAATTAGCAAGACACTCCCAATAAAGGAGTGGTTCTGCAAGTGGGGACCACAGACCACTTCTCAGTTCCTATGCTTCCTGGCTGATGTTTTGGTCACTTTTGAATGCTGGCGGTGCTTTCACTCTAGTGGTAGCATGAGACGGAGTCTACAACCCACACAAGTGGCTCAGGTAGTGCAGCTCATCCAGGATGGCACGTCAATGCGAGCTATGGCAAGAAGGTTTGCTGTGTCTGTCAGCGTAGTGTCCAGAGCATGAAGGCGCTACCAGGAGACAGGCCAGTACATCAGGAGACGTGGAGGGGGCCGTAGGAGGGCAACAACCCAGCAGCAGGACCGCTACCTCTGCCTTTGTGCAAGGAGGAGCAGGAGAAGCACTGCCAGAGCCCTGCAAAATGACCTCCAGCAGGCCACAAATGTGCATGTGTCTGCTCAAACGGTCAGAAACAGACTCCATGAGGGTGGTATGAGGGCCCGACGTCCACAGGTGGGGGTTGTGCTTACAGCCCAACACCGTGCAGGACGTTTGGCATTTGTCAAAGAACACCAAGATTGGCAAATTTCCCACTGGCGCCCTGTGCTCTTCACAGATGAAAGCAGGTTCACACTGAGCACGTGACAGACGTGACAGAGTCTGGAGACGCCGTGGAGAACGTTCTGCTGCCTGCAACATCCTCCAGCATGACCGGTTTGGCGGTGGGTCAGTCATGGTGTGGGGTGGCATTTCTTTGGGGGGCCGCACAGCCCTTCATGTGCTTGCCAGAGGTAGCCTGACTGCCATTAGGTACCGAGATGAGATCCTCAGACCCATTGTGAGACCATATGCTGGTGCGGTTGGCCCTGGGTTCCTCCTAATGCAAGACAATGCTAGACCTCATGTGGCTGGAGTGTGTCCGCAGTTCCTGCAAGAGGAAGGCATTGATGCTATGGACCGCCCGTTCCCCATACCTGAATCCAATTGAGCACATCTGGGACATCATGTCTCGCTCCATCCACCAACGCCACGTTGCACCACATACTGTCCAGGAGTTGGCGGATGCTTTAGTCCAGGTCTGGGAGGAGATCCCTCAGGAGACCATCCGCCACCTCATCAGGAGCATGCCCAGGCGTTGTAGGGAGGTCATACAGGCACGTGGAGGCCACACACACTACTGAGCCTCATTTTGACTTGTTTTAAGGACATTACATCAAAGTTGGATCAGCCTGTAGTGTGGTTTTCCACTTTAATTTTGAGTGTGACTCCAAATCCAGACCTCCATGGGTTGATAAATTGGATTTCCATTGATTATTTTTGTGTGATTTTGTTGTCAGCACATTCAACCATGTAAAGAAAAAAGTATTTAATAAGATTATTTATTTCATTCAGATCTAGGATGTGTTGTTTAAGTGTTCCCTTTATTTTTTTGAGCAGTATATTTTTGGAGAAGTGTGCATTGCTTTACGTATATTTTGCACACTGCATGTCACTGTTGCTGGTGGCGTGAGAGCTTTCAGTTAACTAAAACTGATGAAGAAAAAACGATTTGAGGTCCACTATGTCCCAGGACAGGATTTGCAGTCTTGCCATGCGGTCCATTGAAAGTCAGTTAGCTAGAAAGCTGGACTTCAAAGACTTGATCAGTAACTTTGCTAGCAGGAAGGCTCGGCGCTGGGCTCTTGGTGAGTAAGGGCCAGTGATAACTGTTAAAATGGCATTGTTATGGATATTGGATCACTACACACGCGATGCCCACAGGCTGAGAACAAGACTGAGAACAGACTGAGAACAAGATATATCTCAAAGTAATGGCTGGATTGCCATAAAATTTGTTGTGCACAATCAAGACCCCAGGTGGAAGAAACCTATTGATTTGTGGACCACTTGACCTTTCCTCTAGCGCCACCATCAGGCCTTTTCATTTCCATGTTGTTTTCCATTTCCACTTTTACAGCTGCTTATTTTCTAGTTGGTATGTATACTTAGTTCAAAAATCTGCTGCTGATTTTATTATTTTGTTTGTTATATCATTCTATAGATGATAATGTTCATTTATTTTAATTGAAGAGGTTCATGTATATTTAAGTTATATTTATTTTAAGTTATTCATTAATGTTAAGAGAATTTTCCATTCAAGAATTTGACCATTAAAATTACATTTAGACTGTATAAGATGTCCTTTAGCACAATTCTTATAGAGGGTATCAGTCTTGCATCAAATAGTGAATTCCACTGTATGCAGAATGCTCCATGCATGTCTGCAGTGTTATATTTTCACAGCTCACTGTCAGTAAATATCATAAAGTAAATATTGGACTACAAGAGAGTTGCAAGCCTGCAAAGGTAGAGTTATTTAAAGTTTTGAATGGGTCGATTGGGTTCTGGAGGTGTGTGGTTACAGCAATTGTGCAGGGTTGGTGTGGCGTGTGATGGTGGGGCCTAATGTGATATCTCTTCATGGGGCCCAAAATCCCTGGCGGTGCCCCTGTCTGCAGTTGTGAGACCTGTTGGACGTACTGCCAAATTCTTTAAAACGATGTTGGAGGTGGCTTATGGTAGAGAAATTAACATTAAACTCCCTGGCAACAGCTCTGGTGGACATTCCTGCAGTCAGCATGCCAATTGCACACTCTCTCAAAAGTTGAGAAGTCTGTGGCATTGTGCACAACATTTTTGTGAAATAAACTTTTTGTGCGTATGGAACATTTCTGGAATCTTTTATTTCAGCTCATAAAATACGGGACCAACACTTTACATGTTGCGTTTATATTTTTGTTAAGTGTAGTAGAAGGAGAAAATGTACTACTTTAAAATGGAGGTGGCCTCAATGGCAGCTTGTGGGTGCCCACAGACCCCTTAATGCGACAGATAAAAAGAAGAGTCTTCTATCATTGTCTATGACGTTGCTCGTACGTTGTCAATGGGCTGCACTGTACATTTTGGGCGACTCTTGGACAAAGGGAGAATGTCAATTGGTTTTGCCTCCCTTCTTTGTCCTCTTTTTGAACAAGGTAAAAGGTAATCCAGGAGCGGAGGCAAGGAGAGGAAACGTGTAAACAAATGCGCTCGTATGAAATTAGACTCCTTCTCCATGTCATCAGTGAAATTACTTTTACATGGATGGAATTCCAAAATAAATGTATAAAGTGATAAACACATTGCGCTTGTGACAGACATTTTAGAGATACAATATTAAGTAGTGTATCGTTTCTTCATATGTGCATGTTTTTCTCCTTTGAGAAAACAACGGTTGATTTAAAGGGGGTGTGGCAGATTTGAAAACACTTCTGCACTACTTCATTGAAGGACACCCTTTTGCATCCTCTGTCGAAGTAGGTAATCGAGGTGGGCAGCAGACTCCTTCATTCACCTATTAATGGATTGACAGAGGAGTCGAGGAGATGACAGACTTTTTCCAATTGAGGATCTCCCAGAGTGCACTCCTTCAAGGAGTGAATGGAAGTCAACTGGGTGCCAGCAAACAAAAAATAACAGCATGAATTACATGAACATGCACAACATTACACATCTTTTCAGAGATGTGAGATAATTAACTAGCTTTGAAATCGTGAAATTACATACTTTCGAGGAAAATAGGCAGGTTTCTCGACAAATGCCGCGTTCATGTGCTAGTCGGAACCCGGGAATTTTGGACTTGCTAATTGGTTGAAGGCACGTGTATAAACACAACCAGTTAGCAAGTCTGACATTTCCAAGTTTCCTAGTTCTGATTAGCATATGAACGCGACATCATACTCTGATTTTTAGAAGGGATTGCGTGACGATTAGTTTAGCAACAGCGTGATGCAGCATGACATCATGAACGCGATTGGTCGACAGTGTGCTGCGCAGGGCGTTATATCTGTCGATATGCCCTTGAGTAGCACTAATGTGGTTTACCAACAGCAAAACTCAGATTAACATGGCGGTGTTGCTATTGTTTATAAAAGTTTTTCTTTATTATGTCGAAATAAACATGTATCAAACCCCCATATCACACACTCACAAACTGAAATCCTAATATAATAAGATATTATGTGTGTACACATTGTACAATCAATTAGTGAGAGATTTATCCAAAGCGTTTTACATGGTTGATCATGAAAATTGTTATTACCTTTTTTATGATTATACATATCATTGTTTTTATAGTTATGTTTATGATAGAGAACAATGTGTTTATTCAAACGTCTGTGCATCTACCAGGGCCAAGATATCCTGTCGCGTGCCGCAGGGTTTGATAATTGGATCTTTGTTATTCCTTATCTATAACCATGACCTTGCTGCTGTGTCATCTACCGTACTTCCCATTCTCTTTGCTGATGATACCAATTACATTTTATGGCACAGTAATTTTGACTCACTAATTAATGAAGCCAACTCAAGCATGGCCACATTTTGTGAATGGTTCTAGATCATTTGTTTATCTTTACATGTAAAAACAAATCAACTTTATTGGATTCACTTACAATATTCACAAAACATTGTTTTTAAAAAAGAGCCAGAATCTCAAATGGTGTGAATGAAATGGAACAAGTCACATCCACTATATTCCTCTGAGTTCTAATTGATGAAAAGTTATCCTGGAAAAATAATATATAAAATTTGTCTGCAGCAAAGTGAAATCTGTTGGTATAATCAGAAAGATTAGTGGTTTGGTTCATCAGGCTTGCTTCCTAACTCTATACTATAGCTTTTTTGACCCATATCTCATTTACTGTAATATAGTTTGGGCTAGTACATATGCCTCCTACCTACATAAATTACTCATCATACAAAATACACTTTGTTTAGGAAACTCAATGTCTTGTCTTTTTACGACGTTAATTTACGCCAATTTTTCACTTTAATCTGCAAATACTCATACCTCCCAGCAGTTAGCCAAATACATTTAAACTCAGTTTTTCACAATTCCTGACTTTTAGTCCTAGTAAAAATTCCCTGTCTTAGGTCAGTTAGGATAACCACTTTATTTTAAGAATGTGAAATGTCAGAATAATAGTAGAGAATGATTTATTTCAGCTTTTACTTCTTTCATCACATTCCCAGTGGGTCAGAAGTTTACATACGCTCAATTAGTATTTGGTAGCATTGCCTTTAAATTGTTTAACTTGGGTCAAACGTTTCGGGTAGCCTTACAAAAGCTTCCCACAATAAGTTGGGTGAATTTTGGCCCATTCCTCCTGACAGAGCTGGTGTAACTGAGTCAGGTTTGGAGGCCTCCTTGCTTGCACATGCTATTTCAGTTCTGCCCACACATTTTCTATGGGACTGAGGTCAGGGCTTTGCGATGGCCACTCCAATACCTTGACTTTGTTGTCCTTAAGCCATTTTGCCACAACTTTGGAAGTATGCTTGGGGTCATTGTCCATATGGAAGACCCATTTGCGACCAAGCTTTAACTTCCTGACTGATGTCTTGAGATGTTGTTTCAATATATCCACATCATTTTCCTGCTTCATGATGCCATCTATTTTGTGAAGTGCACCAGCCCCTCCTGCAGCAAAGCACCACCACAACATGATGCTGCGACCCCCGTGCTTCACGGTTGAGATGGTGTTCTTCGGCTTGCAAGCTTCCCCCTTTTTCCTCCAAACATAACGATGGTCATTATGGCCAAATAGTTCTGTTTTTGTTTCATCAAACCAGAGAACATTTCTCCAAAAAGTACGATCTTTGTCCCAATGTGCAAACCATAGTCTGTCTTTTTTTATGGCATTTTGGAGCAGTGGCTTCTTCCTTGCTGAGCGGCCTTTCAGGTTATGTCGATATAGGACTTGTTTTACTGTGGATATAGATACTTTTGTACCTGTTTCCTTCAGCATCTTCACAAGGTCCTTTGCTGTTGTTCTGGGATTGATTTGCACTTTTCGCACCAAAGTACGTTAATCTCTAGGAGACAGAACGCGTCTCCTTCCTGATCGGTATGACGGCTGCGTGGTCCCATGGTGTTCATACTTGCGTACTATTGTTTGTACAGATGAACGTGGTACCTTCAGGCGTTTGGAAATTGCTCCCAAGGATGAACCAGACTTGTTGAGGTCTACAATTGTTTTTCTGAGGTCTTGGCTAATTTCTTTTGATTTTCCCATAATGTCAAGTAAAGAGGCACTGAGTTTGAAGATAGGCCTTGAAATACATCCACAGCTACACCTCCAATTGACTCAAATTATGTAAATTAGCCTATCAGAAGCTTCTAAAGCCGTGACATAATTTTCTGGAATTTTCAAAGCTGTTTAAAGGCACAGTCAACTTGGTGTATGTAAACTTCTGACCCACTGGAATTGTGATACAGTGAAATAATCTGTCTGTAAACAATTGTTGGAAAAATTACTTGTGTCATGCACAAAGTAGATGTCCTAACCGACTTGCCAAAACTATAGTTTGTTAACAAGAAATTTGTGGAGTGGTTGAAAACTACTTTTAATGATTCCAACCTAAGTGTATGTAAACTTTCGACTTCAACTGTATCTATGAGGATTATTTTTATGTATTTTATTGATTTGCACCAAAGAAAACAAGTGATAGACAACAATACAGATTAAAAAACAAATTAAACGTTGTGCAGGTGTGGTTGGAAGCTCAAAGGGCTTATATGAAAACCACACCACAAAGAAACAATATATACTGAACAAAAATATAAACGCACCACGCAACAATTTCAAAGATTAAAAAACAAATCTGCAGTTTCCAGCTACAATAGTTATTTACAACATTAACAATGTCTATACTGTATTTCTGATCAATTTGATGTGATTTTATTGGACCAAAAAAATGTGCTTTCTTTCAAAAACAAGGAGATTTAACCCCAAACTTAAGAACGGTGGTGTAAATATATATATATATATATATATATATATATATATATATATATATATATATATATATATATATATATATATATATGAGTGTACAAAACATTGAGAACACCTCCTCTTTCCATGACACAGACTGAGCAGGTGAATCCAGGTGGAAGCTATGATCCCTTATTGATGTCACTTGTTAAATTCACTTCAATCAGTGTAGATGAATGGGAGGAGACAGGTTAAAGAAGGATTTTTTTATCCTTGAGACATGGATTGTATATCTGTGCCATTCAGAGGGTGAAGGGGCAAGACAAAATATTGAAGTGCCTTTGAACGGGGTCGGGTAGTAGGTGCCAGGAGCACCTGTTTGAGTGTGTCAAGAACTGCAATACTGCCTGTTTTTTTACGCTCAACTGTTTCCTGTGTGTATCAAGAATGGTCCACCACCCAAAGGACATCCAGCCAACTTGACACAACTATGGGAAGTATTGAAGTCAACATGGGCCATCATCCCTGTGGAATGCTTTCGACACCTCGTAGTCCATGCCCTGAGTAATTGAGGCTGTTCTGACTGCAACTTCAGTCATTGCTTATGATTCACAACTAGAAGTTTTCTTCTTCTGGCCACTAGGTGGCGGTCTGTACCTTTTCATATGCTAAAGGAGTAATTGACTATTTTACAACGTGGTGTTAGATGTTTCCTTCCCCTGAAAGTAGTCTATGGACTAGCAGAAACTGTAATACATTAAACTCTCTTTAAACAGCCATTACAAACTTCAGCTAACTTTAGCCACCGCTAGCTAAAAATCAATGGAAGTGATGGGAGCATGTTGTTGTTGTTTTTTTTTATGGCCAAATCACATTTAAGTATCATCAAACCAAATATAGAGTTGATGTCAGGTGATTTGGACATTATTTTTCTAAAAATGCTCACATGCCCCCATCACTTCCATTGATTTTTAGCTAGAGGTGGCTAAATTTTACTGAAGTTTGCAATGGATGTTTAAAGAAAACTAAACCTCTAAATAAGTGGCTTGCAAACCTTTTTGCTGCAGAAACCCAGTTTAAGCTCTCAGATTTTTCTAGTGACATCACAAAGTAAACCAATATTTATTGTAAGAAACCTGCAGTCTCCTTCCTCTCTGGCCATCCATATGACTGGTTTGATGAGCAAGGACGATGTCAGTTAGACTTCAGAGTGCTGGAACGATAGGTCTTGCACCCCTGGTTTGGAGGTGTTTAAGGGTTACGCAGTCATCATTGGAATTAGGGTTGTGACCTTGCAATGTATAGGGGGTGCTCTGCTTTATAGGGTGTGCTGTGCTGTATAGGGGGTGCTGTGCTGTGTAGGGGGTGCTCTGCTGTATAGGGTGTGCTCTGCTGTATAGGGGGTGCTGTGCTGTATAGGGGTGCTTAGCTGTATAGGGGGTGCTCTGCTGTATAGGGGGTGCTGTGCTGTATAGGGGGTGCTGTGCTGTATAGGGGTGCTGTGCTGTATAGGGGGTGCTGTGCTGTATAGGAGGTGCTGTGCTCTGCTGTATAGGCGGTGCTGTGCTGTATAGGGGGTGCTGGGGGTGCTGTGCTGTATAGGGGTGCAGTGCTGTATAGGGGTGCTGTGCTGTATAGGGGTGCTGTATAGAGGCGCTGTGCTGTATAGAGGCGCTGTGCTGTATAGGGGGTGCTGTGCTGTATAGGGGTGCTGTGCCGTATAGGGGTGCTGTGCCGTATAGGGGTGCTGTGCTGTTTTGGGGTGCTGTGCTGTATAGGGGTGCTGTGCTGTATGGGGTGCTGTGCTGTATAGGGGTGCTGTGCTGTATGGGGTGCTGTGATGCATAGGAGTGCTGTGCTGTATAGGGGGTGCTGTGCTGTATAGGGGGTGCTGTGCTGTATAGGGGTGCTGTGCTGTATAGGGGTGCTGTGCTGTATAGGGGGTGCTGTGCTGTGCTGTATAGGGGGTGCTGTGCTGTATAGGGGTGCTGTGCTGTATAGGGGGTGCTGTGCTGTATAGGGGTGCTGTGCTGTATGGGGGTGCTGTGCTGTATAGGGGTGCTGTGCTGTATAGGGGGTGCTGTGCTGTATAGGGGGTGCGGTGCTGTGTAGGGGGTGCTGTGCTGTATAGGGGGTGCTTATGCACTAAAGAGGACAATAATACCTTGATTCATTCCCCAGTTGGGGCGGCAGGTAGCCTAGTGGTTAGAGTGTTGAACTAGTAACCGGAAGGTTAAAAAATCGAATCCCCGAGCTGACAAGGTAAAAAAATCTGTCGTTCTGCCCCTGAACAAGGCAGTTATCCCACTGTTCCTGAAAATAAGAATTTGTTCTTAAGTGACTTGCCTAGTTAAATTAAAAAAAGTAAAAGTCCATCTTCCCCTGATAACGCATGTTGCAACTCATGCCCACTAGGTGACAGCAATCGCTTGCAAACGGAAAAATCAAGACCAGTGACTTTTCCGTGAAATACTGTCAATCTAACATTGAAAGAGAACCTGAGCATATGACCAAAACATAGGATGGATATAATTTTTCTGTGAAAAAATATCGTTTGTTTGTTCTCAATCAGCTTTTACAATAAGTACCACAAATCACTCAATTTGAGTGTTTTGTATGAATGCAGAAATATTTGGAACATATTTGACTCCAAAAAACGTGCTGAAATCTATGTAGTTCCCTTACCATAATTTACAGTAGCCTACACTAGGCCTATAAACATTTCCATTGGAATCGTGGCATTAAGTGTGCCAAGAGCCAGCTGCTGAGAAGACGTTGCTTATTATTGTTGATTCATACGGTTATGCGTTCGATGGTTACCTGCAGACCACCGCACAAAAGCGGAGTATCGGGTTGTCTCTGCGTGTTTTGTGGCCTCCTGACTATGCCGTCTAGCCTTGTAGACGGCCTTGCTGACCGCTCTACAAAGTGCAATTGAAATATGAATGTCACAAAACCTTTTTCTACCCATCTTCTTGCCCTTTGAGACTGTATATTTACATTAGTTAGTCGCAGCATAGAATGTTATCCTTGAAGTGCCATAAGGGGGGAAAAAATGCAATAGTTATTTATTTTACACCAACTGTTTAAACAAACGTTTGGTTAGGCTACAGGCTAATCATTAACTTAATATTGTTTTGGTTATTTTTAATTGATAATAGTCCACCAAAATAATGATAACGTTAAATAAATGGTATTCTCCTTCTTCTTATTAATTATAACAGTTCGTTTAAGTAACAGGGAAAACGTAGCCTATCTTTATTGGAGATTTTTTTTTTAGGCCCTATTGCGGTAATATGATATAGGCCACACGTGTCAAACTCATTCCACCGAGGGCCGAGTGTGTGCGGTTTTCCGCTCCTCCCTTGAACTTGATGGATGACATAAGGTCACTAATTAGTAAGGAACACCCCTCACCTGGTTGTCTACGTCTTAATTGAAAGAAAAACCAAAAACCCGCAGACCCTCCATGGAATGAGTTTGACACCCCTGAGTTAGACCTACATACCGTGTTTTGTTGTGAGAAATTAGGGATCAGGTTATTCCTTCTAAAATTAGCATCATATGGTCATCTATCAAAAGATTTAGAGATCTTTTTAAGTATCATCGAATTAATTTAGTCTACTTGTAGAGAAAGACATGTTGGCCTCCTAAGTTAGAGAGGCTAAAGTTGTGTAAATATTTAATTGTGGTTGCTTTTGGAAGATTCCTTATTACTGAAATTGGAGTTGTCGTGGTAGCCATAGGCTATTGCGTTCACTGATCTGTCAAATTACCTGAAACAATTACAGTGTTAAGAGTTTTTATTATTAATAACTATGAGACAGCATTATTATGATTCATATAATTATTATTAGGCTGTCGTGATCAATTGTATTACCATTGCTGGACGCAGAGGACTGCAAGTACACCGCGCTGTCAAATCTCATTGAACACGTTCACAAATACCGTTCAACAATGCCAAGAGAAGCATGATTGCAAAAAAATTCCTGCACGCTACCGGCCCCTCAAGAAAGACATAAGGCAACAATTGTTCTGTTCCCCATCATGAGATATTAGCAAATGTTCAATCATCGTGAAATATATTTGAGTGCGTGTATGACGAGGGAGTGTGTCTATGTGTGCGCATGTTTGTGTGTGTGTGTGTTCGTGCGCGCACGTGGGTATGTCTTTCTAAAACAAATGACGTCCAATGAACATGTTGTGGAAGTGTATTGCTCCTTACAAACATAATGGATTTTATACAGTCCAATGCCACAACACAATACAGTGAATATCAATCACAGACGTCCGTGCTCCTCAGTAATTCTGCACTCAAAGGACAGTGTCAATGCTTTCAAATGAGAGGTCATCATTATGCCTTTATGAGCCAATTCAAAAAGTCGGCCAACATGCAAATCGACAGATGAATCTGGTAAAGCAATACGCATATTTGCGTCCACGCGCACAGCTCAGCAAAGCGTGCAATGTAGTACAGGTAAACACCGGGAATGCTTTTGCCGCGAATTCAAAAACATGACGTAATTGATGACTTCAGCCAATGAAAAGACAGAACTGCCATTGACGTTGAAATGACTTTTCCATATAAGGACTAGTCTCCGCCCTTGTCAAATCCACGCTTGTCCCCCTCGAGAGCACTAGAGCCTCCGAACCCGAGAGAAGGTGCGCTCCGCTGGGACAGAGGAAGCATAAAGAGACGGGGAGGGAGGGAATGAGATTTCTTGCTACCCAATCCCCCTTTTCCCCTGGGAGAGCAAGCCTTGCATGGTCCGTCCCTCCCTCTTGTTTGGTAATCATTTCATTTTACTCCTTTTTGAAGCAGTCGCTTGTTTTATCCCACTTTTCATTTCACAATCCCGTGCGCGTATGTTCGCCTTCTTCTGATCAACTTCGGCATCTCCCCTCTCTTTACTCAAAACGAAAAGGTATCCTAGATCCCGGCTGATTCTTCTCCTTCGAGATGCTTAACTGTTCTAGCGCTCACCCTCTCTCCACCCTCTTTTAACTTGAGACCGGTTAAGCTTGAGCGAACTGAACTGGGGTTGGAATTAAAAATAAAGCGTAAAAACCCAAAGGGATACGACGCTCGTCTTTGGATAAGGACCGCTATCGCTTTCCCCCTTGTTGCACTTTGGGGAAGATTCTTCCCTTTTCAGTTGCTCGTCGTTAATCCAGGTGGCCTTGTGATTTGGTTAAGAGAGAGTTCCCAGAAGGTTACTTTCATGTTCTCCATCCAGGACAGCCTCCCGCGGGGAGCCTTGACCATGAAAGAGGAACCGCTCACGAGTGGCATGACACCGGTCCGCTCTTGGATGCAGAGCGCGGGGATATTGGACGCGAACACAGCAGCACAAAGGTAGGTTAACATCAACTAGACGCACATATGATATTCGCTGGACAGGATGCTGACAGATCACTGCAGATTGCCCGACAGTATACACTCGTAGCCTATACGAGAACCGCTCACAGGAACGCTAAACGTATAGGCTTACTGCGTTCCGGATAGAACGGTTGGCATTTTATGTAGGCTACTGTATCCTGCATTGATTTGCAAAACAACTCTAAACTTAGTGCCCCAATACTTGTAAACATGTAGCATGTGTAAACAGCCTAGCATCACAAAGCGTGGTGAGTGGAAGGCATTGAGAACGATGCGCTTTCACATGATATGCCCGAATGAGCTCCAAGCAATTTGCTGTTATTGAAAACTCTTGACGCCAATAAATAACTAAAAAATAACTCAACTTTACAACATGCACCTTCCATCTAATAGAACGGCATCATATCTCTCGCACGAGTGGCCTAATGTAAACCAAACACCGTTCCACAGAAGTGTTGGCTAAACAGTAAGATCACCTCGAAGAGTTTGCATCTGTGCATACGTTGATTGGTTCAGGAAGCCCTTACACATAGCCTAAATAAAACCCCAAATTATTTATATTAGACTTTGTTTTGAACAAGTGCCAGTCCATACGTACAGCCTAACATAACTATCATATGTAGGCCTATGCCTATATGTGATCTAGGCGTAAAGTTGCATCCATTAAACTATGAGATTAGTGTTGGCCCATCATATTGAATGCATATGAGCATCATTGCTTTTCTATCATTTTAAACTATACCAAGACACATTCAATCGAATGTTACTCATTTAGGCTATACGAAATAGCTGTGTGTCCAGCTGTGGGCAACTCGATTTTATGGACATGCTTGCGCTATTGTAAATTATTGATGTGAAGATTGACAGCGTGTTAACAGGTTCACTATGCCACACAAGGAGAACATATCCTTTGTATTATTTAAGCCTACCTACAAGTGTAACTTTTAAGCTGTTTTGAAGTCATAATTAATTATAAGGGCTTAATTAATAAAATGTAATATTTTCATAAATCATTTCAAATTGATAAAGTATTGATTAATGCTGATGTTTGGGTCTAAAACAAATAAAACACGGTTTGTATAATATAAATAAATAATAGGGTAGGTGATCGTATTGAAAATATTTATGATGTGAGTGTATTGGCATAAATTGATTGGTTTCACTCAAATGTTTAAATACATGACTTCTGCCTAGCCAAAATAATCTAGACCATTTAAATGCCTATGCTTTCTTCTTTAAAATCTGATAATAATTCTATATAGGCCTACCGACAAATTACTTTTTGGTTTTAACGTTTCTGCGTGAACATCTTTAACCATCCAAAGTTGTCATCACGGAAAATAGTCACGACAAACCTGCCCTGTCCCTTGAATGAGGGTATCGCAGATTATATGATATACTATGTTTATTATTTATAATTACTATTAAAATGTAAACAACTCAAACCGTTGCTCCTGAGTTTAGGTTAATATTTACGTCAGTTTGCGGCATCAACAATTTGTTATGGTGCCCGGTGCACGTTGCCGACAGTTTGACACATCCCGTTGTCTGAACTTAAAAAATTAACAGCCAAAAAGGTTAACAAGAGCAAGCCTACTGTAGCCCACCTTTACCATCTTGCATGTTCAATATGCTATTCGTTTTTCAGTGCATTTTGAGCATGCACGATGAGACTATATCATATATGCTCAGAGTATAGGCCTATCGTGTAAGTGACCCTCAGCTCTTCACGAGGCCGCGAGTGGTGGTGTCATGTTAGACAACAGCAGTACGTTATAATGAACTAGGATAGATACGTTTATTCTGTGTTAGTTGTCATTCAGTCGCACACACAGACATCCACCCGGGAGTTCAAGTCCGATAAGCGGGTCAATTGACATGTCCGCTCACGGGTGAGCGCGTCTACGACACGTCGTAGGCTATACTGGTTTTCTTACGGTGTCAATCCATTTTTAAGTCCACAAACTTACTTTAATGTGTTCACAATTTTCCCTTTATCACAATGCTGCTATGATATCTTTTGGGGAAAAATCGACCCGCAGCAACCTGCACCTGCATAACTGTAAATGTCAGTTTTAATATTTGGTGTTCACTGAATGATGCTTCATTTAATGCGACATTTAACTGACATGCAGTTGAATTTCGCATTAATTAAACCCATGTGTCACACATTTATCCTCTGTAACACAAAGAGAATTCATAGAAGTGATATGCGTTGAGTGGTCGGCAGTATACAAGTTATTGATCAGTACTGGTTGACAGTTGCATTACTTTGCAATGGTAGCTACACTTCAATTTGGCTGAACAGATATAGGCTATACGGTGGGTGATATATACTGTTAAAGTGCATCACTTTATATTATGTGAATTATTGAAAATGTAAAATGTACACTTATCTAGATTAAGTGAAATATTGAAAATGTAAAATGTACACTTATCTAGATTAAGATATTGCAAAAATAAGACAAGTGGCTTTTATTAGTGACAGTACATTCGTTATTTATTATAGTATTTGAATTGTTTCCAAAAAATCATTATCCGAGACCATTTGCTATACGATTTTATCATATTTTATTTTTTATTTTTTTATAACAGGTTGTCAGATAATTCTCCTTCCAAGGGCATAAAAAGATTATGCATAGCTCAACAGACATGTCCTTTTTTTTGTGTTTGACTTTTGTGGAGTACAATGTACATTCACCAAAACTCCTTTGAGGGGCAATGCCCAAACATTGAGTTTCTATATGTCAAGTCACATTGCAGAAAATAGTTGCATTTGTGAGTGTAGATGAAGCTGCTTGTTATGGGGTAAGGGAAAAGTACTCTGTAGAGTACTTCTTCTCTGGATTCTGGAACCGTAGTGTACTCTGCTTGTGACCTAGTGTTCATAAAAACGGAACTGGAGACTGTGAGTTAGTTTTGTTCAGCGCTAGAATGTGGTTGTGGATAGATCTGTTATGGATAGCAAAGTGTTTCATTAAGAAATGGTCATTGCTGATTTAAATGTGCAAAGCATTGGTCTGGATCGCTTTCAGAGACACTCCCCTAGCTTATGCCCACCATAACTGCCTTTCCCGATCTAACCCCAAAAACAGCCATTCCACTGAGGCAGGGAGAGGAGGGGTGTGGGTGTGACTGAGTGGTCTGCACAACTAAGGAACAGATTTAACTTGACCCTCCCCAGTTGCCACTGTAAAATCGAGCAAAGTGAATTATGTTGCCCCTGTCTTTGTCTGCTAGGAGGAGGAAGGGGGGGGGGGGCGACTTAATAAAGTGCAAGTTCCCAAGCTTAGCAGAAGACTGAGTGTTCCGTGGTCACTGGCTTCAACCGATGAGACTGATAGCCCAGGATTCTATATCCAGAGCCCAATCCGTCACTGCCTCAATCATCGCCAGTGACTGGACTCAAAATATGGAGACAATACTCCCTATTGGCCTCAGGCATATGGGACGGAGAAACCCATTTGTACAGACAGACATATTTGTGCGGTGTGGCACTCACTCATATTTCACATCACCACATGTCGTCTTGGGAGAGATTTTTGTCCAAGGTTCATTTCACTGTAACCTATCATCATTCACAATCCCCGAGGTCAATGAATATGTCTGACCTCTTATTTCTTATTTGTTAGAGAGCAAAATAGTTATCGTGAAATGAGCATTTCTCCTCTCCTTCCCCCTATTCAATTCAGCTACATTTTACTGAGCCTTGTGGAATAGTGTCTGATAGTTCAAACAAGGCCCTCAGTGCATTCACCCTGTTGCAGCGTGTTCCTGTACGTTCTATCTAACACGTTGCATGGTGGTGACAATATGGCGACTCGCGTAAATACATATGGCCTGCTCTTTGTCTCACTGCTAAATCTCAGCCACCAGTTCATTGGATCCCGCAACAGAAACAAGTGTTTCTCGCCAGCTGCCCCTAAACGTGCAAACAATTAGTTGGCTTGAGCGAGGCCACCATCTTTTATGACCCCCATTAAAAGTGTGCAGGTGACCAACTAATGGTTTCAGCTGTGGCCCACTCATTAAGTTTGCAGAGGTATGTGTGTTGTGAGGACCAGGGTGCTGCTTTGATTTTCAGTCTAGGGGCAGGTGTGCCTCGGCTCAACCTGTAGTAAACACTGGACAGGGAGAAAGTCTAGTAAAATATACTGTTGCAACCTGAGGAAATAGCTGACACCAAACAGTGGAAAAACTCAAGGTGAAGATGTACTATGCATTTTTGCTGATGAGAATTCACCGATTTTTAGAGAGTATTTGGTGCTTGCTACAGTACATGCCAAATAAAGTAACTTATGGCTTAGGTCTTGATATACAGTAAAAGTTGTGGTGCAATGATGGATAGAGCACCATTTACCCTTTACCCCTTGATGTTAAGTGTTTGCCCACATGTTTTGATTTGCATTTAAGTTTGAACTAAACACACTGTCTGTATCCATCACCGCTGTTGCGTAACTTGTTCCACGTGTGTGTGCACTGTGCAATGCTTTTGCGAGAGAGGCAGCAGTTCTAGTTGAGAAAACTGTTGGTGTTTGATTTTCATTTGTGAACCCTAATCGTGTGTGTCATTTTTTTTATTTACCCAGCCAGCTCAGAGAAACATTACCCCATTGGCCAAAAGTGCTGTAGTTGTCTTGCTGCAATTGCCAAACAATTGGACGAAAGGGATTTTTACCCTAAGATAATGCTCTTTTTACAGTTAGAGAAAAAGGTAGAAGTATTTCTGACAGTGTGCAAAACACGAGTGTGAGTGTTTGTACAGTATGAGTGTGTACCAATTAGTACACAGTGAGCAGTGTTCCATGTGTGAGCGTGTCGTAAGTGTAAAAAACAAGTTGTGTCGAGGATCTACAAGCGTATCTGTGTGGGTGTTAGCTGTGGACTTGTTTGTGTGGTTTTGTAGGCCAGTACTTTTCAAATCCATTTTACAAGTAGTATTTTATATTCTTTGAAGAGATGCTCATTCCTTTCTACTTCAATAGAAAGTACTACTTTTCTGATACACCATTACCTGCATGGTTTTGTAGGCCAGTACTTTTCAAATCCACTTTACAAGTAGTATTTCATATTCTTTGAAGAGATGCTCATTCCATTCTATTTCAGTAGAAAGTACTACTTTTCTGATACAGAATTTCCAGTAGGGAAGTGAGATGAGTAGGAAGAGAGTGGAAGGGTAGAGGGGCCTCTGTATCGCTATTCTGAAGTGAGGTGTAAAAACAATGTGAAACTGATTTTCTTTTCAATATCCGTTTCCTTGCGAAGTAATTGATGCTTCTCACACGTCAATGTAGTGGCAACATCCCTCTTCTGATGACCGAATTCTGTTCAGATGTTATCAATGCAGAGTGACACTGACGTTTTTCAATTGCGCTTGTAAGATTGGGATGTTTGATTGGTCACTGACTGGCCAAATCATTCACTGGGTTTTTTGAATTCTAAAACGGCATAATGAGATTCCTGAAACCCGATTGCTCATAGACTGACAGATGTTCAACTACGAGGCAGCTTATTGCTTTAGCGATGGGATAGTTCATTGGGGCAGATAGAGTAGACCGTATACGGGATTTGTTTTCCACTATGATGGTGTTTTTGTTTTAGATTTCTTAAGGCAAAGCGTTGTCGTAGCTGCGTAACAACCTTGCAATTGGTGGGTAATGCTAAATGGTTGGCCCTATGTTGTGAGAGGGGAGAGGAGAGATTTCTAAGGGAGTGCGGTGGCAGGTTTCATCAGACATAACTCCAGACTGAAAGCATCTGAGACTACCCATCCTGCCTACCGAGGGTATAGTGTTTCAAAACACACACACACAGGCGAGGGCTGTCCTCCTGCCGTGTTCCAGGCTTCCACTCATTAGCTCATATTACACGGCTAATAAGAGCTAACCAAACAAGCACTAGGGAGGGAGCGGCCCTGACTGGGCAAATGTATGCCAGAGTAATTGTGTATCGGCTGCATAAATTACACTCTTCCTTATGCACACACGCGCGCACACGCACACACACACACACCAACATTTGCATATATTTCATGTGATCCCCCCACCCCCCAACATTTGCTGGTGCAATTAGTGTAAGTCTGAATTTAGATAGGTCAATGTTCCTTACATTGGTTTTCCATGCTGTTTTATTCTGATACCCCCCCCCCCCTCCCCTTTTACTATCTCCTTTGGTTTCGTCCTTGGTTTTATACTCAACGTCTTCTCTGTGTTAGACCTATATCTTTGTCACCTACTGTCCTCTCCAGGGACAGACCAAGTTGCAACCCAGAGAGGGGTGGCCGTACAACCACCACAGAGGTTGTGTGATTTACAGTTCCACTATTCATTAGATTAACACAGTGGCAGTAGGCCAGAGAGAGGAGATTGTTAATACTCTGCTTGCATCCCATTTGTATAAACAAGGCAATGGTATATGGCTCATTAGGCCGTCCTGCAGGAAGCAGCCGGCCGCGCTGGTTAAAGACTCCGCCACTCGGTCGGTAGGTCGGTCACACCCCATCACCCAGCTGATTAATGCTGGAGGGGTGTGGGCCGTGTCCACTGTGCCCACTCTGGTGGCACAGGGGATGCTCTCTACCCAGGGGAGAGTGGGGGCAGTGGGGAGGGCAACCACTGATCGCTCCCTTAAAGCCACAATCTGGAAGATTTACCAGCTGCTCATGGGTACTATTTCACAGCTATATGTAGAACAATATATTTTATACACGTACGTGCACACACACACACACACACACACACACACACACACACACACACACACACACACACCACACACACACACACACACACACACACGTACAGTCAACAGTGTCCATTATAGAAGGAGAACCCTTCTGCTGCATGTTCATTAGTAGATCATTTCAGAGCAGAAGTCTCAGTGCTTAATATCTATTTCCCTGAAGTGTGCAGGCCCTCCAGCAGTGAGGACTTTAGCCCGGGGTTACCTTTTTCATTTATCATAATTATAATTTGCTGCATTGCATTAAGCCGATACTGCCGAAGAATGTACACTTTGACGACCATCCTAATGCTGCATGGCGTATAGCTGGACCTAAAAATGAATTCAAATGATGTAGAATCTCTTTAAAAACATTTTTTTTATAGTCGTTAAAACCACAACTCAAAATCTTGTTAAATTCTCGAATGACTTTAGATCAATTGTACCATCCCATGTTAAAACGACTCGTTCAGTAAACATACCATCCCTGTCGGAGCGTTGACATCAGCCACAGAATGGACATGGGCTTTTGGTGTCAGCTGATTGTGTTGAGAGGTGACTGGATGACGGTTGCTGCTTCACACGGGATCTCTTCCTTCAGCGTTTACAGTGGGGGTGAAGTGTCAACGCGCATGTAGGGTGGAGCTCCGTCAGAAGATCTGTTAGCGCTATTTGTTGTTGGGCTGTTGCCCTCTGATTTACACAGCCTGTGTAGTAGAAACCTGTGTGCCATCGATACTGTTTTTATTATACTGAGTGCTAAGGCCATGCGCTACAGGCCGCCGCGCCCAGGCATAAGTGGATGTGGCTGCAATTAGCATAATTGAAATAATAACGCTAACAAGCTTTCTGTGTTGATAGAGTGCAGAGAGATCTGGATGTGTTGAGACTGGCTCTGGCACCGCCGCCGTGGCTGGAGGTCTCAACGTATCCCCGATGTTCTGGCGTAGCTTCATAATTGGGGTAATGGTGTTGAAGGGGGGTTTCTACATGTAATTGGAGGTGGGAAGTGATATGATAGTGAGGGCTGTTTCTCACTCCAGTCTTGTTTTATTAGTTGTTAGGTAGTTAAGTATCATTTTGAGTTTTTTTCCCCCCAGACGATTTCCATGCAGGCCATGGCAGTAGTACGGTCACCTAATGTTTGTGTTCAGCAAAACATCTAGCAACTTCATGGGATTTTTCCCCTATCGACTTTTTAGGATTTGTTTTTGACTTTTTGCAGGACTTTTAATGAGGGTTTGCTAGAGAGGAAAAATCCCCTATCAGTCCCACACTTAATATTTAGTAGCACTGAAACCATGATGTCAGACAGGCCCTAACTCTCTTTCTCTCATATCTCCCCCCGCGATGTAAAACGCCATCCTCCCATGTGCAACCTTTTTGTCTTTGTGTCTTCAGAACTGAGTCCAGGAATTCGCTTTCAACAACTGGGTTACAAATGAGGCAGTAAGCATTGGTAATGGGGTGCAGAAAGGTCACACCTGTGTTAATCTAGCGCCTGCGGACTATACCCATGAGCGCAGAGAGAAAGCAAAACAGGCAACTTTCCAAAAACACTCGCTCCGCCCTCCAAGAAAAATGCAGCACGTGAATAAATATTTCGACATGAACTGCTTTGCGCTTTCACGTGGCGCTGACTGGTAAGACGCTTCGGGCGGGGCGGTCACCCATGCTAGCAAAGCAGAGATCCGGCGTTCGAGCCTCGATGTGAGCCGAATCAGGAGGAAGTGGTAATTGCTAAGCAAGCAGCGTGACGTCCATTACACTTGGAATCTCGTATTGATCATGGTTATTTGTTTTGTTAGTGTAGCTAAATGAGATATCAGCAACCAAGTTGAACAGAGATTGATACCAAAGCATTATGATATTTAGATGTTTCATTGATTTAACAGTAGAGCTCCTATAGCTGCCTGCAAGCGTTTGTTTATATATTTAGATCTGTCTGCGTTTTTAAAAAGCAATTACGCTCATGCATCCTTGAACATTTTCCTGAATGAGGAATCAATTCTTGGATCTAAAAATCGGTTTAAATTGAAGCTATGAGATAAGCAGAGATGCATGAGATATCTTACTAAAAAAAAAAGCTCTCTGTCCACGGCCTAGAGAAGTTATGCACAGTCTTCTAGGCCACAAGGTACATGTAAAGTCAATCAGCCCAAATCAGTCTGACACCGCAATCTGCCGTCTATTTTCTTCACCTGAAGACATGATTCTGCACCATTTTCTTTTTACATATGTTTATGTTAATTTCCATTTAGTTTATTTTGTATGTTTCTCTCATGTAGTCTCAACTTCATTTTTTGTTGTTGTTGTTGCAAGTGGTTATCAATGTTCACCACAATCTGCCATTTATTAGTGACAGGTCAAGAATCAGTGTGTGTAACGTCACCCATTCAGCTTCTTCTAGATATCATTTCCTCTTTCTCCAAAATCAACTGAATTAAGTTCAGATGGTTAAAAACCTTCTACATTAACACCTCTCCAAAGCTTTGAAACCTTTTCAATTCGAATTTGTCATCTATTCCACACCATGTCACCTTTTGAATTGGCATTCACTTCCAAACTTCACTTTTAATCTAAATGAACTCCGACCCTGGTTAGCAGTGTGTACGTGGTGTTAGCAGACATCCTCTGTCTCTAAACCAATGGTGAAAAGGGCCGTGTGTGTGTGTGTGTGTGTGTGTGTGTGTGTGTGTGTGTGTGTGTGTGTGGGGGGCGCATATGGCGCATGCCGAGTGTGTGGAGGTCTTTTATTCTCCGGGCCCAGGGGATGCAGGGCAGAGTTTGACTGACAGGTCAGGGAAAACTGGAGTGGCACGGTTGCCAAGCCGAATGGTACCCCACAGCGCTTGGCACGAACCGAGGCAGACGCCGCCTTCTGGAGTCCTTGCTACCCAGCCAAATTCACATTGTTGAGGTGGTCGAGGAGACAAATAACACAAAGGAACGCGTGGCACACACAGGGAACGTGAAGAGAGGGCCAAGTGTCTTTCATTTATCACTCTCTCTCTCTCACTCGCTCTCTCGTCTCCACTTTTCTCTCCTTCTTTTCATTATTTGTGTTTGTGTTTTTAATTTAGGGTTTGAAAGATTACTGTTTGGGTTGTTTTGCAGTTGGTGCTGATAGTAGTAATTGACCTGACTAAGATCCATTTTTGTCAGAACAATGAACACGTTTCGGAAACGTAGGTTTCTTTAAATGAAACCAAGACCTGCATACTAATACATATCAGGACTCTAGGCCCTATTCAATCCCAACTGCTCCAGGGTTTCTTCTTTGCAAGGCGTCATACTTAAATTATACTTAAATTATTGGAAAACTTTCTTTTAGTTTCACACAGTAAACAACATTTTGTTTTACCTGCAGAAACAGCTTGTGATTGAATAGCGCCTGCTGTGTTTAGAATTGCCCCGGTGCTCCGTGGCTACACGGTACTAACCACATTTCATCCTTTTCTCTCTCCCCCATTTGCTCTCCCCCTGTCCCTCTCTCTCTCTCTCTCTCTCTCTCTCTCTCTCTTTCTCCTATCTATAGCGGTGTAGGTCTGGCCCGGGCTCACTATGAAAAACAGCCTCCCTCGAACCTACGCAAATCCAACTTCTTCCACTTTGTGTTGGCGCTGTACGACCGACAGGGCCAGCCCGTGGAGATCGAGAGAACCTCTTACATAGACTTTGTGGAGAAAGACAAAGTAAGACCAACACACAAAGGGGAATGGGGTGGAGGGGGTGTGTGTCCAGGTATAGCTGGCATTGGGGATAAGAGGGTGGCGTTGACGCTGGGGCCAGTGTTTGTGGGACGTCATTCCTTCTGCTTCGTTCAGTGCTATAGCGCAGTGACGCTTTGAAATATGGAATGTCTAGCACAGAAACTGTGGATGCACTCACAGTTTTCTTGATGTCAAGTCGAGAGCAATATTTGTTTCCCCCTATAATGTTCCTCGATGTATTATATACAGTATACTGCAATGTAATGTAATGCATTTCTTTAGTGAATTCGATTTTTATTCATTCTATATCTAATATCTATACATTCTGTAACAGAATTGTATTCTATTTTATATACACTCATTTAATTATATTGATTTTATTTTATTTGAATTTCATAAACACAATTGTACACATTTATTTGAAGATAATATACTTTATGTAAGTTATATATTGATTATGTCCACCTCATAAATAAAGATAATGTTTTCATTTAATGAACAGATTTGACATATTGTAAGTATCTGTTGTTAGTAATTCAATACTAATTCAAAGTATTTGATTTTAGAATGTACATTAAGCTTTTGAGATTTCTTACATTACCGAAACTTCCATAGAAAGATTGTAATCCTGAGAGCTGGTTGAGGATAGAAACCGTTCAGATATGGAAACACTCACAGTTTACAAAGAACCTGTTGGGGGGCAGTGATGAGCAGAAAGCAGGAAATCTTAAATGAAGCGGTTTTGATTCAGCTTTAAATCAGACATTAAACTCAAATAGTATTTTTATTTAAGTAATTTTGATGAGGTTACATGAAGGTATCTTTAAAAAAAAAAACTAATTTGTGTTTATTCATTTGTATTCATTTATATTATTTCAGGGCGGCAGGTAGCCTAGAGGTTAGAGTGTTGGGCCAGTAACCGAAAGGTTGCTGGATTGAATCCCCGTGCTGACAAGGTAAAAATCTGTCGTTCTCCCCCTCAACAAGGCAGTTAACCCACTGTTCCCCGGTAGTTCGTCATTGCAAATAAGAATTTGTTCTTAACTGACTTGCCTAGTTAAATAAAAATTAAAATAATACAAGATAGGAGAGCAAATATGATGATTTGATCATTTTTTTACATTTTTTTACATTTTAGTCATTTAGCAGACGCTCTTATCCAGAGCGACTTACAAATTGGTGCATTCACCTTATAATATCCAGTGGAACAACCACTTTACAATAGTGCATCTAAATCTTTTAAGGGGGGGGTACCTCTCTCAGACATGCTTATGAAAAGCCTTTGAATTCATTTTAAGCAGTAGTTGTTAATGTCATTTATTGTACATTCATGTGCCATCTACAAGCTCTGTTATATAGTTGACCAGTCTATGAGGCTCTCTCTCCCTGTCTCTCTCTGCCTCTGGTATTTGTTCAGCAGTACCTGTGCTCTCAGTGGTAATGGTAACCCACTTCTCTACCTGCCGCCTGGGCCATTCTGCCATGCTGCCAGGGGGTTGTTCTCAGTAAAAGGTTACAGAGAACAGCTCCGCCCACGGTCAGGAGGGACAGCGGCCAGCTGGCACGGCCGCTCCTCCCGTCCTCCCTGCCCGTTCCCCTCTGCCTTGACCTCCAGCCTGCCCCTGGGCCCCTGCCAAGACTCCACGGCACACTTGGCACCGCGCGGCGGAGGGGGAAGGAGAGAGAGAGATTGTGAGGGAGGGAAGGAGAAAGAGACATGGAGGGAAAGAGGGAGAGAGGAGCGGATGTGGCCTCTCTCCCGGTGCCCGCCCGTTGAAGAGGTGACACGAGATCAGTGAGAGCGACTTGGCCCACCTGGGAGCTGAGGTCATCGGTAACCGTGGCGACCAACACTAACTGGGCACTGTCACTTAGACTAGAGATAATGTCTCCTCTCTTTCACTGCATCTCTCTATATAGCTGTGGTAACAGGGTTGTTTTAGTTCTTACCTGGGTTGGTCCTTTTGTTCTTGCTGTTTGATTTATTCCTGGCTAGACGATGCAACACTAAGGCAGCTGGTTTGTTGTGTGCGTGTCTGCGACGGGAGTTGGAGGAAAGATGGAGATTCCATGTTGTATATCATCATGGACCTGCGGTGGGATTTTGGGCCTAGACAAACACTCAAAAATAGCAAGGGCTTAGCAACTTCATAAATATAACTCAATCAGAGAACGGTATGGATTATCCTCAGAGTTTATGGGAAAAGAGATTTGTTTTTAAAAACATGAACCCCTAGATCTAACTTTCCCAGAACTGTCTTCCTATACGAATCTAGTAGATATTACAAATGTTCACTTTAATTCATATGTTTTCAGTTGCGTACCGTTATTAGATGTACCTGTTATTGTGGACACACAGGCAGTGTGATATACCTTATCTAACAGCTTTCTGATGGCAAGTTCATTCGACCTCAAATGAAACCACAAGGTAATAACAGTGTTATAACAGCGGATAACCAGTATTAATGCTGGTTGGTCCCCTGAACTCTTATGGGATTTATATGTCCTCTTCAGATGATCTCTAATTGGATGCAGTGGATGCCGTATTAGTCTGGGTATTCCCCGTGGCACCAGAGTTGGGTTTAAGATTTCAATTTTGTGGCCCAACATCTGCTTGGATTAGGACCGGGATGTTGGTCTCTTCGGAGAATGTCAGCGATAGAGTAGATTGAGACGGGAGCGTAGATTAGGATGCTCTAGTTCTTTTTTTCCCCCAGGTAGTTCATTTTGTTGTGAGATATTGGATTACGTACAAGACCCTTTATGACAATATCACAGCAGGGGACTAAATGGGCTGATGTTGCCTTTGATTTTGGGTGTCACCTCAAAAGCTGAGAGCCATCTTGATAATTTTCTGTGTTTGCCTTTGACTCTTTCAGGAGTACAACGGAGAGAAGACCAACAATGGCATCCATTACAGGCTACAGCTTCTTTACAGTAACGGTAAGACCACGATAATCCCTCCAAACATATTGCAGAGTTCTCTCTCTTCTTGCTACTCTCTGTGGAAAGATTAGCTTCAGCACTTTCAGGAAAAACATTTGACATTTACATTCTAGTCATTTAGGAGACGCTCTTATCCAAAGCAACTTACAGGAGCAATTAGGGTTAAGTGCCTTGCTCAAGGGTACATCAGCAGATTTTTCACCTAGTCGGCTCAGGGAGTTGAAACAGCGACCTTTTGATTACTGGCCCAATGCTCTAACCGCTAGGCTAGGACATTAAATAAAAAAGACAGCATAAATATAAACGATAATCCTTATCACATCTGGAATTATATTTGACGACCACCAAACCCTAAAGTCTGTTTTGGTCATTAGGGAAAAGAACTTGAAATTTGAACACTGATCACTGATCTGTGGTCATTTTAAAGCACACAGCTGAGATTCCTGTTGCCATGGATTTTGTTTTGAGACCACATCCCGAGAAGAAACAGAAGACTGTGGGTGGGGTAGAGTACAATTCACAAGTAACATAAAAATGACTTTTTTTTTAAAGGACAAAGAAATGGTGAGAAAACACCAAAGCCTGACGCAATTACAGGCAAGAAATAGAAAATCGTCTCGTTTCCCATGGTCCTTTTTGACTACCTACCCCCTGTTGTGTTTATGCCGTATTTACGCTCCATTGCAAAGCTAATAAAAGATAAGCAATAATGATTGCTATTTAATTTGTCTGTGAATGAGAATTCCAAAAAGGCAACGGGAGCGAGGGGAACTCGGCAGTTGCAGCCGGGAAATCATAAATAGTAAAAGCTAGAGAGCACAGGCTTGTTTGTTTTTGCTGAGGGGGGTTAGAAAAGCTTGGTCTACATGACAAGCACTACAGAAAACATAAAGACACTATGGGGACACAAATAAACAGAATTCAGTGAGAAGACGTTATTAGAAATTTGTTGTTTATGTTTCTCTTTCGGTGAAAGAAGTGAATTAGCATTTTCGGCTGATGTTTAGATTGTTGTTGTTGTTGTTGTTGCTCGAGACATTTCATTTGGCTAAACCACACGCCTACTTCTATGCAAATTATTTACAGAGGAAGATGACGTTAAACCTGTCATTCTGTCAATGGATCTTAACATTTCAATAATCCAAATTGGTGTCATGTGTTATTGCAGTGTAATTGCGGGATATCTGCTACATATTTGTGTTGTGTTGCAGGCATCAGGACAGAACAAGATCTGTTTGTACGGCTAATAGACTCCATGACCAAACAGGTGAGCTTTCTCCTTACTCTGATCCCAGCCTTTTAACAGGTGACCAGTGAAGTGTGAACATTGTTTCCAGTAACAGTGTTTCACTGCGTATCATACTGCAACCCACCACCCATTTTGTACATAATGTAACATGAGTCAACCTATCCCACCTGAGATTTGAACCCATGAACACAGACACCCTTCTGTTATTTTACCCGTTGAGCTAAAGTGCTATCAATTTACAGTACCCCAGTGGCAAATAACTAGTCTTGACCAGTCAGGCTAGAAGACATAGGGGCAACCTGGCTCCAACATACACTGTGCTGTACTGTACACTCCTTCCCATCCTCCCTCCCTATCCCCAGCCCACCAGGCCCTCCCTATCCCCAGCCCACCAGGCCCTCCCTATCCCCAGCCCACCAGGCCCTCCCTATCCCCAGCCCACCAGGCCCTCCCTATCCCCAGCCCACCAGGCCCTCCCTATCCCCCAGCCCACCAGGCCCTCCCTATCCCCAGCCCACCAGGCCCTCCCTATCCCCAGCCCACCAGGCCCTCCCTATCCCCAGCCCACCAGGCCCTCCCTATCCCCAGCCCACCAGGCCCTCCCTATCCCCAGCCCACCAGGCCCTCCCTATCCCCAGCCCACCAGGCCCTCCCTATCCCCCAGCCCACCAGGCCCTCCCTATCCCCAGCCCACCAGGCCCTCCCTATCCCCAGCCCACCAGGCCCTCCCTATCCCCAGCCCACCAGGCCCTCCCTATCCCCAGCCCACCAGGCCCTCCCTATCCCCAGCCCACCAGGCCCTCTCTATCCCCAGCCCACCAGGCCCTCCCTATCCCCAGCCCACCAGGCCCTCCCTATCCCCAGCCCACCAGGCCCTCCCTATCCCCCAGCCCACCAGGCCCTCCCTATCCCCAGCCCACCAGGCTCTCCCTATCTCCCGCCCACCAGGCCCTCCCTATCCCCAGCCCACCAGGCCCTCCCTATCCCCAGCCCACCAGGCCCTCCCTATCCCCAGCCCACCAGGCCCTCCCTGTGTCGCCATGTCAGGCTGTCACAGATCGATGCGGCAACCAGGTCCTCGACAAAGCGCCAGCCACGGAAACCAATCAATAGCCCTTAATGTGCTGCAGCGACGGCGCGCCGGAGACAATAATTCTGACAACAACACAAGGAGCTTTCTACCTCGGGTGCGCCACTCAAATCCCTCCCTCCTGCCTAGACTTGGACAGGCAGACATGCAGACTTTGCATACTGTAGTGTGTCCACCCGCAGAAAGGCAGCCATCTAGCAGCCAGAGGGGGGGCCAGGTCTATTGATTGGCTCTTAGGAGCCCATTCTCAGACACTCCTATTGGCAAATTCGAACGTATTACTGTATATAATGCATTTACCTGGAAGGCAGTATGTTGCACACAATAGGAATACAAATAATCTTCCTTTAGCAGTGGATGTGTAGGAAAATATATCTGTTTGATATCCCCCTTCAGTCTGTCCTATCATCCTCAAAAAAGCCGAATCTTGACTCTCCTTTTTGCCTTTTTCGACATGGTGGTATTACTCACGTACGTCCATGATATACCCCCATGAAAACTCCCAGACTAGCTCCAGGGGGTGGAGCAGCTACTTGAATCAGAAATGATGATGTATAAATATCGACCCGATACCCCCCTACACCTCCTCTCCTCCCCACACACACTCCCACTCCCTTTCCCTGGTCCCTGTTGCAATCCCCACCCCTTCTGGCGAAATTGGCAGATTTTAATATAGAGGCTGGGAGGAATCAATAATGCAGAAGTGGTCGTTATCCTAAAAGTATTGTCCCCTTGGGGTGTGTGCGTGCGTGTGTGTGTGTGTGTGGGGCAACTGACCACCTAGGTGGACGAGGTAGGGGTACGTCATTGGGAGTGGGATGGAGCACTCCCTCCCTCTCTTCCTCCCTCCATCCCTCTGACACAGGAGGTATAGAGAGAATGAAGGAGGGAACAGCTCCTCTCAGTGGTCATCCGTCATCCATGGCCGACATGGCAGCTCCAGTGAAGGATGCCCAGGGGGTGGTCTCTCTCTCTTACTGGGGCTCGCACCGCCATCTGTCTGGGAGGGGTGGAGGGCCGGCCGGGCCGCTCTACACCACGTGGCTCTCCACTATGGGGGGGGCTACTCCCTCCACCATCTCTTCAGTCTAACCTCCTTTCTCTCCCTGTTAATATGATATGAAAGTTAGACCAAGCGGCGCTTACGCTAATAAAGTGTCATCCACTTCCATTGTAGATATTTAGCAGACAGTGATAACGAACACGCGCACAAAGCCTTTCCACTTATATGTAGTCACAGCCTTTACAGGGCTATGATCGGATATTGTACAGGGAAAGCACAAGTTCAAGTACAGGGACCCAAAGAAGACTAAACAAACATAAATACCGGCTGCTCTTTTCTTCTCAGGCGATCCTCTACGAGGGCCAGGACAAAAACCCAGAGATGTGCCGTGTCCTTCTCACCCACGAGATCATGTGCAGGTGAGTTCCACTCTATTTAAAGGGATATTTCACCCCAAAATCAAATGAATGGGCACGATTGGCACCATCTAAATTAATCTGGGATTGAGGTCTGCATTTTATGGCAAAAATTGATGTTGGGGTGAACTTTTCCTTTAAGGGATCAACACAAGGCTCAAGGTTAAAGTCCCATTGGTGAAAACCAGTTAATTTAATGCAAGAAGAGGTATCCTTATTCCTCTGTGGGCCATCCCTCTTCGTGCTATATAGTCCTCTCGTTACAGCCCTACAGGGTTGCTCTCATTAAATAAGTATAGTTGAATTGAATACCATGCTGAGTCATTATCTACCCACTGTGTGTCTACCGGATGAAGGCCCATGTTGATGGGGTCTTTATGTGTTTGTGTGTGTTTTGATGGAGGTCGGCTGGGCGCAAGTCTGTAGGGCGTTGGTTAGGGCCTGGTAGGAGTGAGTTATAATTATGCAATACAGGAAGTGCGTTTGTGTGCCGCCTTGGACACTGGGGGTTGAGGAGTTTCACGCCTTGGCCCACGAGAGGCCTCAGCTGGTTGGAGGAGTAAAAAGAGTGAGGGAGGGCGTTGGGTTCGACACAGCCCTTTACCTTTTCCACTGACTCAGTCATCCCTGTTGGAACCCAATTGCATATGCATCAACCGCTATTCAATCAAAACCTTGATCTGGACGTTTCTGGGGTAAGACAATAGAGAGCATTTACCTGTGAGAAGGCAATTGTTGATTAGTTGAATCAATAATTCAGCTAAGTGTTGAAACACAGAATGCTGATTTGCCTCACCATGGAAACCCTCCGTCTGTTCTTTTAATTGAATCAGGGTCTAAGTCATGATTGTACTCATTCTATGACCTAGTTGGGGAAACCATATCATGTATTATCAGAGGGTTGTCTCCCGGTTATCTCATGCATCTTGTTTCACGTTTCAAAGCCAATTTCAAACAGTGCATGGAGGAACATTCAACTTTTCAACATTTAGTTGAAGAATGGTCGATACTGAAAATGTAGGGACTTCTTTGAGTGACAGACCCATTGTCTCCTCCTTGGAGATCCCCTCTGATACGTCGCTTCATTTTCCTAATGACGGTTCCACTTGGCGTCGGTCATTACGTGATTGAGTGTAATTATTAACTATCCTTCCCCTGATGAATGCCGTGTTTCCATTGGCTAATGAGAAGGGGATGAGAGAGATGCGCTCTCTTTCTTCATCTATCTCGATCTCCCCCTCGGTCTCCCAGTGTGACAGGGACGTGATGGCTGAGGTGTCTTTATCTAGTCCCGTGTGGTGTTGCAGCCTGGCTCGCTGCCGTATAAAGTAACACACTCAGCCAGCAGTGGAAGTATACTGTAGCAGCTGGTAGGGACCCTCTCCGGTATGTCCATGTGGTCCCTGGTGGTGGCTTTGAGACTTGTCCCTTTGTCCAGAACTCTCTGAAGATAAAGAGTAGTTCTCTCGTCATAGAGTTAAAAGCACTGAACCTATTGGAAGGTTTGACAATTAAAAAAATGTGCAATGAGTTTATTCGTCTTTAGTTAGATAGACATGACGACATTATAGATTTTAGGATCAAAATGGAGGCCCTTTATTTACAGTGTTTTAAAAAACTTGTAAGTATTTTTAAATATTACTACTTGACACACACACAAATATCAACTTAACTATGTCAGTAGTTGATTAGCAAGTACATTTGAAGTGTCACTGTATTCCATGTAGTGTCACTTGAATTGGCTCACAATATCAACACAGCATTCTTTCATTTGAGACTGGGTCTTCCAAAACCACCAAATGGGGCTTTGTGGTAGTCAGTTGGCATGGGCCAGTCATCGGAGGACTGTGCTATGGGTACACAGGCTAGCCAGGACTGGGCTCTGTGCACCAGCCCCGGTGCCAGGCTGGAAGAGGGCACGCTGTGTGAGAGAGAAAGGCTTGCCACGGGCGTCCTCTCCCAGCCAAGCCGGCTGTCTGCCTGCCGTCCTGCCGCATATCATTAGGTCTGGCTGCGGCCCTCATGTTTGGGCTGGGTAATTACAGCACTTGCCCTTTGAAAACAAGCCCTCCATTGACAGCCATTCACTGTGTGCGCGTCTTATCACAGGCCTGTGATCCAACAGACTGGCTCTGTTCTCCATCCCTCTGATGCCCGTCTTCAGGTTCCTCAGGGAGCCTTTGAAGGCTTCTCTTGTTTTTTAAAGCTAAACTCTGATAGTTCAGCTTCGAAACACTCCTTTTTTTAGTGCTTAAGTAGATTCCACTTGTGGGGATCATTTGAAGTATGCCTGGCTGACTGAAGGGACAATGATACTGATGCTTGTGACCAGCCAAGGCAGGCTGCCCATCTTGGGATAAAACTGGCATTCCAGGCTCACTTCTTATTGTAGATTCGGTGTGGGTCCTTTTTGCTAGATTGACAAATCATCAAGTTGGCCTCTCTGGTTTCGTTGCTGTGGCGCTCACTGGACCAGCACTGCTCATGCTCAGTACTATTTTTCGGCTGCAGCTGAAAAAACCATAGTAACGCTGACTGGATATCCAGTCTAGTTGTTTTGTGGGACTCGACTGACTTGCTGGCCTGTGTTCTCAGTCATTAGCTAGCCAGGGTGTTAGCCAGTTTGGGCCCGGGGGGAAACGTCATTAAGGCGATATTGTGGACGCTCAGCCAAGGTTTGTTTTCGTGTGCGAAGGGCCCCAGGTCCCCCGAGGGGCCTGGCAGTGCTCCTGGGGTCCAGTTTGTTTATAACACTTTCTCAGTTTGAGGAGGTTGTCACCACAGCAGCACCATTGGGTTTCCAATGCTAATTGGTCTCCTGGAACTTTGCTAATGGTTCCAAGTAGCTGGGGGAATAAATTATTGTGGTGCGTTCTATGGCAACAGTCACACACACACACAAAGACCAGGAAAAAAAACAGTACTTAGTATGTTTTTCTTCTACTTAGAGATCAAACGGTGTGATAAATGATGCATAAAATGGGTTAATTTGGCATTCGGTGGCTCGGTTTTAAGCTTGTTTGTCAAATGGCAATGTGATTCATGACAGCATGGGTGAGTGTGTGAGCATAATTGGTCCTCGGCAGGTCATGCAATATGAATAATTTTGAAGAATAAGAGGGTTGGTTTCAATTATCTTTTGAATAACACATTTATATTTAAAATGGGACCTTAGTTACTGTTAACAACCTGCAAAATCAGGACTCCCATTTCAATTTCACATCGCAGTGTTAGAGGCGTCACTACAGACCCAGGTTCGATCCCTGGCTGTATCACAACGGGCGTCCCATAGGGCGGCACACAATTGACCCAGCATCGTCCAGTTTAGGGGAGGGTTTGGCCGGGGTAGGCTGTCATTGTAAATACGAATTTGTTCTTAACTGACTTGCCTAGTTAAATAAAATACATTTGAGTCACTGCATGAAACAAAGAATTTTGAATGTTAATGTACAAAAGGCGTATATTGAATCCAAATTCAATTCCTGAATGCAATGTAATTGACACTGAATGAACTGCTAAACTACTAGAAAGTATACCACTACCATCAAATGGAAAAACTGAAAAACTCTCTTTGCACTGTGCTGTTGTTACACTAGACTGAATCAGAATGATTGGGAAACTGATCCTCATTGTCCACCATCGCATGGCGACCAACCAGAAGAGCACATTTAGCTGAATTCACACCCCCTTTTCTGAAACGGCATGCCACCACATGAGCAGTTGGGCAGGGGCAGAGGGGCAGCGGCACAGACCTGGGCAAGGCCAGGGTGGCCATGGCGGTGTGGCAGGGGTGATGGCACGGGGGCAGGATGGAGGTGGCTCAGCACCGGGCCGGCCAGGCCATCTCTGGGCGCTGTCCAAACTGTCAGCGAGTCGCTGAGTGACCTTGGCTGGAGCCCTGCCCAGCTGGAGCGTGGGTCGAGGTGGGGGGATGGGGGAGAAGGGGGATAGCAGATTGCACATGGTTCCTCTCTGACTCCGTAGTCCGCTGTATGCCCACTGTTACCAGAGACCGTCCAGCAACTCTAGTAACAAATGATTATAAATGTTTTTAGTAAACCTAAGTGTGATAGCGAATTGTCTTTTGTATTTTTTTTCCTAGTCGTTGTTGTGACAAGAAGAGCTGTGGAAACCGCAACGAGACGCCCTCCGACCCAGTCATCATTGACAGGTAAGGACACACTCCTTTTGTTCCACTCCTTTCTTTCACAGCCACAAAGCAGGCAAGCGGTGGGACCAAGCAGGTAAGCAAGACCAAGCCTTCGTGGTTGTGTCTATCATTGGGCCTGTCAGGCTGGCTGGGGTATACTGACCTCCTCCAGAAGGACAGTAGTGGCCTCTGAGGGCACAAGGGTCATTACCAAATCCATGTTGGCTCGTTAGACTGAGCTTGGAGAATGGCCAGGGGACAGGAGAGCTGGAAGCTTGGAAACCAGTGATCCACATATACAGAGTCACAACAAACACACACACACACACACACACACACACACACACACACACACACACACACACACACACACACACACACACACACACACACACACACACACACACACACACACACACACACACACACACACACACACACACACACACACATATAAACACACACATACAGACATGTCTTCTTACCTCTTGCTGCCTGTGGTAGGAGTAACAGTCTAAAGCTACAGAGATCATGTCACACCTTGTTTTCCTAGATCAGGTTAAGATCTCAGTAAATCTCATGCTATTGTCTTTAGTCAGACCTCTAGCCATGGTTGGTGAGTAATGGATTACCCCCCCAAAAAAAACACTAGCTGTAATTCCTTACATTACCAGCAATAATATTGTAATCACATTACAGATACTTTTCAAAAACTAAATGATTACTTACAGGATTACTTTTATATTCAGAAAGGATGTTTGACTAAACATCTTTGACATCTTTGTTTTCTCAATGACATTTGAGTCAGCATTGAAAAAGTTATTCCTGAGCAAGTCTGACCACAAGGTAGAGACCACTATGATTGACACCAAATGTGTTTGATGGATCGCGTGAACAGAGCAGGAATAGGCTTTTATAGGCTACAGTCCAAGCTATGTCTTCCAATGGTGTGACTGCTGTTGGTATCCAAAGATTATCCAACTTGAATAAACGTTTGGAGGACGAAAGCAGTGGTGTAGCCTACGGGCGATACGGATATCACTTATTTACATCTCTCATTGATGTGAATCACACTGCTGCTCTCTCATTTAGCTATTTGCGCCTTAGGCTTCGGATTGTGGTGGTTGTGGATGGCTGTTTACAATTGTATTTGTGTATTTTATCCCAATAATGGTTAAATTGAAGAAGCTTAAGCTGCCTATCAATCATTGTTTTTGCGATCAGTGGACAGCCAGTGAAAAATGCGCTCTAGCAACAGCTGCACAGTGTAGACTTTTTTGACTGCAACCAACCACAGGAGCCCGCTGTCAATAAGTGTAGATGACATGCTGCCGCTCTGCTAATCATCAGATGGGGGGAGGAGAGGAGGTAGGGGGCCCATGTGGGTAACTGGGGGGCCCTGCCTTGGTTGGGTGACTGATTCAGGGCCGGCCCTAACCTTTTGAGGGCCCTAAGTGAGATTTGGATGAGGGGCCCCCCCACCTCGCGGGCAAAACACTTTAGTCGCCCCCCTCTTGACAGCAGAGAGAAAGCTAATTACCTACTATTCTATACATTTTGCTATGACTTATGCCATGTTAATGATATTTGAGTGACAGTGACTAACAACATCAATGGGGGCCCCCTCGAGGTCAGGGCTCCTGGGCACATGCCCTGTGTGCCCTGTCAGTATTCGGCCATGATTAATACAAGTTTAGATAGCAGGTAAGACTATTTTACAAATCTAAAAATAGTTACCTGACATGGCTAATTGAGTGATTATCAGTAACTGACATAACAAGAGAAAAACTGCTGATGCACAACCACATTTCTAAAGTGCACCTTGTGTATCCTACTATTCTAACTCTCAACAGTAAGTTGAGACCCCGACTGATTGTAAAAAAATATTATGCTCAGGTAAAACAATTTTGGCTAATCTATATTTCCAAGTCCTATTCTTGAAGATCAAGGGGTATTACATTAATTGGAATGAGTGGAAATCTGACAGACTTTGGTTTTTAATGTAAAGATATTACCTAGCTAATATACTGCTCCAAAAAATAAAGGGAACACTTAAACAACACAATGTAACTCCAAGTCAATCACACTTCTGTGAAATCAAACTGTCCACTTAGGAAGCAACACTGATTGACAATAAATGTCACATGCTGTTGTGCAAATGGAATAGACAACAGGTGGAAATTATAGGCAATTAGCAAGACACCCCCAATAAAGGAGTGGTTCTGCAGGTGGTAACCACAGACCACTTCTCAGTTCCAATGCTTCCTGGCTGATGTTTTGGTCACTTTTGAATGCTGGCGGTGCTTTCACTTTAGTGGTAGCATGAGACGGAGTCTACAACCCACACAAGTGGCTCAGGTAGTGCAGCTCATCCAGGATGGCACATCAATGCGAGCTGTGGCAAGAAGGTTTGCTGTGTCTGTCAGCGTAGTGTCCAGAGCATGGAGGCGCTACCAGGAGACAGGCCAGTACATCAGGAGACGTGGAGGAGGCTGTAGGAGGGCAACAACCCAGCAGCAGGACCGCTACCTCCGCCTTTGTGCAAGGAGGAGCACTGCCAGAGCCCTGCAAAATGACCTCCTCCAGGCCACAAATGTGCATGTGTGCTCAAACGGTCAGAAACAGACTCCATGAGGCTGGTATGAGGGCCCGACGTCCACAGGTGGGGGTTGTGCTTACAGCCCAACACCGTGCAGGACGTTTGGCATTTGCCAGAGAACACCAAGATTGGCAAATTCGCCACTGGCGCCCTGTGCTCTTCACAGATGAAAGCAGGTTCACACTGAGCACATGTGACAGACGTGACAGTCTGGAGACGCCGTGGAGAACGTTCTGCTGCCTGCAACATCCTCCAGCATGACTGGTTTGGCGGTGGGTCAGTCATGGTGTGGGGTGGCATTTCTTTGGGGGGCCGCACAGCCCTCCATGTGCTCGCCAGAGGTAGCCTGACTGCCATTATGTACCGAGATGAGATCCTCAGACCCCTTGTGAGACCATATGCTGGTGCGGTTGGCCCTGGGTTCCTCCTAATGCAAGACAATGCTAGACCTCATGTGGCTGGAGTGTGTCAGCAGTTCCTGCAAGAGGAAGGCATTGATGCTATGGACTGGCCCGCCCGTTCCCCATACCTGAATCCAATTGAGCACATCTGGGACATCATGTCTCGCTCCATCTACCAATGCCACGTTGCACCACAGACTGTCCTGGAGTTGGCGGATGCTTTAGTCCAGGTCTGGGAGGAGATCCCTCAGGAGACCATCCGCCACCTCATCAGGAGCATGCCCAGACGTTGAAGGGAGGTCATACAGGCATGTGGAGGCCACACACACTACTGAGCCTCATTTTGACTTGTTTTAAGGACATTACATCAAAGTTGGATCAGGCTGTAGTGTGCTACCACTAGAGTGAAAGCACCGCCAGCATTCAAAAGTGACCAAAACACCAGCCAGGAAGCATAGGAACTGAGAAGTGGTCTGTGGTCACCACCTGCAGAACCACTCCTTTATTGGGGGTGTCTTGCTAATTGCCTATAATTTCCACCTGTTGTCTATTCCATTTGCACAACAGCATGTGAAATTTATTGTCAATCAGTGTTGCTTCCTAAGTGGACAGTTTGATTTCACAGAAGTGTGATTGACTTGGAGTTGCATTGTGTTGTTTAAGTGTTTCCTTTATTTTTTTGAGCAGTGTATTTACTGATCTTTTGATTGGGTGGACAAAATGTCAGTTCATGATGCAAGAGCTCCGATAGGTTGGAGGACGTCCTCCAGAAGTTGTCATAATTACTGTGTAAGTCTATGGAAGAGGGTGAGAACCATGAGCCGCCTCCGGTTTTGTATTGAAGTCAATGTACCCAGAGGAGGACAGAAGCTAGTTGTCCTCCGGCTACACAAGACCTTAATTGCAAAACAGTGTGTTTTAATCAATTATTTGGTGATGTGAATATATTTAGTATAGTTGTATCAAAAAGGATAGGAGGATGGTCCTCCCCTTCCTCTTCTGAGGAGCCTCCACTGCCACACACATGCAGGACTACACACCACACACACTTGCATGCATCACACAAATACATATCCTGTCCCAATAGGCATATCCTTGGGTAGAAATCTGCAGGAATGTCCCCGTGCCATATCATCCTCAACTAGAGTGTGTGTGTCAGTGGTCACCCCCGCCCCCCCGCTACATCGCAGCGCTCGTTACACCCCACCCAAACAATTCCAAAATGTTTACCAGCGACAAGCCTGGCTCATGATTTAGTGCCGGACGGCCCATATCACTGCATTTTAGTGCCCTATTAAGAGATACAGGATTTATGAGGACGCAGCCTCAAGCTACTTAACCAACAGATAAAACAGTTAGCCAGGGTGGGTGGAGGGTTGCTATTGGTGACCCGCAATGCAAATCACCCCTATCAGTCGCCACTGTAAAGTGGTTAATGCCAGCAATTCATGGCCCCTTCCACACACACACACACACACACACACACACACACACACACACACACACACACACACACACACACACACACACACACAGGCGCCTCGGTTTCAAATGATCCGAAGACCCTGTAAATCAAACTCTGATTCTGCTCTGCATCTTTTACCACCTCTCCTCGGATTATCGCTGATAAACGCTAACCCACACACACACACGCGCGTGCACACACACACATGATTAAATGTATGCAAGTGCACACACACTCCCTATATAGCAAGCATTTGAATATAAAATGATGAAATTGCAGGAACTTTATTTAGTTTGGTGTGGTGACGATGTCCTCTTTCTCTCGTGATCATTATACATTATTCATGTCTTATGCACGTCTTACATGCCTTCTCTATGACATATCACATTGGACATACACACTTGCACCTATATCCAGCATAAGGGATGGCTAGGGGATACATTTGGTTGGCAGACAAAATGGAGGTTGCACTCTGAGGTGGGACCTCCATCTAAAACCAGGAAGCAGTTTGTTTCCAGTGCTGCCATTTGATGGGGAAAATCGTGCCGAGGCAAGCAGAAAGCTCCAATTGGGCGTGGTGAAATATTGGCCTGTGGCCATTAAAACAGGTGTTATTACAAGCTAATATTGCAATTAGATGGCCGGGCCAGTTCCATGAGTGGGACCATAAATTTCCAGACTGTCAGAGCTTACTGGGGGACCAGTGGCTAATTACTCAGTATAGACCACACGGGCCCTAACCCCTCCTTGTCTCCTCCTATCTCCCCTATCTCCCTTCACCCTCTTACCTTAATGGACCTTCTGGACATGGGAGTCATACCCTTCTCTCCCCACCCCCCACCCCCCACCCCTCATCGCTTTCCATGATCTGTTCTATAGTACGAACCACTAGCCATCCCCTACAGTCTGTCAATGGACATTTGTTTAGGGCTGTCTCTGTTGGTGTCGGTTACTGTTTATTAGTGGCTTGGGAAGCTGTCCATCATTGGTTGTACCAGTCGATGGGGAGTTATGAAAGCTCTCCTGGAAATAGATCTCATATACTGTATATATTGAAGCCTCCTCGTTTTTCATATGATCAGTTTTACTCTGGAGATTTAAAGCAAAAGTCATGTCATCTCTCAGATGCAGACATCTGTTAACGTGTGGATATACACTGAGTGTACAAAACATTAGGAACACCTTCCTAATATTGAGTTGCACCCACTTTTGCCCTCAGAGCAGCCTCAATTCGTCGAGGCGTGGACTACAAGGTGTCGAAAGGGATGCTGGTCAAATCAAATTTATTTGTCACATACACATGGTTAGCAGATGTTAATGCGAGTGTAGCGAAATGCTTGTGGTCCATGTTGACTCCAGTGCTTCCCACAGTTGTATCAAGTTGGCTGGATGTCCTTTGGGTGGTGAACCATTCTTGATAAAGATGTGAAAAACCCAGCATCGTTGCGGTTCTTGACACACTCAACCGGCGAGCCTGGCACCTACTACCATACCCAGTTTAAAGTCAATTAAATATTTTGTATTGCCAATTCACCCTCTGAATGGCACACATACACAATCAATGGCTCAATTGTCTCAAGGCTTAAAAACCCTTCTTTAACCTGTCTCCTCCCCTTCATCTACACTGATTGAAGTGGATTTAACAAGTGACATTAATAAGGGAGCATAGCTTTCAGCTGGATTTACCTGGTCAGTCTATCATGGCAAGAGCAGGTGTTCCTAATGTTTTGTACACTCAATCTGTGTGGACGGGTATTAGCAAACACCAATATTTATGTGTGTATGCATGCATGCATGCACGTTTCCAGGTGCTGGACTGACTGACAACCTCCAGTGAGGGTTAACTCCGCGGGGGGTGATGGGGTTATCAGCCTCCCCGGACTCTTTCCAGCAATCGCAGCCTATTGATCGGCCAGCGAGCACATCAGAGCCGGCCAGATTAAGAGTATAGATTTACAATAAAAGCAGGACATTACTCGGCAGCCCGGGTAGAAATTGAAAGAAGAAAAAAAAGATGAGGTTCTGGAAGTGGGATGGTGGGATGAGTCAGGGCCAAGAGAGAGGAAGGGGTTGCCAGGTTGGGGAGTGGGATGGTGGAATGAGTCAGGACTGAGAGAGAGGAAGGGGTTGCCAGGTTGGGGAGTGGGAGGGTGGGATGAGTCAGGGCCGAGAGAGAGGAAGGGGTTTGCAAGGTTGGGGAGTGGGATGGTGGGATGAGTCAGGACCGAGAGAGAGGAAGGGGTTGCCAGGTTGGGGAGTGGGATGGTGGAATGAGTCAGGACTGAGAGAGAGGAAGGGGTTTGCAAGGTTGGGGAGTGGGATGGTGGGATGAGTCAGGACCGAGAGAGAGGAAGGGGTTGCCAGGTTGGGGAGTGGGATGGTGGAATGAGTCAGGACTGAGAGAGAGGAAGGGGTTGCCAGGTTGGGGAGTGGGAGGGTGCGATGAGTCAGGGCCGAGAGAGAGGAAGGGGTTGCCAGGTTGGGGAGTGGGATGGTGGAATGAGTCAGGACTGAGAGAGAGGAAGGGGTTGCCAGGTTGGGGAGTGGGAGGGTGGGATGAGTCAGGGCCGAGAGAGAGGAAGGGGTTTGCAAGGTTGGGGAGTGGGATGGTGGGATGAGTCAGGACCGAGAGAGAGGAAGGGGTTGCCAGGTTGGGGAGTGGGATGGTGGAATGAGTCAGGGCCGAGAGAGAGGAAGGGGTTTGCAAGGTTGGGGAGTGGGATGGTGGGATGAGTCAGGACCGAGAGAGAGGAAGGGGTTGCCAGGTTGGGGAGTGGGATGGTGGAATGAGTCAGGACTGAGAGAGAGGAAGGGGTTTGCAAGGTTGGGGAGTGGGATGGTGGGATGAGTCAGGACCGAGAGAGAGGAAGGGGTTGCCAGGTTGGGAAGTGGGATGGTGGAATGAGTCAGGACTGAGAGAGAGGAAGGGGTTGCCAGGTTGGGGAGGGGATCGTTGTCAGATTTTATGGGTTGTTTGTCCGGGGTTATGTTTTGAGGAGACAGGTACAGATACAAGGGGCCAACTGCTATTACATGATTTTGCATTGGGCTTTATGTATGTTATTGAAGGCAGTTGCCCCTGTGTCGACGTTGTTTTAACGGCTTTTTATCACATTGGCATTATGGAGAACACCTTGTCTGGTGTTGCGTTGTGGGTAGCGTTGCTTTGTGGTATCTTTTGTGTTTCGGCCTTATAAAGGTGCTGTTAGGCTATATCAGGGGTGGTGGTTGGGGGGGAGTGAGACTCAGGGGTGTGTGTGTGTGTGTTCAGGGGGTGGGGGGTCGGAGACTGTGGTGTAGGTGTAAAATATGGATGGGGGACTGTTGGTGGCCTGGTCTTCTGGTTCAATTATTCAGTATATCCCGTCACTCACACAAAGGGGGACGGCCAACCGCTGCTCCCTCACCACTTTCATGAACCCAAACGGTCTTTAAGAGAAGGAGGGAGAGAGAGAGGTAGACGTCATCCTCTCGGGCCATAGATTTATGTTCTATTTTTGGCAAGAATTTAGTTTGGTCTACTGACCGATGGTGGCAAGACTAGCACTGGGGACAGGGGAAATGGGTCAGTTGCCACAGTGAGGCGCGTGTGTGTATGTGTGTGAGGTACCTGCAGTGTGTTTACAGTACTGTAATCCTATCCAATGACTACCACCCCTCGGGCTCTGCTAAGAGATGCAAAAACTCTCAACGTGAAGTTGTTTGTTGTCTCTTCTCCTTAATTCAAATGATACAGTAGCTAGCCATATTACCTTACACCTTCTAGTTGCTCCTCGACTTCTACTTTGTGTGTGTGTGTGTGTGTGTGTGTGTGTGTGTAAATGTGTTAGTGTGTGTGTGCGCTCATATATTTATGTGCTTGTGTCAGGGTTCGCCCAGATGACCTTGACAACTGCTCCACAGGGTAAGAGGGAAATATCAGCGCCAGTGTTTGTGGTTCACCCCTCTCGCCTTTCAGCAGGGTATCTATTCCAACACACACACACACACACACACACACACACACACACACACACACACACACACACACACACACACACACACACACACACACACCCCCACACACTACAGCTCCCCAAATAGAAACCCACACAATCACAGCCACGGTCGCACTCTACCCCGGGATGATATGATACGACTAGCTGCCTCTGGTGAACAATGCTCCCACAAAAACAGGTCATTATTCCTACCTCTCTCTTGGCTTTGATTCCCCGAGGAGAACCACTACTCATATCCAACCTGCATGACTCTCTAACTTATTGAATCTTTGCATTTTCCTCAAGGAGGCTGAAGCTCCTCGAGCAGTTATTCAAATACAGATGTTGCCATTAAACAATCATCCTCCATTTACCATTCAGAGGAGGGTTTTCCAGTCCCTTAAAACCCAAAGGCTCTGTGAGTATAACACACTTCACTCTCCCTCTGTTGAATGGGGGCTCGGAAGCTGCCAAGTCACCCTGTTGGCAGGCGGTTGGGAACAGAAGGGGTGTTTCGCTACCTGTCTTAGTGTTCACAGCCTGTGGTAATATCCGTCTGGGTGGTTCCATCAGGCCGGGGTGGAGCCAGGGCCTCCAGCGGGCCCCCAGGGCTGAGCATGGCTGATGTGATGCGCTGCGAAGTGTGCACTGGCCCAAGGTTGCCCATAAACCTATTCACCAGAGGGGAAAAGATATCATTCACCGTTTGTTTTAGGATACTAACTCATTCCCCTTACCTCCGTCCTTGTTTACTCTCTGTTGTGGATCTGAATGTTCTGGATAGGTATAGTTAACTGAAATGGGATTGAGCCCTAATTGGAACCCACCCATCGACACACTGACTCTCTTCACAAACAGATCCAGCCACGCCTCCCAGGCACCGACTCCTATCCACCTTCCCACCCAGAGCAGCGCTCCATGTGGGGGCATGGGAACTGGGAAAATCCCTGGTCCTGACAGGGCCCCCCTACCAAGACCTGCTAGCCGCTAAGCCCCCCCCCCCCCCCCCTCCCCGCCCCCCAGCGCCTGCTTGTCACTAATGCTGCCATTATCCCCTTACTACTCGTCGGTGAGAGAAAAGCTATCGATCCCTGTTTCTTGATCCTGCTGTTGACATACCGCTGCCTCCTGTGGCTTTCAAAGAACCAACACGGGGTGGGATGTAATCTGTAAACACCGCCGGGGACCCCTCACCGAGCCCTCCACTCCCAGCCCCACCATCGACTCAACAGCCCAGGCTTAGCTGGGATGCCTTCGCACCCCAAACACCCACCTGCTCCTCCCTTCCCTTCCCAGTCCTTTACCTCAACCCAATATGTGGTTTGGCTCTGATCTGCCCATTGATATATGTGCCATGGAAGATAGCCCCCCCCATCTTCAACTCAGCTGATTGTGAAACCATGGCGCAGCAGCATCTTCCTATCATGAATGTATTCACCTTTGATATCGGCCAACTCCCCTCCCCCAAGATGGTCTCTCTCTCTCTCTCTCTCTCTCTCTCTCTCTCTCTCTCTCTCTCTCTCTCTCTCTCTCTCTCTCTCTCTCTCTCTCTCTCTCTCTCTCTCTCGCACGCTAATCACCCGAGTGTTTCCCCAATTAAGAATGCACAGATAACCCTCCATTCCTTCTAAACCCCACTGACACACACACACACACACACACACACACACACACACCACACACACACACACACACACACACACACACACACACACACACACACACACACACACACACACACACACACACACACACACACACACACTCGGGTGGTTTAATCAGGAGGAGGAGTGTGGTGTGGCTAATTAAGTCGGTCCATCCACGAGCCCAGTCCTGCCAAACAGATGTGAGGCAATTTGATGCAGGATAAGAGCTGCTTGTTTATAATGCATGCTTGCTATAACCATTCATAACAGCTCACAGCCCTCAGGTTGTATTTAACACCTCTGATATACAGTGTAGCTCTTGAAACATTGTTTCACTTGAAAATGAGAGTTGTCTGTTGTTGGTTTTCACCCTTGAGCAAGACACTTAACCTTCATAGCTGGAGCATGCATTCACCTTTATGAATATCTAACGTGGGGAAGAACCCCTCAGATTATTTAGGTCAGTCTGCAATGGAGGGTAGTTCGTTTCATCAGCAAGCAGGTTTCGTTTATCAGCCTTTGTTTTTTTTTTTCATAGTGTGAGGATGCAATCTGGACGCGGCATGCCCAAACCAGCCACAGCAGTTCAAGGGAAGAAGGAAAGGAGGGAGTGAATCACTGGATGGATGAAAAGAAGAGTGTGGATGAGGAGGGAGGAGTTGGGGGTGGCTGAGTGGAGAAAAGTGGTGGTGTGGATGAGGAGGGAGGGAGAGGTGGCTGAGTTGGGGGGGGGTGGCTGGGTGGAGAAGAGTCGTGGCTTGAGGGAGTGAGAATGAGACAGGATGGGGGGAGGACGGAGGAAAAGAAGGATGGATGGAGGGAGGCAGGGACAAAGAGGAGCAGATTAAGAGGGTATTGATTTCTATATAAAGATTCCGAGATTTGATATGAGGAGGGTCGCAGGAGAGGGGCCGGCCACGAGAGAGTAAGAGCGAGAGAGAGCGAGCACACAGGGAGATCCATTACATCACCGTAAACAGTCCGAGTCCACAGGGCTCATCGGTAACACCGGCGCACAGGATCATCACACAGACGCCGCCCAAGGAATTAGAATTGATGATCAGCTTACAAACTTTTTCCCAATGTTTATATTTCTTACACTTACCTCTCATAGGGCCTAACCCGTCAAACCACGCAGAATAACATCACAAAACAAATCCACCAGCGATATTACATAGAAACATTTCACCGAGCGATGATATGCTCACGTGAAAGAGTAGTTGCGGAATCTGCCAAAGACATATTAACTGGGGAGAAAACAGTCAGGGAGGCAGTTGATCAATCATAAACCAAACCATCATATTATATATCTTTATTGCACAAACTGGAATTCTATACAGTATTCCCACTATAGGTTGTCTACCAAGTTGAGTTTGTTAGCGGTGTGGGGTAATGACAGTTGAAATCCTGTTGTTTCTAAGGTTTGGCTCTTTGTGTGTGTGTGAATCAACACTTTGTTATGCACTGTGTACATATCTCGCAGGGGATGCAGGATCATCTATATTTGATGCAACTCTGATGCCGGGGCAGGATGAGACCCTATTGCTTTCACCACACACACACACACACACACACACACACACACACACACACACACACACACACACACACACACACACACACACACACACACACACACACACACACACACACACACACACACACATAGACATGAAAACACACACAAAAAAACACAGACATAACAAACTAAATGGATTGGCTACAGTGTCAATAACATACACTCATACAGAATGCACTCAGTCATAAACATATAGACAAACGCTTAAAAAACGCTTAGAAAACGTATCAAACCCATATATACAGTGTATACATACAGTAGACCTTCAGCCATCTTGTCTACACGTTTATCCCTCTTCACAAAGGGATTCACACACACACACACACACACACACACACACACACACACACACACACACACACACACACACACACACACACACACACACACACACACACACACACACACACACACACTCACCCACAACACAAATCAATACCAATTTATAATTCAGGATTGCTGGAGTTTGGGTTTTAGGGCAGGCTGGCTTCCAGCCTTCATAAATATTACAGTGTTATTGACTTGATCCGAATTAATTGGAGATTTTTTTTCTCTTTTTTTCTTCTCCCGTTCCCCCCTTTTCTTGTTTCTGGGTGCTGCGCAATAAAGTCTAGTTTTATTTATTCCCTTTGAGTTAGAGATGAGAGGCCTAACTGGATACAAATTTGATCCCTAGAATGAAATAAAGTGGATAATAGCTGACAGAGGACGAAGCCTTGACAAATCTAGGGAGAGATGTGCTACATGTGCCGGGATTGGGTTAAGCGGAGTAATTTGTCTGCGCTGCGTCTCGTCCGTCTGCTTCAGCGATCTGGGCTCCAACACGGGCTTTGTGCCCCTTAGTGCAAACATGTCGTCTTGTAAGACATTGATCATTGGGATCTGAGAGGCAAAGTGGTGCAGAGTAGCCTTTCGGTTTGGGAGCATGGCAGACACAATACACAAAACTTAGACAGGCTCTAGTGTACTGTACTACATGAGTACAGATGGATATTCCAAAGTACTTTAGCATTAATGAAAAGATGAAATAATAGAAAATGTTATCGTTGTTAAAATAGCATCGCTGCTTATGTCGACAATAACAGCTTCATGCAAAGCTAGTAGTACTTGTCTTGATTATAATAATGATGATGAAATAAGGAAAATGTACACACGCACGCACACACACACACACACACACACACACACACACACACACACACACACACACACACACACACACACACACACACACACACACACACGTACACGTACCTATCACTCTAGTTCCTCCTGACCTCCACCCCCAGCTCAGATCTCCTGGGGAGACCTCTATGGTTGACTCGCTGAAAGAAAATCAATCATGTCATGAAGCAGAGTCCAAAACAACCCCACCCTACTACTTGGTGATGTAAAGTCCAGTGAGCAGAGCAGCCTCTGTAGCATGCCCTGACTGTATTCACAAACACAGGATGCATTTTCCCTCTACCACACACGCACATACACACATACAATCAAAAAACAAAGACACACACAGACAGGTGAGCGGTGGGCAGAGTGGAGGTTTAAGGCAGGGGCTCTGGGGAGGAGGGATTTGGGAGCAGAGTGTGTTCCCTGCAGTCAATACACAGAGCTCCTCAGCTCAGCAGGCCCTCTATTAATCCTCTAATCAGGGCCTGGGACCACTGGTACACTGGGAAGGAGCTGGGTAAACCCAATGAGAACACGCGCACGTTCGAACACACACGCTCCAAATGTATTTACAACTAATTTAGGTTGAACATTGACCAATTTGTATGATTGTTACACACTCGTATAAAGCGTTATATAAAGGCATTATAGCAGTTGAGACTTACATTTTACATTTTTTACATTTTAGTCATTTAGCAGACGCTCTTATCCAGAGCGACTTACAGTAGTGAATGCATACATTTCATTTCATGCATTTTTTGTACTGGCCCCCCGAGGGAATCGAACCCACAACCCTGGCGTTGCACACACCATGCTCTACCAACTGAGCCACAGGGACGTTGCATCTTTGTTTCTGTCACAGTAATCAATATTTTCATTGGGCAACCAGGATGCAAATGAATGATATTAGCTACCAATATGTGGTCAAGCTTAGTTTTACTTTAGAGAATTCCTATTTGGCAAAAAAAAAGACATCTTGCTACCCTACACCAGCAGCCAGCAGCAGGTCCTCTCAGAACCCATAGACACGTCAGCTCTGTTCTCCTATACAGTAAAAAAGCATCCCCTTTATTTTTGCTATATTTTGTGCTGGGGATGACTCGGCTCACACCGAGTGAGAGTGTGAAATACTGTAGACAACTGAACTAGTATGTCTGTAGGTATGTCTGTCAGTCCGCCCACATGGGTACGTGCCCACACTTGTGTATCGAAACAAATATGTACAAAGTTAGTTTTAGCATGGTTTCTGAGCACTCTGTCTTCAATGTGAGTTTCAGAACCCAGTGAAACACAAGTTGGACTTTCCTCTGCAGCTTAAATAAGAAGGTCTGCTCATATCCCAGCAGCTGCAGGTTCTTGCTGTGTTGCAGTTATGCCAGTTATGTCCTTTTGGCTTTTAAAGGATTGTCTGGTGCCGGATAATCATGACTGAAATATTGGGTGGGTTGGCGAGGGGGGTAGAGGGGGGCACATTTGGCACAGCGAGCAGGGAGGAGGGAGGCGGGCAGGCTCTGCCCGGTCGTCTTTAGCTGCAGTAAAACCCTCTTAGTGGGTAATGCCATCTGGCCCGGGCCCCTGGTGGAGGCGTAACGGGCCCAAAAACTTGGGGTCGGGATGCTTTACTGCCCAAGCCTGCCGTCTGCAGATGGCACCAGCCGCGCCAGTGGAGAACGCCAAGGTCGACGCGTGTGGCGCGGGAGTGGCGCAGCTAAATGGCACAGAGAGAAATATGTGGATGTGCTGGACTGATTTTAACATCAAGCCAGGGCTATCTTTGACTAAGATGCTATGCTAGCTACATTACTTAGCTCTACTTCACTGTATGTCAGTTCGGTCACTGCTAATACCTGTGTGTGTGTGTGTGTGTGTGTGTGTGTGTGTGTGTGTGTGTGTGTGTGTGAGAGAGAGATGCCCAGAGGTCTGGCGCCATAGTCACAGTTCTCCTTTACTACCAGGGTGGCAGCTGGCAAAATGAATAGCCATTTTAACACCCGTGAGCATGGAACAGGCGCGGCGCACAAAGGAATTTAATGAGAGAGAGAAAGAGAGAGAGAGAGAGAGAGAGAGAGAGAGAGAGAGAGAGAGAGAGAGAGAGAGAGAGAGAGAGAGAGAGAGAGAGAGAGAGAGAGAGAGAGAGAGAGAGAGAGACTCCCCCGGCTCTCCACACCGCCTCCAGCTAAAGATGAGACTGAAAATTAATTTGGGGGGTTTCATTAGATTGGCTTTTTGGCCCATTTCCCTGAGTTAGTCCCTGAGCAGAGCACCCTGGCATCGCTCTCGCCAGCCCCCACCAACCCCTGCTCATGCCTGTCACAACTCGGGCCGACGAGAATAACCAGGAGTGGGTGGAGACGGGATAAAATCACCAAAAAACAGAGCGAGGAAGAGCCCGCTATGCTTTAGTGAACATTATAAAGAGTCCATACCCCATGCCCTTAGGAATCTGTAATGCTACTTTGTTACTTGCGTGTGAAAAATCTCTTGCCTTGGGCTCTATCTCCGAAAGCTCCTGTTACACATCATATCTCAATTCAGATGTTCAGGTACAAACAATCGCAGTGTGTGAGAGTGAGAGAGTCAAGGAATTTGGTGGTCATTTTAGCCACATTTCTAACCTTTATTTCCAATCCAGTGTTCTAAAATCAGACTCTATGAATAGCTTATTGTGTGGATTATTGGATGTATCCAACAGTTTTACTGTTCTTTATACAGTTCGATGTTCTTTATACGGTACAAACAACAAGCGATGTTAAACCCACTTCAACACCCTCTCTGCCAATTTTCCCCTCTCAACACTCGTCATGTACCAAAACCTCAGCCGTGCTTTTGTTGTGTTTTCTCCCCAAAGTGTTTTTGAGAAAATTCTCTGGCTTTTTCCCTCAGACAGACTCTGGTAAATTGAGTTTTCAAGGTGAATGTCCCATTACTGGAGAAGGTTGACAAATGAATTTGGTGGGCGCCTTGTTGCAGTGTGGCTAGCGATAGAGACCAGGCTGTCAATTTGAGAAATGAGGTCTGGCTCATGAAGCCAGATGGGAGAGAAATGGAACAGCACATTAGCTAATTACTTATGCAAATCACCCCGGTCCTGCACCTTAACTTAAGCACGCTGGATGATACTTTGGGAGGCTGGAGAGTTTTAGATAATGTTAATCCTATAGCCCGTCACTCCCTCTCTAGTGAGGCTCTTCACCTGCTGAGGTGGCTCTATGAGGGATTACAAACACACCGGGGGAATACACGTGTGTGTGTGTGAGTGTGAGTGTGTGTGTGTGTGGTAACACATGGGAGCACACATATACACACCTGGACTCACTCGCACAAATGTATATGTCCTCTGTGCACACACACACACACACACACACACACACACACACACACACACACACACACACACACACACACACACACACACACAGCAGACCAACAATAGTCTTTGTCCACACCATTTGTTCATTTTTATTATTTTTTCTGGTAATTTTGCTCTCCACAGTTGATTCCAGCCCATCTGCTGAGTAAACCTTGGTGTGTTTGTTGTTGACTTACAACATGAACCAAGCCTCTGTAGCCAGGTGTTCATTTAACGCCTAACGGCAACACTGAGAAGACACCCATGAGCCTGGTTTGCTACATTCACTGCCTAGCCATATAACTGTCTTAGCTTTGCCAAAAGCCTTCTTTCGCTATGTGCTGATGGCGATGGACAAAATGTAAAGTACAAAACAACCACGAAACCTAATGCCAATGACAAAATACACAGAAGTAATACATAGTTCAAATACATGCAATGAAGTCATTGAAATACTTCCCCATTCCCGACACTCTCAGATAAAAGGGTTCCAAAAGGGTTTTTCACTTGTCCCCATAGGAGACCCCATTTTGGTTCCAGGTAGAACCCTCTGTGGAAAGGGTTCTACATGGAACCCCAAAAGGTTCTACCTGGAACCAAAACAGTTCTACCTGGAACCAAAAAGGGTTCTTCAAAGGGTTCTGCTATGGAGACAGCCGAAGAACCTTTTTTTCTAAAAGGGTTCTATCTAGAACCTAAGAGTGTACTCGGTCCGTCTGGCATGAGTGAGTTCTTTCCCAAACACCTGAGTAGAGAAGTGCAGGTAGGGCCCTGTAGGCAGTAGACATGGTACCATAGGGGGCTGAGGGTGTCCATCTCCCCTGCATGCATGGCGTTACTCCCCGCATCGGCGCAGGGCTTACTGGCAGCTTAGCTAGCTCGACGTGGACCCCCTCCTAATCACACCGCGCTAATCCCACCTGTCAAAACATCCCAGCGCCCCAATCAAAGATCCAAAGATCCAGACCCAGTCCCCTTAATTAGCTCTTCTAGCCCTGGATAGATGCTGGGAAGAAAATCTCCAGTAAAAATCAACGCTGTGTTCCACCTAGAACCCCTTATCCTCAGGAGGAGAGACGTCCGGTAATATAGAGCCAGGGGCAGCGGGACACCTAGTCTGGAGAGGACATGGATGTGTGTGTGTGTGTGTGTGTGTGTGTGTGTGTGTGTGTGTGTGTGTGTGTGTGTGTATGCATGCGTGCGTATGCGTGTTGGTGTATATGTGTCAGTAGGGGAGAGACTGAGAAAGTGTGTGTTTGTACAGGCCAGTGTGGGTGTAGGCATTGATCCATCGATTCGTGTTTGGCTGACAGGCCCCAAGCGAAAGCTTAAGTATTATTAATGGTTTGGCTGTTTAGCTGTCAGTCATTAATGAAAGCACTCTCACTATTAGCTTCTCCTAGCCTGTCACTCCTGACATCACACACACACACACACACACACACACACACACACACACACACACACACACACACACACACACACACACACACACACACACACACACACACACACACACACACTGGCAACTCAATAAGACAACAGAAAACTCTCAGCTCCGGAATGTCCACTTAATATGAAGGAAATTGTGCTGACGGCAACATGTGATATGAAGCCTGTAATGAAGTATGGACAAGCCTTGTCCTATCATGATCTAATTGTATTCTATGGTGACCAATGTTTGGTTGCACTAGGTCTAATAAACCGGAGAAGATTATAACATGACCAAGGTATTTTTCGCTCACCTGTACTGGGAGCCTCTTAATTCTGATAGACAAAAAAGAACCTGGTCCAACATCTGGATTTGCTAATAGTAGATAACAGCAAACGTTGATTAGTTTAGCTACTTCTGTACTCCTATTATAATGAAGTCATCTGTTTAATTTCAACTGCTTTTATTTCCATAAGAGTTCTTGTGCTCCTTTTCAACCTGAGGAAACATTGCCGGCCCAGATGTTTTAGCAGAGACCTCTCATTGACATTAGTTCAACATGCAGATTAGAAATGAACCTGGATTTACCTCTGTTGTGTCTCCTACCCACCTCTCACAGAGAGACCGTGAGTCCCTGACCCTCGCTCCTGTTATAGACACAGCTGCATTCACACTCAGCAGATAAAGATAAACTTATATGGAAGACCCTGATGGTAGTTTGGTTGATTCAATTTCTATTCCTATTCAGGAAACAAATAAAGCCTCAAGTCAGAAAGTGAGAAAATAATGATTCTCCAAGAGTTGTGGTTGCTGGTAAATTCACAAACGGAAACAGAATCGACGTCAACACCACTGATACTGTCACAGATGACACATTGTTCAACATTTACTGTACCACTGTCTTTATGATCTGTGGTTTGGCTTCCAGCCCGTAAGAGGAACATGTGTTATCTATTTAGAGAGTCGAACCCCGGAATGTTGTGCTTTTCCCTGTAGAGTGAGGGAGCATGAGGAGGAAGTGGCTAAAGTTTCTCTTGGGAAACATCGCTGGCTCCAGCTGATTTCAGACGCTGTCCCATGCTTCTCCCATGGCGAGGCAGGACTCCGCAGCCTCTTCTTCTCTGCACAAACGGAAACACATTTATGACCCCTGACCCCAGGCACTTGGAGGACTCTGAGGCTATCCAGAGCAACAGAAAGGCTCCATTTCGGCTCCAGATAAAGCCAGGCTAAGAGCAGGGTTAAATTAAGTCTCAATTATACCATGGTGTTGGAGAGGCGACCCATTTGGAAGGCAGTTCCACCATTTCTGTTTTGACAATTTGACGCGGGACTGTTGTCACGTTGGTATAATGGATTCGGGAGACAGACGCAAGAATGTGTAATTAGGGTTTTTATTTAGAACCAAATTACGGTGTGCCGTGTAAAGGCACGGGGACGAAGACCAAACAAACACGTAACAAAAACACAGGGTTGAAACTCAAAACAAAAGAGCGAGGAGTACCTCGAATAAATACACAAACGCACAATGATTATCACACGGGACGAGACCCATAATCATCTGTGCAATCCACAAGGGCACGAAAGCCCAAAACACACAGCACAGGTACTCACACGCACCAACGGACATTGTAACAATAATCGAAAGCCCAATGGAAACTAAAGGGGTACATATATATACAAATACTAATCAGTGGGAATAGGGGACAGGTGTGTGTAATGAAAGTTCCGGAGGGATCCGTGAAAACTGTGAGCAGTTGGATAGGCAACACTAAAAACCAAACCTATGTTGAAAGTTTGACCATCAAAAAAAACTGTCCTCAGAGCATGCAATTTTGCATGTGTCTGTCCTGTCTGCTGTACAGGAAACAGAAAGGCTTTAAATGAAGTAACCAAATCAGTGCTTTTATTGACATACATTTTTATTGACTGCAATAATGCGTTCAATTATTGCGTGAGTCATGTGCTAATCTAACATGGGGAAAGAACACCCATTAGGCGTCCTACAGTACATGCCATTGAATTAACCCCTTTATAGGGTGGGGTCTCGCTACTGTGCTTGTATGGAGGGAGTCAATACGTGTAAATACCAGATAAAGCAGGGCTAATGAGACAAATCATTTCTGTGTGTGTGCGTGCATTTACTTCACTGGCTCTTATCTGTACTACAGTCCTATACCCCTCCACCGCTAAATGGACCTCAAACAGAGATCCCAAACAGTCACTGCAGTACAAACTGCCATTGTCATCCGTAACTAAAACAACGGTCACATTCAATAAGCATAGTAAAGGTAGAGTCAAACATTGGAACCACTTTCATATGAGCCAGATATGGAGTAAGTGGGTTTAGTTTAGCTTTGGCTGGACATCAGTGGCTGGTTTGGGGCTGGAAACAGCTCTCCAGATGCCCATCTGTCCAGCTAACGTTGATCCAGGGGAGATATGTCCTTGGAGTCGCCCCCTTGGCCAGGGGTACAGCTCACTGTGGGCCAGGTTTCATTGGGCAGTGGACCCACTTCACCAATAGCATGCCAGGTTGCACTTTCCCATGGCTAGCTGTGAGTGGGCGGCCGTCGGGCACCCTGTGGCCAAACTGGCAACTTCCCCTTTCTCTCCTCTCCCTTTCTGACGGAGGTGTAAGAGATGGCACGGTCACGTCCATTACCTCATCCTGCTGTTTTCAGGCAGAAAGCAGAGAATCATATCCTTGCTTTATTGTTGATTATTAATATGTTTGTGTTAATATGCAGATATTATTTCCTATAGAGAAATCACTTTTCCCTTCATATTAACTACTTACATTGAATAGAGAATGTAGTGGGGCTTTGTATCTGCCTTTTAGTCATAGCCGTGGTGTGTTGGAATGTGTAAGGTCTGACTGCAGCGTCCCTCTCTTTCAGTATCTCTCTCTCTCTCTCTCTCTCTCTCTCTCTCTCTCTCTCTCTCTCTCTCTCTCTCTGTGTGTGTGTTTGTCTGTGTGTGTGTGTGCGCCTGGGTTATTAAAAGCTGTCCTGTGTGACTGAGAAGGAGTGAAGGGAGCTGGGTTCTCCGCTCATTCAGTGAATCCTTCAGTCTGAGACCTAACTTGTCATCAGCCACGCTAGCACTCCCGGCACCACTCCTTCCCGCTTTAATTAATATTTACCTTTCCTAGAGGATCCGCGTTCTCCCCTTCTCAATGATCCCACGTTGTGTTAACACCTCAGAAAACCACATCGAAGCTTTAGGATAGTGTCAGGTTGTGGAGCACTCTTTAATGGGAAGGGGGAAACAGTTAAGCCGCGGAAAAAGGCACCGAATCCGACAGACAGATCAAGATTTGATTTGACCAGAGTCTACCTGTCTGTTGAACTGCGTTGAGATTTGACTTATGAAACATTTACGGTCCCTTCCTCCTGTATGTTTTCACAGTGTAGAAGTTGAGGAAAAAATAAGAAACCCACATACTACTCTTGCTAGCATCACTGCTCTTTGTTAAGCTTTACGTATCGGCCTCAAGGCCTTCGTCAGAGCAGAGTAGAAGATGAAAAGGGAAATGTATATATTTTTCATCCAGAACTGTAGGAATATGGTTTGTTATTTTCTCTAATTCAGTTGTGCACGTTTCCCTTTATGCCCAGGTGCCAAGTTCAAACAGCATAGAGTAATTTTCTGTACATTATGTTCAATTTTCCCAAAGCAGTGCATTGTTTTTTTCACACCAGTGTAATGCTCTTGACTGGGGAAACCTCCTTTCATCTTCTTTAGCAGAGCCTCTCCTCTGATGGATTGGCCTGGGACACAGCCAAATGGAAGACTGAGCTGATATGCCCATTTAGGCTACTGTATTGTTTAAAAGCAACCCTGAGAAAACGTACAAATGCAATGAAATCTACAGCCCCCATACATTTGCTTTGTAGTTTCTTTGCCAAATACCCCCACAGGTGAAGCAGTGTGCGGTTGTTTGGTATTGCACAGGGTGTAACCTGACTCCAACAAGCCAGTTCATTTAAGGTAGTACAACTAACAGTCCTAATTCCATTGTAAGCTGTCTACATTGTTCAGGTCGTGCTGAGTTGGTTGCATGCTGGGAAACACGCCTGCCCTCTGTTTGTGAAATCCGCTGACGATGCAGTGTCATCTCTGACTGCTGGCTGTGAAAAGAGACGCCAAACAAAAAGGCAAACCGAAACAGGAAGCAGAGAAATTTAACAGCAGTGACTTCCTTCTCTGGCAACCCGCAGGTTTGTTTACTGGTGGTGCCATCGCTGCCGCTAATCAAAGGCAGGGCCAGGAAAGTGGGGAAAAAACATAGATTGACACCAACCGTACAGCACTTGACAAACGGCCTCGTTGCGTTTGTTCAGCGAAATTAAACACTCTGGACTTTTTTCACCTGCTCAGGCAAGCAGCCGCGCATATGGCCCGCGAGTTAAAAATAAAGACAATGCGCATACATTACCATACATAATGCAGAACGACCCCCATTTAATATGCAAATTCCCTGAAATATTACTGAACACCTTCTGTTCTGAGCGAATACATTTGAATTTGCAATTAGAATTATCTTGTATAATTAATGAAAAGCGTCAATTTTTGGCTGCTTACTAATTTGATTAAACATGTTGATGGGGCATTTAGGGAGCCAGCCGAATTGGAAGTGAAGCTAGACCAGAACTAGGAAAAGAACCAGAGCGTGGTCCAGTTCCCATATGACCTTCCTGACCCCGATAGCTTGTGCTTAAGTTGCAGTCGGCTTGTGCGCACTGGTGGCAACACTGGGTTACACATACCTTAATTAGCCAGGTGGAATGTGACCCGTCCTCTTGTCCGGAATGGAAAAGAACAAACTGCCTCAATCGCACAGTGGCTTTACCTACAAATCAGGGAGTGTGTGTGTGTGTGTGTGTGTGTGTGTGTGTGTGTGTGTGTGTGTGTGTGTGTGTGTGTGTGTGTGTGTGTGTGTGTGTGTGTGTGTGTGACAGTTGTGTCTGTCATGTCTGTTCCTATAGCTCTTTATCTCAGTAGAGCTCCTTAGAGACACAAGAGTGTAGGCATCTTAAAACACAAAGAGGAAACTGGAAACAGGTAGATTTAACCCCAGTAGTTCTACTGCTTCTCCTTTGGAATTGCTATAAAGCTCAAGTTGACTGTTGCAGTTTCCTATCCAATGAATCGTGAATAAAATTTGTGTCCATGTACATTTCACATCTTTTACACATTACAGATATTGTTGGTTTACTGATAAATCATACGTTTTTTGTAGTAGCCTGTTCAGGTTTGGCAGATTGTTAGTCATTTTTATCCCCCCAAGATATTTCCAGATAAATCCTATGGGCTACCTCTATTTTATAAAGGATATTATTTGTGTGCAACTCTTATCTGCATAACAATACAATCTAATACCCAAACTAGTCTGCTCAAGAATAATGTCTTCACAGTAAAATCAAATCTACTCCCACAAAAAGGATTTAATTGATTACCAATAATTCTAGGCACACATTTTTACAGTGCATTAAATACTTTCTAAATTATGTTATCTTTATGGAAATGGTATCTAGGCATTTACATGTAATAGTGAACCTTTGTTTTATTGAGTTATTGAGTGAGATTGTGACTGTTTCAGGATAGTATTTTTGCCATAAATGTTACACAGGACACTATTGTCATACGTGTCTTCTCTGACGTGCCACGTGCATGGAATGGACACTGAAGCATGCCAGAGCAGAATTCCGTGCCATGGCAGCATAATGGCAGAACCGTGGCCAGCCAAAAGGGGTTCCTCTGAGAACATTACTGAGCCCTAGTCATGGCAGGGGAGATGCCAGCTGATTAGGAACCATCGTAACCACCCTAAAACGCCAAACCACTAAACAAAAAGCTCCAATCAGGCAAATCGGATGAAGACATAAGCTTATTCCCAGGGACTTGGTGACCCTTTTGACCCCAGCTCTCAGCTTTGTGTTTGTTATGTCTGGCTTAGTCCTTGTATTGTATGTAATCCATATAATACACACACACACATAGTCTTGTATAACTAACCATGTGGGGACACACATTTCAGTCCCATTCATAATCCTATTTTGTATTTGTATGCCAAGGCAGCAGATACTCTTCCTGGGGTCCAGCAAAATTAAGGCAGTTATATATATATTTTTAACATTACAAAACATTCACAACAGATTTCACAACATATTAAGTGTCTGCCCTTAGGCCCCAACTCTACTACCACATATCTACAACACAAAATCCATGTGTATGTGTGTGTATAGTGCGTATGTTATCGTGTGTTTGTATGCACGTGTCTGTGCCTATGTCTGTGTTGCTTCACAGTTCCCGTTGTTCCATATCTGTGTTTTTTAAATCTAATTTGACTATTTGCATGAGTTACTTGATGTGGAATGGAGTTCCATGTAGTTATGGCTCTATATAGTACTGTGTGCCTCCCATAGTCTGTTCTGGACTTGGGGACTGTGAAGAGACCTCTGGTGGCATGTCCTGTGGGGTATGCATGGGTGTCCGAGCTGTGTGCCAGTACTTCAAACAGACAGCTTGGTGCATTCAACATGTCAATACCTCTCACACATACAAGTAGTGATGAAGTAAATCTCTCCTCCACTTTGAGCCAGGAGAGATTGACATGCATATTATAGATTTTAGCTCACTGTGTACGTCGAAGGGCCAGCCGTGCTGCCTTGTTCTGAGCCGATTGCAATTTTCCTAAGTCCCTCTTTGTGGCACCTGACCACGACTGAACAGTAGTCACGGTGTGACAAAACCAGGGCCTGTAGGACCTGCCTTGTTGATAATGCAGAGCAGCGCTTTATTATGGACAGACTTCTCCCCATGCTAGCTGCTGTTGTATCAATATGTTTTGACCATGACAGTTTACAATCCAGGGCTACTCCAAACAGTTTAGTCTCCCCAACTTGCTCAATTACCACATTATTCATTACAAGATTTAGTTGAGGTTTAGGGTTTAGTGAATGCTTTTAGTTTTTGAAATATGAAGGACTAACTTAACTTATTCCTTGCCACCCATTCTGAAACTAACTGCAGCTCTTTTTTATGTGTTGCAGTAATTTCAGTCGCTGTGGTAGCTGATGTGTATAGTGTTGAGTCATCTGCCTACATAGCTTTACTCAAAGCCAGTGGCATGTCGTTAGTAAAGATTGAAAAAAGTAAGGGGCCTAGACAGCTGCCCTGGGGAATTCCGGATTTTACCTGGATTTTGTTGGAGAGGCTTCCATTAACCTCTATGGGCTAGGTGGGACGCAGGCGTCCCCCCCGTGGTGCACTCCATCAACAGCAGGTGCATTTCAAGAGCGGCAAATTTGAATCCAAATAAATGTCAAAATTCAAATTTTTCAAACATACAACTATTTTACACCCTTTGAAAGATAAACATCTCCTTAATCTAACCACGTTTTACGATTTCAAAAAGGTTTTACGGCGAAAGCATAAATTTAGAGTATATTAGGACAGTACATTTACAAGAGTTGTGTGTAATGTTTTGTCAATTCAAAGACAGGGTCACCAAAACCATAAAACCAGCTAAAATGATGCACTAACCTTTTACAATCTCCATCAGATGACACTCCTAGGACATTATGTTAGACAATGCATGCATTTTTAGTTCTATCAAGTTCATATTTATATCCAAAAACAGCGTTTTACTATGGCATTGATGTTGAGGAAATCGTTTCCCTCCAATAACCGGCAGTCAAGTCAGCATCACAAATTAAATAATTAAAATTAGAAAACATTGGTAAAATATTATATTGTCATTTAAAGAATTATAGATTTACATCTCTTGAACGCAATCAACTTGCCAGATTTAAAAATAACCTTACTGGGAAATCACACTTTGCAATAATCTGAGCACTGCGCCCAGAAAAATACGCGTTGCGATACAGACTAGTCGTCATGTTGGGGAGATCTAAAATCGAAAATACTATGTAAATAATCCATTACCTTTGATTCTCTTCATCAGATGTCACTTCCAGGTATCACAGGTCCATAACGAATGTAGTTTTGTTCAAAAAAGCTCATCATTTATGTCCAAAAATCTCCGTCTTGTTAGCACATGATCTAAGCCCGCCGGACTTCACTTCATGAACGAGGGGAAAAAATATATTTACGTTCGTTCAAACATGTCAAACGTTGTATAGCATAAATCATTAGGGCCTTTTTTAACCAGAACATGAATAATATTCAAGGTGGACGAATGCATACTCTTTTATAACGTATTGGAACGAGGGTACCCAACATGAACTCGCGCGCCAGGTGTCTAATGGGCCATCATCGTTCCATGGCTCTTGTTCGGTCAGATCTCCCTCCAGAAGACTCAAAACACTTTGTAAAGGCTGGTGACATCTAGTGGAAGCAATAGGAAGTGCCAAAATATTCCTCAGCCCCTGTGTTTTTCAATGGCATAGGTTTAAAGGTAATACAACACATCAGGTATCCACTTCCTGTCAGAAAATGTCTCAGGGTTTTGCCTGCCAAATGAGTTCTGTTATACTCACAGACACCATTCAAACAGTTTTAGAAACTTTAGAGTGTTTTCTATCCATATATAATAAGTATATGCATATTCTAGTTACTGGGTAGGATTAGTAACCAGATTAAATCGGGTAAAAAAAATTATCCAGCCGTGCAAATACTGCCCCCTAGCCCTAACAGGTTAAAGAACACCCTCTGTGCTCTGTTAGACAGGTAACTCTTTATCCACATTATAGCAGGGGGTGTAAAGCCATAACACATACGTTTTTCCAGCAACAGACTATGATCGATAATGTCAAAAGCCGCACTGAAGTCTAACAAAACAGCCCCCACAATTGTTTTGTCATCGATTTCTCTCAGCCAATCATCAGTCATTTGTGTAAGTACTGTGCTTGTTGAATGTCCTTCCCTTTAATAAGCGTTCTGAAAGTCTGTTGTCAATTTGTTTATCGTAAAATAGCATTGTATCTAGTCAAACACCATTTTTTCCAAAAGTTTACAAAGGGTTGGTAACAGGCTAAATGGTTGGCTATTTGAGCCAGTAAAGGGGGCTTTACGATCCTTAGGTAGGGAAATAGATTTTGCTTCCCTCCAGGCCTGAGGGCACACACTTTCTAGTAGGCTTAAATTGAAGATGTGGCAATATCATACGCCATTATCCTCAGTAATTTTCCATCCAAGTAGTCAGACCCCAGTGGCTTGTCATTGTTGATAAACAACCATCATTTTTTCACCTCTTCCACACTTACTTTCCGGAATTCAAAATTACAATGCTTGTCTTTCATCATTTGGTCAGATAAACTTCATAGTGTAGTTTCTTCTTCTTTTTATTCAGTTTAGTCACATGATTTCTCAATTTGCAGTATGTTTGCCAATCGATTGTACAGCCAGACCTATTTGCCATTTCTTTTGCCTCATCCCTCTCAACCATACCATTTTAAATTCCTAATCAATCCACGGGGATTTAACAGTTTTTACAGTCATTTTCTTAATGGGTGCATGCTTATTAGTAACTGGGATAAGCAATTTCAGAAATGTGTCAAGTGCAGCGTCTGGTTGCTCTTCATTGCACACCACGGGCCAACAAATATTCTTTACATCAACAACATAGTAATCGCTACAAAATATGTTGTATGACCTCTTATACACTATATTATGTCCAGCCTTTGGAACTTTGGTTTTCCTAGATATGGCTACTATATTGTGATCACTACGTCCGATGGATTTGGATACTGCTTTCAAACAGATTTCTGCAGAATTAGTAAAGATGTGATCAATACACATTGATGATTTCATTCCTGTGTTGTTTGTAACTACCCGGGTAGGTTGATTAATAACCTGAACCAAGTTGCAGGCACTAGTTACAGTTTGAAGCTTTCTCTTGAGTGGGCAGCCTGATGAAAGCAAGTCAATATTTAAATCACCCAGAAAATATACCTCGCTATTGATATCACATACATTGTCAAGCATTTCACACATGGAATTTTCCCACCAGAATGGACTTTAGGTGAGGCAGATGAACCTGTAGCCATATTACTTCAACAGTATTTAACATGAGATCCTTTCTAAGCTTTGCAGGAATGTGGTTCTGAAAATAAACAGCCACAACTCCACCTTTGGCATTTCTGTCGTTTCTGTAGATGTTATAACCATGTATTACTACCACTGTATCATCAAAGGTATTATCTAAGTGAGTTTCAGAGATTGTCAGAATATGAATGTCATCTGTTACTAGCAAATTATTGATTTCATGAACTTTGTTTCTTAAGGTACATATGTTAATGTGGGCTATTTTTAACACTTTTCTGGGATGCTTGATTGTTTTTCCTGCTTTACTGGCAAGCTTAGCAGAGGTAGACATCAACAGGTTATTTATGTTAGTGCAGGGTGAGCTGCACACAGTGGACTTCCTGCTAGGGCACACCACCTCAGTGCTAACAGTATAACTCTGGTTCATAGGCATATGATTACTGCAGACAATAGCTGTAGGATCAGCAGAGGCATTGAAGGCAGTAAGAGGCACATGAATTAGGTTACTTCCATTGTGTCTTCCAGCGACCCTGGGATAATGTACATTTTCTGAAGCATTATGACAACTCAGCGACACAATGGTAGGGATTAAATGAGCTGGGCTTGGGTCATTTTCCTTGACCCCTAAACCTAACGCTAACCCTAACCCTAACCTTAACCCAAAAACCTAACCCTTGCTCCTAACCCTAAAACTAATCCTAGCTCCTAACCCTAAACCTAATTCTAAACCGAACACTAATTCTAACCTTAACCCTAAACCCCTTAGAAATAGAATTTGTCAAAACCCTAAAACTAACCCTAGCTCCTAACCCTAAACCTAATTCTAAACCGAACACTAATTCTAACATTAACCCTGAACTCCTTAGAAATAGAATTTGACCTTGTGGGGACTAACAAAATGTCCCCAGTTGGTCAAATGTTTGTTTGTTTGTTTGTTTACTATTCTTGTGGGGACTTCTGGTCACCACAAGTATAGTTAAAAACGTCCACACACACACACACACACACACACACACACACACACACACACACACACACACACACACACACACACACACACACACACACACACACACACACACACACACACACACACACACACACACACACACACACACACACACCTCTTGACTCCCATTTGAATGGTTGGAGCGGAGGGATAATGTGAAATCCAGAGAGGGAGCACACCCAGCAGCTGATGCTGAGATAATGCTTTTGTCACTGAGGTATTTGGCCGTGGCTGTGTGTGATTGAGGGTATGTAGCTGTTTTTGTAAAAGAGCTGTGTACGGGTGACCCATGTGTCTTGAGCGTAGTGTGTGTGTTTGTGTGTGCGCGTGCATTGTGGTCTTGCGCACATATGTATTATCAGTGAACGTGTGGTGCTATATATTGAGGTGTGTGCAAAGCATTTGTCATTTATGGCTATGTGTGCTGGAGTCTGGAGAACGTATTCATGTTAGTGTGAGCACATTTACGAGTGTGTATGTGTGCCTGTACTGTGTGTGTGTTTTGTGTTTGCGCCTGTATGCCTGTGTGTACCTGGGATGGATCCAGGCTGTGCACCTGCACTGCTCTCAGGGCTTCGTTTCCCTCTCCACTCTCCTGTGGCAGACAGCCATGCTGGAATATCTGCAGCTTTCCCAACAGCGCCGTATCAATTACTCCTCACTTGTCACCCACTTATGAATATTTATGATATTTGTAATAAAGTGCCTCTTCTAACTTGGTCTTTGTTTCTTGCTGCCCATTGATTGATGTGTGTGTGTGTGTGTGTGTGTGTGTGTGTGTGTGTGTGTGTGTGTGTGTGTGTGTGTGTGTGTGTGTGTGTGTGTGTGTGTGTGTGTGTGTGTGTGTGTGTGTGTGTGTGTGTGTGCGCGCTCATAATTCTTTAGGGACATAACCCACGGCAAATAGCAAACAATTGTTTTTCAGAATCATCTTTTCCCTTCTTTTTCATCACTCATTTACTTGAGTATATATTTGAAATATTAATGACAATTTCATACACAGGAAATATCTGTGAGATGCATATTTCAATGCTCCAGGAAGCAGTTACAGTAAGATACTGTGTGTCCACATCATCGCTCTGAAGAGAGACTTAATTCCTCTCTGGCACTTTGGCATCTGGATGCTATTAGCAGTGAATGATTTCATGAGTAATCCACTTACACTGACTGGAAATATGAAAAGATAAATGTTGACTTCAAGCCTGCACTCTGGACAATAAAGGAGGTTACGTTCCTCGCTGATGAAAGCAGCCTATTGTTTTTGAAATGAAAATAAAAGTTAAACTCGGCATAAATTAAAATTCAATGGATTATTTGATGTGTCATTACTGTGGTGCCGAGGTCTCATTGGGTGGGATGGTTAGAGTATAGAGAGGATCTGTTTCCTTTTATGTTCGGACTCATCTGCAGTCCATTGTAGTAGCAACTCTATTCTCCCACATTGGGAGTGGAACTCTCCAGTGTGGGTCAGGGGCAGGTAGGATGGATTTCACTGATACGCCTAGCAGACAGGTCTTTTGGCGACCTCCTTTTTTTCACAGGCTAAAACAAAAGAGAAAACAAAACAAAGCTTTCAAATAGAAATGTCTTCAACTGTTATTTTTTGTATTAATATATTTTACTTGTATTATTTATTTCCTGAGGAAAAAAGTTTAAAACTTTGTGCTAACAGGTCTTGCTTAACATTAATGCTAAGGCTAGTTCAATTGAATCTGGACCATAGTCACCAGACCCATTTCACTGAAGGACAGACTCAAAAACTCACATACTTTGCTCTCAAAACCTGAGCCAAAAGGTATCAAAACGATAATCACAACTTAACACCCATTTCTCTCTACTTATACAAGCAGCAGGAAACATCATGTATTCATGAAGCTAAATCTGTTGGGTGAGACTGGGAGGAGGTATTGGGGAGTGTTTTTCGAGGCTGTAACTGCCCCACCTAGCAGTGTCCAGGGCCAGGCCAAGGTATAGGCAGATGGTGTGAGGGAGTATACCTTGTCCATGACCACGTCCCTCCCAAAGCAGCTGAGAGAAGTCCTGGGCCAAACAGATGGAGAATATCATTGGGCTTTCGCTCTCTGCGATTTAAAAACCTACGTCTGGAAATGAGACAGCCCCAGTTGGAAGAGGAGCACAACACATTTTGCTTTTCTTCTCTACCCAAGCCCTGCCGCTGTTTGTTCCAATTAGGTGTAGCTTGGTGCTATGTTGACGCCCAGCTGAAATTTCCTCCCCCTTTTATTTGGGCTCCAGTCGTGTTTGATTAAACTTACCGTTTGAGACGTTCTAACGTGGTTGGGTTCTCCACCGACTTCAAAGGCGGGACTAAATTACATTTACTTTGTAATGGTTGCATCATTATGCTGCTTCTATCAACATATCACCGGCTGTATATCTGTTTGTTCCTCCCTCCTTCCTCCCTCCTTCTTTGTCTTATCTCCTCCTCAGCACAAAAAGAGTACAAACTAACAGAACAACCAGGAGGTTGCCATGTTTTTCCCTAGTCAGGTGACAGGAGGAAGTCTCTCTGTTGTTGATGAGAGGCGTTCTCAGCGTGTTCTGTCTCCATTCACAAACAATTGAAGGGGCCGGCGCTTAAAGAGGTTAAAGTGGCATGTGCAATATTATAATGAAACGCTTGAGAGGCAACCCCCAGGCCGTTTATTCAAATGGGAAAGCTATTTTTAATTTTGGTTCAATAAAGCAAGACGCTCACACATCTCTGCCTAGATACTTAATTAAATACTTGATGCCGTGTATTCGTTTTATGACGCCAGGCCACGTTTGGAATAATACTAGCCATAAAGAGAAACATTTGTCTGACAGACAAAGTGAGGGATAAATCACTCTTCCTCTGAAGAACGGTTTTAAAATGATTTAAAAAAAGAAAGAAATTATATTACTTAGTAGGGTCCATTTCTCAGACCCTTATAATTTGCATTCTTTTTCTAAGAGACTTTTTGTTATTCGCTAGTTCTGTGGTTACATTACTCTCCTATACAGGAAGTTCATATACAATACATTTGTGTTCAGGCCTGCTTAATGATGGGACTTGCATTCAGTCCCTTCTTCCAGTTACAATCTGCACTATAGATACTCATTCACAGTATTTCCCCATGTATATATCCTCCCTCTCCTCCAAGTAAGATGTCTCCCTGCAGACCGTTTCCATGGCTCTGGCTGTGCTTGGTGTCTGCCTTACATCCCCATATTTCTCACACTGTCTCCCAGTCTGCAGGGTCTAAACTGGTGGCATCTGCTAGTCCATCTCTCCCTCTGTTTACCAATATGCTCCCAGTCTGTCCATAGGGCCCTCATTGACTGAAATATATGGCTTCATCTCAAGTATACAGTGAATCTCCTTCTCCCTGGGCCTTAGCATGCTACAGCAGTGGATTTGGCCTGATTGATTCTACCATGCACTGAGTGTGCAGTATGCACTGGTAGGCTACTGTGAGTTTGCTCCTTTAAAATCAGAATAGAGAGCCTTTATTGGTGAATAACAGGCATGATTTGGTGAAAGATCTGTCTTTTCTGTATGCATTGTTAGTCATCAGGTGTATAGTGTTCAGATCTTTATTACTCCTGTGTGTGTGTGTGTGTGTGTGTGTGTGTGTGTGTGTGTGTGTGTGTGTGTGTGTGTGTGTGTGTGTGTGTGTGTGTGTGTGTGTGTGTGTGTGTGTGTGTGTGTTACCACTCTACAAGCACACCCCTCTGCTCCGTCTCTCTACCTCGACAGACTGCCTGCTCTGGCGCTAGGCCCGAGGCCCACTCTGCATTAAAAAGCCTGCAGGCCACGGTGTGAAAAATGGGGCCATTTGTGCTTGTTTGTAAGTCCTGTCAAGAAGCAGCACCTCTGGTCTGGCCGGTTAACAAATTGGATGTTTAATCTGGTGACATTCCTATCTGGGCCAAGGGCTAATGTAGGTGTCTAAGAATAACCTGGGCGGCAGGCGTGATAGATGGTAGCCTATTATGGGCTGTATTTAAATCTGAAAGGACAATTCCTCCGTCGCCGCCCCCAGACTGACAGCTTGATTTCAGTGCTGGGGGCCTGGATGGAGCTGTCAATCAACGTGTCAGGAAGGGATTTTATTTTTTTCACCTTACGCCTGTATTCGGCGGACAGGTTGTTGGACAGCCCGTCCTCTCTTTCGCCTAGACGGTGATTGTAGAGATGTGAGGGAGGAGAGGCTAGCTGGTAGCCACCTGTCTGTGGCTTTGACCAGCCGACATAGGGGAATGTGCTCGACAACTCCTACCTCCTAGGCACTTATAGATCTGAAAGGATTGGATAGGTATAAGCAATATGGTGGAAGTTCCACCCAGCCTATCCTATAGCAAGGACCTATAGCCTGAAATAGCCTTTAACCTCAGATGTTTCCAGACAGAAGCCTCATCTGTCTTGACACTGATGTTAACTCATGTCAAAGGAAAAAATACAACATTTTGCATCAGACTTACTCAGAGACTCAATTGATGCTCCAACCGTCCTGTTTCAAGCTGTCACTGGACCTAGTCAAGTTGATGATTCAATGAATTATTTAACACCACCTCTATGAAAGATATAGAGCTGCTTCCTCATTCAGCTCCATACATCGCTGTTCAGGGCTTTACCTGTCATTGTGGTGATTCCCCCACTGCTGTGGAATGTATTGTGTGTGTGTGTGTAGCCTATGCATGCATGCATGCTTGTGTGTGTACCCTTCTCCTGCTGTTTCACTCATCACAGTGTGTGTGTGTGTGTGTGTGTGTGTGTGGTGTGTGTGTGTGTGTGTGTGTGTGTGTGTGTGTGTGTGTGTGTGTGTGTGTGTGTGTGTGTGTGTGTGTGTGTGTGTATGTGTGTGTGTCCACCTGCTGTTTCACTCCTGCTGAATCCCTCAGTGTGAGCTCTCAGCCTCTGCTTTTGATGCACTGCGTTTGTTGTGGTTCTATATCTGACGCTCCCCATACACACCACGGCCACATCTGTTCACCGTTCCCCGCTTTAGGGTTTTACCCTACCTCCAAAACACCTCAGAGATAACGACAACATGTCTCTTCTACCGTTTCAAACTTTCCAAACAGTACTGAGGTTGAAAGGTGTTCTATCTAATGTAATTACACTCATATGTGTTATCCAAAACTCGCCAAAATTGGAAAAGAAAAACATGAAATAATTGTTTGATATGAAGAATGTTGTTTCTGAACAAACCGTGATCTTTCTGATGCGTGATTTGACGATATGTTTCTCGGCACAGGAAGCAAAGGACAGATTTTTGCAGCTTGCTACAATTTCTAATGCATGCCGGGGCCATGAGGTCACCGCGAGTCACAGTTTTATTTTCTCTCGTTAGAGCATTATGTCGTGGAGTGATTTTGATTGGAAAGATAAATATGTTCTTTGCCATGGCAACAAGGCCAAAACACAGCTGAGGAAGGATCAGAGGAAACCTGAGTGCAGCGGAGAAGAGTGTGTGTGTGTGTTTTTGCCCTAAATGTGTGCGTGTGTGTGTGTGTGCGTGTGCGCGGGTTTAAGTACCAACGGACAGGAGGTTGTGGTGGGACAGGGAACTGGTTTACTTGGCCAAACAAACTCCATTCTCTCTGTGCTCAGAAGCAGTTTCTCACATCCACCCTCAGAATAGAGTCAGCCACACTTGCAGCATGAAATAATGATGGGATGTTCTGTTCATATCTGTGTTCAAGGAATTCTGCATGTGTTTTTTATATGATAGATCTCACATAAAAAAAAGGGATTTTGTTGAACACGCTGATATTTTTCACAGTTTCCGCAAGCTGATAACGCTTTGCTGACACAAGGCTCTCATTAACAACACTGGTTCATTTTAAAGGATCATGTTGACCTTAGCATAATAAATTAAATATAGATATTCTAGGCAGATATTATCTCTGATCTAATTATTTTTCATCCCTCATACAGTAGCAGAGTTGTTGTATCCTTTAGTGGAAATGGCCAGCTGCCAATTTACCAGGTTCAGACAAAGTCATCTCAAAAATGTTCAGCAGTAATGGATTTTATGTCACATCGTTTTTTATGTTGAATAATCGGTGTCTGATCAAAGATGAAAGGTGAGGTAAAATCCTGGTGCTGGTTTATATTGCAATCAATTAAAATCGATTTGATTTGGATATTTAAGGCCATCTGTTTGTCTGATTGAGTCCTCCTCTTGTACTGTGTTGATTTCCAGGCAGAGAGACGGCCTTCCTTAATACGCCGGAAGTGAAACAAACCCTTATAAAATACATAATGTGTCCGCTCAATATTTTAGAAGTAGCAAATGAATTGTGCATGACACTCTTAGCAGAATAAACTGCTTTTGTGTCTCTGGCAAAGTTCGGGGAATAAGGGACCAGAGTCATAATGCGTTGTTAAGACAATAGACAATCGAGCGTGTGTGTGTTTATGTATGTTTCGGAGAGGGAGAGAGGGAGAGAGAGAGGGAGAGAGACTGTTTTAGTGCCTCATCAAATATTTAGTTTGATTGTACATGGTCCTGTAATTGCCATCTTGGCTACTAAATTATTGATGGCATGTAGCAGAACCGAGGAGGATCCTAGTCTTGGAGCGTTGTCAGAAGGGGACACACACACACACACACACACACACACACACACACACACACACACACACACACACACACACACACACACACACACACACACACACACACACACACACACACACACACACACACAGAGAAACACACGGAGCCATATTGTTAACTCCATCCGTTTCACACACTAATTAGCTATACAGGAGCTTCCTCAGAATGTGTCAGTAATTATTTGAAGAGGGCATTTGTTTTCAATACAGTAGAGTAAATATTAGATACTGTAATAAGACTGTGTGGAATATGGTTCCTTCTGATGTTGGGGAAAATGTTCCTTGAATTTAGTAGAACAACAATAACTGGTAGATTAAATCAAATGACAACCGATTGTGAAACAATTAGCGACAATGCTAATGTCATTTCAGTGTCACTGGGCAGACTGTAAACCTCTGTGTCTAACCCAAGTGTTTGATTAGAACTTGTCTCGGTTATACTGTGAAGCAATTCAGCAGTGTGTCATCTCTCAGTTGATTTCAGCCTTAGTTTTGAAATTGGAGAAGTCGACCTCAAAGAATCTGAGGCGCTATCTCATTACCTCCTGGTGCTGCTCATCATAGAGTAAACAGCACCGCCTGGTTCTGTCTTTTCATAGAAGGCATCAAACACGCAAAGCAAATGGTGGGTCAGAATTGGAAACGTGGCAGCTTTTAAAAATACCCCTGCTGAAATATTGATTTCTTATTTTTCTTGCCTAACGTAATAAATGAGAGACTCTGGGAATGGTGAAGGTGTGTGTGTGTGTGTGTGTGTGTGTGTGTGAATGTGTGTGTGAATGTGTGTGAATGTGTCTGTGTGTATGGAGTCAGGAGGGCCTTGTAATTTGAGCCAGACATAATTGCTTCAGTATAGTGCTGTGGGTGTGGTCCCAGGATGACATCATCTAGAGTGGACCTCAGCTCACATCCGCTGTAATGAAAATGATGCTGAAGTCAGATGCTTATTCCCTGCTCAGCCTCATTCAGCTTTAGTGTACATCATATTATTATATTATCTCAAGCTTTATTCCTTTGAAACAATAATGTTACACAACCGCTTTCATCAGGCGGTTCAATTTTTAGAGGGCCCGCATAGGGATTTCCTATGTCCTTGTTCTTTAATGTATTTTCCCCCTTCCTGGCCTACTGCCGCTTTGTGCAGCTTCTGTGCCAACGTTATTCGTAATGCTATTGTACTTGGGCTAACTGTATGCAGTGTCCCAATAGTCACATCTCCTTTCCCTTATGTTCACAAGGCCTTATAGGCAGTAGGTCTTGAAAGATAAAACCGAGATGGAGTAGTACAGATGTAGGATCTTCATTTGATCACGCTTTTGTTGCTGAGAATTTTCCTGCACTGCAGGAAATGCAACTTGTGGTAAATTTGAGTTTTAAAAAGTTTGTAATTTCCAAATTGTAGACTTTATTTGCCCTAATAAAAAATGTATCAACCCCTACAAAAATGCCCATTAATCATAATTCACATAATAATTCATGTTTTCTGCTGTAGCAAACTGGCTCAAATTAAGATCCTACATCTGTAGACCATCCAGTCCTTACACCGATAAGCGATCACGAAGGAAAGGAGACAAGGACACAACGAGACAAGGAAAGGATGCCTTGAGATGAATGTGGACTCAGCCTAAACTGAGGAAGGTTAGCCCAGCAGGACTATAGCAGCAGTAACTCCTGCCACAGCCACGGTCCCACATTAGAGCCTGGCAGGCCCACACACCCCCTTGTAATTGATTGTAGGGCAGCATAATGAGGTGACGGCTTACAACAGAGACACCGACTCTCTCATTATCTTTACCTACTTTTTAAGAGCAGAAGTGAGACGGCGGGAAAAACTGCCTGGAACTAATAACGGAGCCCTGGCTGTAGATGGACATTCATTATTTATGATGTTTTAATAAGTTCTCGATAGGGAGGGAGGAAGGGGTTGAACGGAAAAGGAGAAGTTACTCCCTGGCTTTCCTCCCTTAGGGATGGATCGAAATTTACAGAATGGTTACTTGGAGGAATATCGGGGAGGGTCATGCTTTTTCAATTTCAGTCAAGGGGAAGGTTTAGTATTGTTTAAATCTAGTCAAGGGGAGGGTCATGTAATTTGTAATTGATGAAATGTAAATATTTCTCAGTGTTTTAGAATGAGTTTTAGAATTACTTTTATTAGGCTATATATCGACGTGTGCCCGATCCTGCCCCTCATCTCTGATTCTCCTCTGGGTGCCCAATGTCAAGTGTGCCTATATGCTACAGTTGAAGTCGGAAGTTTACATACACCTTAGCCAAATACATTTAAACTCCGTTTTTCACAATTCCTGACATTTAATCCTAGTCAAAATTCCCTGTCTTAGGTCAGTTAGGATCACCACTTTATTTTAAGAACGTGAAATGTCAGAATAATAGTAGAGAGAATGATTTATTTCAGCTTTTATTTCATCACATTCCCAGTGGGTCAGAAGTTTACATACACTCAATTAGTATTTGATAGCATTGCCTTTAAATTGTTTAACTTGGGTCAAACATTTTGGGTAGCCTTCCACAAGCTTCCCACAATAAGTTGGGTGAATTTTGGCCCATTCCTCCTGACGGAGCTGATGTAACTGAGTCAGGTTTGTAGGCCTCCTTGCTCGCACACGCTTTTTCAGTTCTGCCCACAAATTTCCTATGGGATTGAGGTCAGGGCTTTGTGATGGCCACTCCAATACCTTGACTTTGTTGTCCTTAAGCCATTTTTCCACAACTTTGGAAGTATGCTTGGGGTCATTGTCCAGTTGGGAGACCCAATTGCGACCAAGCTTTAACTTCCTGACTGATGTCTTGAGATGGTGCTTTAATCTATCCACAATTTTCTTTCCTCATGATGCCATCTATTTTGTGAAGTGCACCAATCCCTCCAGCAGCAAAGCACCCCTACAACATGATGCTGCCACCCCCGTGCTTCACGGTTGGGATGGTGTTCTTCAGCTTGCAAGCCTCCCCCTTTTTCCTCCAAACATAACGATGGTCATTATGGCCAAACAGCTCTATTTTGTTTCATCAGACCAGAGGACATTTCTCCAAAAAGTATGATCTTTGTCCCCATGTGCAGTTGCAAACCGTAGTCTGTCTTTTTTTATGGTGGTTTTGGAGCAGTGGCTTCTTCCTTGCTGAGCGGCCTTTCAGGTTATGTCGATATAGGACTCGTTTTACTGTGGATATAGGTACTTTTGTACCTGTTTCCTCCAGCATCTTCACAAGGTCCTTTGCTGTTGTTCTGGAATTGATTTGCACTTTTTGCACCAAAGTACGTTCATCTCTAGGAGACAGAACACGTCTCCTTCCTGAGCGGTATGACGGCTGCGTGGTCCCATAGTGTTTATACTTGCGTACTATTGTTTGTACAGATGAACGTGGTACCTTCAGGCATTTGGAAATTGCTCCCAATGATGAACCTGACTTGTGGAGGTTAAAAAGGGGATCTTGGCTGATTTATTTTGATTTTTCTCATGATGTCAAGCAAAGAGGCACTGAGTTTGAAGGTAGGCCTTGAAATACATACACAGGTACACCTCCAATTGACTCAAATGATGTCAATTAGCCTATCAGAAGCTTCTAAAGCCATGACATAATTTTCTGGAATTTTCCAAGCTGTTAAAAGGCACAGTCAACTTGTAAACTTCTGACCTACCGGAATTGTAATACAGTGAATTATAAGTGAAATAATCTGTCTGTAAACAATTGTTGGAAAAATTACTTGTGTCATGAACAAAGTAGATGTCTTAACCGACTTGCCAAAACAATAGTTTGTTAACAAGAAATGTGTGGAGTGGTTAAAAAAACTAGTTTTAATGACTCCAACCTAAGTGTATGTAAACTTTCGACTTCAACTGTAGGTAGGGGTAAAAGTGACTAGGCAATCAGGATAGATAATAAACAGAGTAGCAGCATATGTGAAAGTGTGTCTGTGTGAGTGTGTATGGCATCAATATGCGTGTGTTTGTGTTCATAGTATGTATGAGTGTGTGGGTAGAGTTCAGTGAGTGTGCATACAGCCAGTGCAAGAATGTCAGTGCAAAAAAAATCAATAAGTGGGTCAATGAAAATAGTCCAGGTAGCCATTTGATTAACTGGTCAGCAGTCTTATGGCTTGGGGGTAGAAGCTGTTCGGGAGCCTTTTGGTCCCAGACTTGGCGCTCCGGTAGAGAAGGGTCTACTGGTTCAGGGACAGGTTGAAAATGTCTGTAAAGAGACACTTGCCAGCTGGTCAGCGCATGTTCTGAGTACGTGTCCTGGTGACCCGTCTGGCCCTGTGGCCTTGTGAATGTTAACCTGTTTAAAGGTCTTACTCACATCGGCTATGGAGAGCGTGTTCACACAGTCGTTCGGAACAGCTGATGCTCTCATGCATGCTTCAGTGTTGCTTGCCTCAAAGCGAGCATAGAAGGTATTCAGCTCGTTTGGTAGGCTCGCGTCACTGGACAGCTAGCGGCTGGGTTTCCTTTTGTAATCCATGATCGTTTGCAAGCCCGGTCACATCAACGAGCATCAGAGCCAGTGTAGTAGCATTAGATTTTGGTCCTGTATTTACTCATTGTCTGTTTGATGGTTCGTCGGAGGGCATAACAGGATTTCTTATAAGCGTCCGGATTAGTGTCCTGCTCCTTGAAAGCGGCAGCTCTAGCCTTTAGCTCAATGCGGATGTTGCCTGTAATCCATGGCTTCTGTTATACCATAGTATAACATACTATGGAATATTTGAACTTAAATATATGGTAAAACATTGTAAAAAATGTTGATGGGCTCCAGTGCTGAGCGGTGCAGCTGCCAAAAGCCTGAGAGTCATTTTCTCCCACTAACTCTAGTCTCTCCTGATGTGATAATGATGTTTCACCATCATATGTCTCGTATAAAATTCTCTGCCAATTTGGAAGCTAAAACAAATAATCGCTGCAAGTTTCAAGCATGACACTGGTTTCAAAAGGCTTTTCAATGCTCATACTCTTAAAATAGGCCAATGGAACAGGTGTATAGTCATTATATTTCTGATATAATGAAAATTGTGGTGGTTTATAAACAAGGGATTGAATTTGCTCCAAATGTACAGAAATCTATTTCATACATTCAATCTTAGTGAAGTTACCTGTTGAGTTTTCTGATGGGATTGGGTAACCTTTTCAAGTGACAAAATCATTGTGCAGCTGTGAAGTAATACAGTTTACAGCACAAGTTTGGCCTGAAAACTAACCCCTTTCTCTCGCTCCCATTTCTCAAAGTTGAGATCAACATTCAACCTCCGTCCTGTCATCTTCTACAAGCAGCTACTTCCCCCTTTGCTTCCGAGCTGCTATCGCAGAACCATTCCAAAGGGAACCAGGCTTTGATCTGGTGCCGCTTTTCCATGAAGAGACCTGGAATCTTACATTCCTTGTCAACTCCTGCCCAGTGGCAGATGGAGGATCCGGGGCCGCCGAGACAACATCACATGCTCCCCCCTCCACAGACCTCACCCTCATCACTCTATTCCTATTTTTGTGTTTTATTTTTTTCTGTTTTCTTGTCGTTTGGAAAGCTGTGGTGAATCTTAACTCTGAACTGGCTCTACCCAGGGCTTCTAGGAGGGTATGTCCCAGATTCTCTTTTTTTTTTGCAAGTTGGTGTGCTTGCTTGGCTGAGCTCTGCTCTGGTTCAACGCCATTGGAAAAACAGTGTAGCTGTAATATCAGTGTGGCTGGTTGGCTTACCAGGCCCTTGTCTCCAGCTGCGTTTTAATTCAATCCCTATTGATCTATATCTCTCCTCCAAAGGACTCTGATATCATATGAATTGGGCTTGGGGATGGGTTCCCCATGTTATTGTATTCCATTGCCATAAAGGGCATTAGTAGCCTACAGTGCACCCCAGATCCAGTTTCAGTCAATACCGGCTAAATAGAGTAGCAATTTCTTTCTTGTTCAATGTGTCATTACAAAATGGGCATATTTCTTTACGCAACAGGGCTCTTTTGAATTCACACTCCCTCTGTCTTTCTCTCTTTCTATGCTTATCACTGTACAGCCACTCGAGGCGGTTTAGATATATATTTTGATTGAGCAATGAGAAAATCGCTTCGCTCACCACTGTGTGCTTTAAATATATTGTTACTGTCTTGTTAGGGAGAAATCAATGCTCTCTTCAGATAGCAACAATTTATATCTCTCTGAAAGGGCTGCTCTCCACTATAGGAGACTCCCAGCATCCTTTCCACATGAAAGCATTGGACGAGGTTATCCCTTGGTTAATGTGACATGGATGTCTGTGACCTTGCCGGTTGTTAACTGCCCGGATTATTATTGTGATAATGTGGCAATTAAAAAGAAAGCGCTCCATCAAAATAGGGGGCTTATGGTCCAGAAGATGGATGTGCGGAGATTACATGGCAGTGGGAAATGCATTAAGACGGCAATCCATTTTTACTGTATGGCTGGGAATCTTAGCTCCAACGACTGGGTTATTACGGCCCATCCTCATTGATATCCATTCCCAATCAATACCCCTCTGTTGCCGTAAAAACAGTCAATTAACACATGGGAGAAAGGATTGGACATAAAGAAGGTCAAATCAAAAGCCAACCCTAATGAGACACCATGAGTCTGGAGGGAGAAGGAGTGTCTTTTTGTGTTTATTTGAAAAAAATGAAGAAAATTATTGGTTAAAAAAAATTCAAATAATTCTAGATTTTATTCAAGTGTTTTGAAATGTTTACTGAGGGAGATGTCCTTAGTTTGATTTTGAACATGAATAGCAAATAAAAAGCATGGTTGTATTAACTATTTTTCTCCCAGCATGCATCATATTGAAAATTGCATCAACATTCAAATGTGATTAACTGTTTTCAGTGTTTGAATAAAACCTCTTGATGAAACAGAGTTCTAATGTTGTATGTATGTTTTTTTTATTTTGTGTTTACAGATTCTTCCTGAAGTTCTTCCTCAAGTGCAATCAGAATTGTTTGAAAAATGCAGGGAACCCACGAGACATGAGAAGGTTTCAGGTAAGGCCATATTTATTGTTAAACATGCCACTATAGTTCCACACAAAAATACATTTTCTCATTCTGCTCACAATGCAGGTGGATGAATTGAAAACAACAGTATATCGTTAAGATTCTCTGTTTATCCCACAGGTGGTGGTCTCCACTACGGTGAACGTGGATGGCCATGTCCTTGCTGTCTCTGACAACATGTTTGTCCACAACAACTCCAAACATGGCAGGAGGGCCCGACGCCTGGACCCCTCTGAAGGTACAACTACCTCACACTTACAGACAACATGACACTTTGGCTGTGGTGAAAATAATGGTGCCCTATTTTATTTTGCCCCACTGAACAACCGACTTTTAATTACATCTTCCTCTTTATTGGACTAAATGAATCCATATCCTTATCCTTATGTCTGGAAAAGAATGATGACATCCTCTTTGAAGCTTTTATTACCAAAGCCCTAAAAAAACCCACCCCAGAATCACGTTGTAAAATCTACCTCACTGTGTCGTTTGCGGTTATGACGTAACATGGTGCCATATTGTAAGAAAGAATAGTACTCTTGTTCTTACCGGCAATATTAAAACATTGTTCCCTACCTGCCTAGTGACCACACGGCCTAGCACCTGGCTAGGCACAGTGAAACAGTTTCAACTTATCGCTTTGAACTAACTTCTTCCAAGTTTCTGAGTTGAAAAATGACAAGAGCATTGGGATACACTGGATGAACAGCATTCATAGAAACACTGTGAGAGAGAGTCACATGGGTGGTCACCACTGACAGCAACAAAGCAGAGCAGTACAGTGCCATTGTGTGACTGGAGTCAGAGCGCCATTGTCTCCCTATGCAGACTCGAGAAGGCTATCACTGAAGTCAAGGCCCTAGTGAGGGAGTCTCACCGTCTTTCATCTCAGACAGATTGGGATGTTTTCAGAGGCGATAAAGCCAACATCTGCTCCTGTCTTTGTTCCACCCCCCTAAGGCACCCCCCCGCCCCTCGATAAATGTACAAAGTTTCCACAGTCTGTTTCACAACATTGTGTTTTATTCATTTGTGAGAGTCCCCCCATTTGACTGTGTGCTTACTGCTGTGACAGAGGGAAATTAATAGCGATGACAGTAGACTACCAAGGAAAAGCCTCTTCTCCAACAACACCCCCCCAAAAAAACTGTTAAACGGTGTGAGAGACTCTGTCATACAGTACCCCATTGGAGGAAGCACAGTGCGTTCATTTATAATCTACTGGGTTCAATTGTCATTCAATCCTTAAAGGTCTGTTTCCCATGCCTCCTCTTTCGGGATCATCTTTACATTTGAGAAGGCTGTACAGTTCCACCACTCCAGGGCACAGTTAGCATGACTACCTTTACACCATGGAGCAGTAGGCCTATGATATTCAACTCATCCTAATATCAATTGGATTGGCATCCGTCTCTGACAGACATACGATCTGCTTGCAGACTTGTGTGGCAAATGTATCCCACCTCCACCGCAAGCCACAGTCATTATTTTGATCACTTGCCTCGTTCCCCTTTTTGCAGTGCAGTGGCTGTTTTGGCCAGATATCCTGTAGACAGGACCTGTTAGTCAGTCTGTCTCCGTTCTGTTGTGCCTACACACGGTCTGGTCAGACAGGAGACACTGTAATGTTTCTGTTGTGCCTACACACAGTCTGGTCAGGCAGGAGACACTGTAATGTTTCTGTTGAGCTTATTGATCCTCCGCCATCAAAAAAATAAAATCAGAACTCTGCATTTTTGATGACTGAACTAATTGACATCGTAGACGGCAGGACCATATGCAATTAGACATCTGTTTGGGGAAAAAAACACACCAATTGTATGTCATTTGTTAATGCTACCCTTGCATTTTATTAGTCATATTGCAACCGGACAGTGACTTAACATTCCTCTGAGCATATAACACATTTTTGGCCCAAAAGTGTAACCACTCCGTTTGTCAAGTTGGGGGTTTTAACGGTCCTGGTAAGTAGAAGTCATACCCGTTCCGCTGTCTGTGTTTCCGAAGCAGCTACGCCCTGCATCAAAGCCATCAGCCCGAGTGAGGGGTGGACGACCGGAGGAGCCACTGTCATCATCATCGGAGACAACTTCTTTGACGGACTGCAGGTGGTCTTCGGCACTATGCTGGTCTGGAGTGAGGTGGGTCCAGATACACACACAAAACATACACACACACACACACACACACACACACACACACACACACACACACACACACACACACACACACACACACACACACACACACACACACACACACACACACACACACACACACACACACACACGGAGACCAGGTGAAGAAACTCAGAGTAAGACGCGGTGCATAACACAGGGCATAAAATATTGAAATATGTCCAGGGTGCTTCAGAGACGACAGGGGCTGCCTCAGTGCTACACCTGGCTCACTCTGTTAGTCAGGCAGATGCCTCCACGCCACAGAGTCTCTATCTGGAAATCTTTACACATAGTTCATGACAGTTCATCGGTGTGTATTCGGTTGGGTTTACCGTGCTTCATCGTTTGGCCATATGTACTGACTGAACTGGAAGTTGCGCCAGATATTATTGTCTTCTAAATTACTTTTAAAATGATAAAATTTGAATTTGCTAGGCAAAGTTGTGGATGATGCTGTAAATGCACCTTCGAGATCAAACTAAGACTAAGTACGTCTATTGTATAGTAAGAAATGACCATACCTCCCACAGTGCACTGCTCTTAGCGTTTAAACGAGCGTGCGTGTTGATGTGTTCCAGCTAATCACGCCCCACGCCATCCGGGTCCAGACGCCCCCTCGCCACATCCCAGGGGTCGTGGAGGTCACGCTCTCTTACAAATCCAAGCAGTTCTGCAAAGGGGCGCCAGGACGCTTTGTCTACACCGGTAAGATCACTGTTCCTTCCTTTTATCTGTTTTACCCTCTCTCTATATCTCTCTGCTTCCTCCTCTCCTCCCCTTTAAAGCACTTTTGTATCACTTCATCTGAAGGTCTGTTTTTATTAACATTAGTACATAGGTTAACCATTATATTGAGTTAAAAAAATGGCCATTGGGACTGTCACTTCCTATAGGGTTTATTGTTCTCCATACTATATATTATCATACATATAGTGGTGGCTCCATTCCCCGTCCTCCTCTGTCCTTTCAAGGTGGTAAACATTTTCCCTTGTGCAAGGGCATTGAGTCCTACCCTTCTTTTTGCTGGAGCTTTTCCCCAGGTTATCCTTCAAGCCTTTGTCTGATGTCCAGACTTTTATGCCGGGGCGTGACTGCCATCAGAATGGAGTATCGCTCCCTTAAATCAGTGCTTTACTATTCCCGAATATTCCATCGGAATATCCAGATGCCATTCAAAGTAGCAGAAAGGTCAGATGGATGGCTGTTTAGTGTGATAAGTAAATGTCACTGTGTTGCCGATGAAAGAGGGGACTGTGTTAAGGCTTTCTGTTAAGCACAGGTTTATCGCTGCAGCCTTCTCCCCTCTGTTCAAAGCACCGCTTAGTTCCCATGCAAGTGTGAGCGAAGCAAATAGACAACTTCACAATGGGCCGTCCAACCCAGCTTACGGTTCCTTTTGCAATGCTAATATCTGATTCCATTTGACGATATGACTGACTACTGCTCGGTGTATTGCTTTTATGGACGTGTGTGGTGAATAGAGTCCTCCTGTTATCTCGTCCTGTACGTCTATTAGGCCGTGGGACGGGTTCTGTAGAGCAAAAATGTGTTGTGGATCCCTGGAAGGAGTTGTAATACTTTATGTGGTCACCGAAGTACTCAAATGTGGTGAGCATTTTATGATTTGAAGTCGATAAAAATGGAAAACAAAAACTATTTGACTTGATTGATAGCAAATCAACAAAGCTGTATTTCCCTAGTGGTGAATCCATTCCTAACACAGACAGGTGCCTGCATCATAATATTGTAAAAAAAAAAAAAATGCTCATTAGTCTCTAGTTCTTCTCTCCAGATTGAGACCCATATTGTGCACACATCAACATTTAATCTGATTTACACATACATATTTCAAGATTGTCTGTGTGCATTTCTGGAGCGTGTTTATTGTGCCAGGAGTGTCTTCTTCATGAATGCAAAATGAGGCAAGCTTTTAAATACTAAATAGGCAAGCTTGTGTATAATTGAACAGGAAAGAGAATGCATCCAGGCTCAATGATGTCATTTCCTCTGGGGAACTTCCAGATGCCCAAGTGAGCTCGTCTTTCAGTGCGTCCCCTCCCAAAAACATAGCCCTCTCCTATCAAACAGCGTTGAATAGCGTAGCAAATCAGTTGAGTTGTAGAGACGACATACCAAAGGTTTTCACTAATGTAACACATTATTTTGTTTGATATCATGCCAAAAAAGAGGGAACGTTCCACACGTTGTGTTATGACAGAGGTACATATGGATCTAAATGTTTTATTCCTTTAAACTCAGCCGAGGGAGAAAAAAGAGACCTAGATAAGTTCCCCTCTCTCTCTTTCTTCCCTCTATAGCAGAGAACGGTGTCTCCAGGTTTTGATCCTAGGCTTTAAAACTGTTGCCATGGGCTAGAACGGCAATACAATGAACCTGAGCGAATTGCGCTCCTAGGGCCACTCCACTGTTACCTGACACTTTCTATGTGACTGCAGCTTATCTACAATACAGAGACATACAGGACTATGTTGACTCTGTCACTGCCTTAATATGTCTGGGTCCACATTGACTTATGAGACAGTGAGAGATTGGTCTCCTTGATATTGGAACTAAAGAGTTGGGTCTGGTGTCTAGACAGATATTATAGGTGCTGGTTTCTCCTATAACCAAACAGACAGACAGACCAGTGGCTTCTTGGATTGTTTGCCCTCCAGTCAGAATCATTAATTTGAGCCTTCTCTTGTGCAGTACTTGAAATCCATATCTCACACACATGATATCCAAATACAAATGTGATGGTTTCTCTCCCACACACTTCTTTCTCCTTTTTATTCATGCATCTTCCTCTTATTGCCAACTGCACATCTCCATCTTCCCCCTCTCTCCATCTCCTCCTTTACCCTTTCTTTCCCTAGCCTCCCTCTCCCTCTCTGCCCTCTCTCTCCTCTCCTCCCTCCCTCCCCCGGACTTCCAGTCTCTCTCAGGGGTTGTATATCCCCAGGTGCAGCTCGAGGAGGGGAGGGTGAAATTAATGAGGGGAGCCTGGAGGTATTGACTTTCCTGGGAAAACACAGCTCTCTAAAAATCAGTGGCCAAGTACTGCAATAACTCAGCACCCATCGATTCCCCTTCCCCATAGGCCACATTGATCTATGCATTACAAGCACTGAGGCTGGCAGCATGGATCCACCACCACCACCCCACTAAATACTGGAATGATGATACTGCTACTGTTACCTTCACTGCTGTTACTGGACCATCATTACTACTACTACTACCACTATCATTACTACTACTACTACTACTACTACTACCACTATCATTACTACTACTACTACTACTTTCTAGTACTACTACTACTACCACTATCATTACTACTACTTTCTTGTACTACTACTACCACTATCATTACTACTACTACTACTACTACTACTACTACTACTACTACTACTACCACTATCATTACTACTACTACTACTACTACTACTACTACTACCACCACTATAATTACTACTACTACTACTACTACTACTACTACTACTACTACTACCACTATCATTACTACTACTACTACTACTACTACTACTACTACTACTTTCTAGTACTACTACTACTACTACTACTACTACTACTACTACTACTACTACCACTATCATTACTACTACTACTACTACCACTATCATTACTACTACTACTACTACTACTACTACTACTACTACTACTACTACTTTATAGTACTACCACTACTACCACTATCATTACTACTACTACTACTACTACTACTACTACTACTACTACTACTACTACTTTCTAGTAGTACTACTACTACTACTATCTAGTACTACTACTACTACTACTACTACTACTACTACTACTACTTTCTAGTACTACCACTACTACCACTATCATTACTACTACTACTATCATTACTACTACTACTACTACTACTACTACTACTACTACTACTACTACTACTACTTTCTAGTAGTACTACTACTACTACTATCTAGTACTGCTACCACTACTCGTGGAAATTGTACTATTTTTAATAGTGTTACTAATTCCTCTGCCATAATGGATGATAATATTCATAGGACGTGAATACCATCATTCATGGATGGCAGTGTAGTGTACAACACACGCGCTGTGCCGGATCCATTTCATGGACTGATGCATGGTTTGAGTCTGTGACTACTATTTCACTAGCCTGGGGGGCAGCAGCCTCAGGGGGTTCTCGTGGCAAGCCTCATCTTGTCCAAATCCCCCCAAACAACAAAACACATCTGTCTAGAGGGAGAGGACGTGTGACCCAGAGGTTGGGTGTTAGAGTGAAGGGGTGTGAGAAGCCAGTCCAAGCTACATAGCCTTTTACTTGGGTTAATCTGACGTGTGGCAATCCAGTGCTGGTTCGGATGAGGTTATTCGGAAAGAAGAATGCAGCCAATGGCAGAGACGGCTAGCAGGAGCTGCTGTTGGGACCTGGTTGTTGTGTGGCGTGAAAGGAGACCTGGCGGCCACTACCTCCCAGGCTAAACCCTTAAGAGGTTTTCAGCATGGGCAGTCGCTGTTTTCTCTCAGGGCATATTGCCTTGGAGTTGGGCAGGGCCAGTGTTCCTATCACAGTGAGGAGAAAAACAATGGTCCACTCTGTACTGTACCTTACTTCCCTCTCTCGCTCTGTCGCTCTCTCGCTCTCTCTCTCTCTCTCTCTCACTCTCTCTCTCTCTCTCTCTCACACACACACACAGGGGCTGGCCACATGGAACATATTAGCAAAATGTTCCATACAGTATGCTGAAGGTCTTGTGAACATATAACAAAGGAGCGAGAATTATACCTCGGCTTCTCCGTAGTGTCGAATTTGAGCCTCTGTAAAATATTTGATTTACTCGACGTGGTGTGTTGGTCCTTCCCAGCCCTGTCGGCGATCTCTTTTTGTAGCACTGTACGCTGACTAATTGACTACTGCACTTTTATTGTTCCAATACTCTCACTGTAACACATGGAGGTAATTATGCGTAAGCATGCGTGGTATCAACTTGCGTGCAGTGTAGGAAGAAAAATGAACACTTTTACACAATCATGTGTTAATTGTTTCCCAGATTTCCATCTTTGTTGCACAGTAGATTTCCCCACGATTGAGCATACATACCCCCCCACCCTGTACACCTACAGTATTGCACTGAACCACGGACGGATCAAACATTTAGTTTCTTCACGTAGACACAGAAGAACATCACATCGATGGTTGTCCTCTAGAGCATGGAGAGAAGTGGAGGTGACAGCAAAACAACCACTCCCTTCTGTTGCCTCTCTCGTCTCCTGTGAGATCTGAGAATGACGCAACCCCTGTGATTAGCATGTGCATCCGCTTCAGCGGGGAGATATGTTAATCAGCTGGTGAATAATTACCTCCTTGGTGCCTTGATTAGACCGGAGTGACAAGGCTGGGAAAGTGTGTGCCTCAAGGAAATACCCCCCCTCACACACACCTGAGAAGTTATTATTTTTGAGTCACAGCCTACAATGCCCCCACAGAAACGCTTATTATCTGACATTAGTTCTGCTAGTCCCCCTCCTTAAAGACGAGTAGATCTCTGGCTTTGATATATGAAATGTGGCATGTCTCTGTGGAAGAGAGGGAAATTCCCTCAGTGGAGAACACTGTTCTGTCTAATAAAAGAGGAATCTTCTACCGGTAACTTCAGGGAATCTAGAGTAAGTGTAGTTTCATCACTTGTAGCATTAAATGGATGTGATAAGTACTCATTGACTTGGGGCTGAATCCAGACATGAGTTATGTCCCATTGACATCTGTGTAGGATTTACAGAGACATACGGAGACAGAATGCAGTAAACTACTTCATTGAAAATACAGTTCAGTATTCAAAACCATTCTCTTTTTCGACATTTTGTTTTATTCTTAAATTGATTTTTTTTTTAAATTCCTCATCAATCTACACACAATACCCCGTAATGACATAGCAAAAACAGGTTTTTAGAAATGTTTTCACATTTATTAAATACCTTATTTACATAAGTATTCAGACCCTTTGCTATGAGACTCTAAATTGAGCTCAGGTGCATCCTGTTTCCATTGATCATCCATGAGATGTTTCTACAACTTGATTGTAGTCCATCTGTGGTAAATTCAATTGATTGGATATTATTTGGAAAAGGCACACACCTGTCTATATAAGGTCCCACGGTTGACAGTGTATGTTTGAGCAAAAATCAAGCCATGATCAAGCCAAGAATTGTCTGTAGACCTGCGAGACAGGATCGTGTTGAGGCACAGATCTGAGGAAGGGTACCAAAGAATTTCTGCAGCGTTGAAGGTCCCCAAAAACACAGTGGCCTCCATCATTCTTAAATGGAAGTTTTGAACCACCAACACTCTTCCTAGAGCTGGACGCCCAGCCAAACTGAGCAATCGGGGGAGAAGGGCCTTGGTCAGGGAGGTGACCAAGAACCCGATGGTCACTCTGACAGAGCTCCAGAGTTCCTCTGTGGAGATGAGAGAACCTTCCAGAAGGACAACCATCTCTGCCACACTCCATCAATCAGGCCTTTATGGTAGAGTGGCCAGACGGAAGCCACTCCTAAGTAAAAGGCACATGACAGCCCGCTTGGAGTTTGCCGAAAGGCACCTAAAGGACTATCAGACCATGAGAAACAAGATTCTCCAGTCTGATGAAACCAATGGTGCTTCAACAAAATACTGCGTAAAGGGTATAAATAGTTTTGTAAATTTAAATGTTTTATTTGTAATAAATTAGCAAACATTTAAAAAAAAAACTGCTTATGCTTTGTCGTTATGGGATATTGTGTATAGTTTGATAAGAAAAAACTATTTAATCCACAAAATGTGGAAAAGGTCAAGGGGTCTGAATACTTTCCGAATGTACTGTACCCATTAAAAGATTCCATCTTTCCTCTGAAAGTCTCTCTTCAAAGCTATGTGGTCTAGTGTGGTGTCAGACAGGGGTCACTGGAGGTCATAGGAGTCATACAGACTACATCAGTCAGACTAATTGTTCCCATATCACCAAAGTGTTTTAGTCTTAATTATTAGTGTGTGTTTGGTGAGGGAAGAAGCCCTTTCATCTTCCCTGGTGGCTCTCCACTTTAAAGAGGCCATGTCTGTCTGGGGCCAGTCTGTCTGTCTGTCAATCACAGTTTAAAGTTCAAGAAATTTCTATGAGCATCGATCGCAAGGGGGCCCAGGTGATTGATCAAGCCTCTTGCTTTGAATTTCTCTTTTCTATGCTCTCACTATGATGGGATGTGTGTGTGTTGGGGGGGTGGGGTGTATGGTTATGTATAGGTCTATGTATTGTGTTTGTACAGTGTGTTATATATACAGTGCAGAACATAATGCTGATGGAGTCATGTTTGGGGAAAGCAACTGTTTTTACACAGACAACAGCATACCGCAGTCCAAGCCAGAGTGCTGTTTTGCCGTTTGTACGCGTCCCAGTGTGTTGCTATGTCATCTTACTCTGAATGAGGGACAAATGAAAGAGCGAGAGAGAGAGCGGGATGAAAGGAGTAAATCAATAGCCTAGTGCACATGTGTAACAGTAACAGGGTGGCTTTAGATGCTTGTCGACCGGTCGGTGCTCCGCAACCCCCAGCCGACGACACACAGCCGCACTTGACAGACTCAGATCAGGCTCACACTGTCGGTGCGTCCGACAATTTCTTCCCCCCAGAAGAAAGGGAGGAAATGATCTGATACACACATCTGTAGGCGACGGGGGCAAACGCAGCGATGACCTGCATCAATCATAACATGAATAGAGATGATAGGAATAGAAAATTGGAGCCCATGTTGCTCAAGCCGCTTCAAATCCCCTGTTCTGTCAGCCGGGCGGTGGGGATGGGCTGGGGCCTTGATGGTGTATCTCATATAAAATATGGACTCCATTTGAAATGATACGTGCAATATAGGGAAAGCCACGGAGAGCCTGTGTGTTGAGTGGTGGAGCAGGATAGTGGAGATTTATGGGTTTGTGGATGATCCTCATCGGGGACATGACTGTGCCTTCAACAAGGATATCACTGGAGTGAAAGGCGCCAAGGCGCTGAAAAAAGATTCCCTAAAGTGCATATTCCATCCATCAGCTATATCTGGTAAAAATGTACAGAATCAGCTAGCAGCCAAGTAGAAAAGCAGAAGCCACCTAAGCGGTTGGAATGGCAGCGGCGGTGAGGGAAAGTAAATAGAAAATAGCTCAACATAAATAGATGTAAACACGTTGGTGTATGAGGATGTAAACATATGCTGAATAAATGGATACATATTTTGCCAAGGCACCACTTGAGCATGCAAACCCTATACAGCTTTGGAGCCTTAGTCTCTACCCCCCTGTGAGACTGATTGTAAAAGAGCAGTGAGACTTGTTACGTTCCAATAATATTAACAAGCTTCCTTTTCCCTCTCTCCCATTCTGGACCACCAATCTGAAAGGACTTGATTTGTTTAAATTCTGTAGTTGAACACCTATCCAATCCCTCAGTAGCAACAAAGGAAAGGAAGCTATTTAAGAATATTGGTGCCTAGCCCACCTTAACTCTATCATGTTTCCCATATTTGTTAGGTTCAGGGGTGTAAGTAAGCGTCCCCTCTGATCACGTTGACCTTGTAGAGGTACGCTGTTCTAACTCTGACTTAACCTCTTGCTCCTGCTAACTGAAGTTGTTTGGGTCCTTTGGAAGGCAGCGCTGTTTGAAATAAGACAGAGAGCAACATGGGAATTGATTTTGAGGGAGCTTTAGGTAGCCTCCTCCTAAACCTCTAGAAATCGTTTAGGACATCTGGCTCGACATGTGGAGGTTTTTCACATGGGTTGAAAGGTGAAATGTTACACATGAACGATCAAATGAGCCATTTTTGTTCACAAAATAAAGACTTTGCTACTTGCAACAATACTCTCAACCTACAAAAGTGGAGTTTTGCATTTAATGAAGTCAGAATGATATCAGAGTATTAAGGTAGATGACACGCCACTCTAGGTGATAATTAAATTAACATTATCATCTGTAATACCAATTAATGCTACATGGTCTATCTGACTTTAAATGCCTAAAATTTGGAGCTCATTGTTTTCCTGATCCCGAAAATATCTGTCCTGCTTGTGTTGTGCCCTGCTGTCACCAGCACCATGTTTCACTATCTAATACAGTTTTGTGCTTTGGGATCATATTTCACTAGAGCTCCTCTCAGGCTTGGTTGAGTGTGTTAGTGGAAATCCCATTCACCCTCTCCCTCCCTTTTGTCCCAGTCGAGTGGTCACCTAATAACAACGCTCTGTTTAGTGAGACCCCAGTCGACCGTTTGATCACTTTCATAGAGCGAGAAATAGAGAGCAATAAATGGATGATTAAATAAATAAAAAAAGAATACCCTCCCACCCACACCTCTCTTTCTCCCTCCCTCTCTCTCCCTCACTCCTACTCCCGCACTCCTACTCCCGCCTCCTCTTCCCAGCAAACTGCATTATCTTTCCCCTTTGAAAAAATCCAAACGTCAGACACCACAAAGACGACTGGGCCCCGAAGAGAAAATCTATACACATTACGATGGAGAAAGTGGCACTGATGGCTAGAATTGCAGCATATGTTTACACTAAATCAGGCAATCTATCTTCATATGGGGTGTGTAATACGTAGGGGGTCAGGGTTCGCGCAGTGCGCCGGCGCTCTCCAATTACTCAGGCTCTGTCACGCCCTGACCATAGAGAGCCCTTGTTTCTCTATGGTGTAGTAGGTCAGGGCGTGACGAGGGGGTGTTCTAGTTGAACATTTCTATGTTGGTGTTTTGGTTTGGTTCCCAATTAGAGGCAGCTGGTATCGTTGCCTCTAATTGGGGATCATATTTAAGTAGCTATTTTTCCCACCTGTGTTTGTGGGATATTGTTTTGTGTTTGTGCATGTGCACCACGTAGTCACGTTTCGTTGTTCGTTTATTGATTTATTTGCTTTTGCTTAAAGTTTCACTTTGTAAATAATATGTGGAGCTCAACATCCGCTGCACCTTGGTCCCGTTCTTACGACAACCGTGACAGAATATCCCACCAAAAGAGGACCAAGCAACGTATCCACGAGGAGGAGGAGTTTTGGACATGGGAAGAAGTGATGGGTGGATGCGAAACCCTTCCTTGGCGGCAGACGGAAGGTAATAATGGAGGACAGCGACGACGCCAGGGTTCGCGGCCACAGAAAGCCCAAGGATAACCCCAAGATTGTTTTGGGGGGGGGGGGTGACAAGGGGTGGCCGGCTGAGCTGCGGGAAGAGCCAGAGCACATGGAGCAGGCGATAGAGAAGTGGTCGGTCGACCCAAGGAGAGAGCCAGAGCCGGCCTGGGAGTTGATGGAGCATTGCGAAGAAGGATATCGGAGAATGATGTTGGCGAAGAGTAGGCTGCAGTGCAGGCGGGCTGAAGATCAGGTCATCAGTCTGGTGCCATCTGTGCTGGCCCCACGCACCAGATCTCCAGTGCGCCTCCCCAGCCCGGTACGTCATGTGCCTGCTCCCTGCACTCGCCCTGAAGAGCCAGAGACCATCAGGGAGGCAATGGGGAAGTTGGGAGAGAGAGAGATAAGAGATGTTGTGCAAGTGTGTTCTGCTCAACATCCGACCAGAGGATCCAGTTAGCAGTCTGGTGCAACCTGGGCCGGTTCCACGCTTCTGGCCTCCAGTGAGCCTCCCCAGTCCGGTACGTCCTGTGTCTCCTCCTCACACTCGCCCTGAAGTGCGTGTCCCCAGTCCGGTACGTCCTGTGCCTGCTCCTCGCACTCGCCCTGAAGTGTGTGTCCCCAGTCCGGTACATCCTGTGTCTCCTCCTCACACTCGCCCTGAAGTGCGTGTCCCCAGTCCAGTACATCCTGTGCCTCCTCCTTGCACTCGCCCTGAAGTGCGTGTCCCCAGTCCGGTACGTCCTGTGCCTGCTCCCCACACTCGCCCTGAAGTGCGTGTCACCAGTCCGGTGCCACCTGTACCGGCTCCACACACTAGGCCTCCAGTGCGCATTCACAGTCCAGAGCTTCTGGCGACGGTTCCCAGTCCAGGGCTTCCGGCGACGGTTCCCGGTCCAGAGCTTCCGGCGACGGTTCACGGTCCGGAACCTCCGGCGACGGTTCACGGTCCGGAACCTCCGGCGACGGTCCCCGGTCCGGAACCTCCTGCGACGGTCCCCGGTCCGGAACCTCCTGCGACGGTCCATGGTCCGGAACTTCCAGGAAAAGCGTCCAGTCCAGCTCCAGGGCAGGAGCCTTCCTCTGCGCCGGTGGCCAGTCCAGACACGGTGTCCAGTCCAGCTCCATGGCAGGAGCCCTTCTCTGCACCGATGCCCTGTCCAGGCACGTCATTCAGGCCGGCGCCATGGTCGGATCCAGGGTCTGGGGGGAGCTACGACCTGCACCGGAACCGCCACCAACACTAGTCACCCCCCCAAACCCTCCCATTTGGTTTCAGGTTTTGTGGCCGGAGTCCGCACCTTTGGGGTGTGGGGGGTACTGTCACGCCCTGACCATAGAGAGCCCTTGTTTCTCTATGGTGTAGTAGGTCATGTTTGTGCATGTGCACCACGTAGTCACGTTTCATTGTTCGTTTATTGATTTATTTGCTTTTGCTTAAAGTTTCACTTTGTAAATAATATGTGGAACTCAACATCCACTGCGCCTTGGTCCCGTTCTTACGACAACCGTGACAGGCTCTTTGCGAAGGAGGCTGCCGTATCGATTGGCCCGCGAGAACAGGGGCCTGCAGGTAGCCAATGGGGTGCTGGGTCAAAGTGCAGGGGGATTTTAATAAGGGGAAGTAATGGACTTAATTTCTGAGGGGCCTGGCAGTAGAGGAAGAGATGTCTGCTTCACTACCCTCTTGTCTCCCAGTCGAGAGGTTCATTAGGAGGCAAGCTTTGAGATTGCATTCTCTCTCTCGCTCTCTCCCTCCCTCTTTCTTTCTTTTTTTTGCTGTCTGTCTGTCTGTCTGTCTGTCTGTCTGTCTGTCTGTCTGTCTGTCTGTCTGTCTGTCTGTCTGTCTGTCTGTCTGTCTGTCTGTCTGTCTGTCTGTCTGTCTGTCTGTCTGTCTGTCTGTCTCTGTCTCTGTCTGTGTCTGTGTCTGTGTCTGTGTCTGTGTCTGTGTCTGTGTCTGTGTCTGTCTGTGTCTGTCTGTCTGTCTCTCTCTCTCTCTGTCTCTCTGTCTGTCTGTCTCTCTGTCTCTCTCTCTCTGTCTCTCTCTCTCTGTCTCTCTCTCTCTCTGTCTCTCTCTGTCTCTCTCTCTCTGTCTCTCTCTGTCTCTCTCTCTGTCTGTGCTGCTCATTCCCTTTTCTATTGCTCTGTCTCTCTTCCACTGGTTCTCTCTGATAGTGTCCCACTCTCTTGGTATATTGGCTGTTTTTCAAATTTTCCCTGATTGTGTTGAAATTCCCTTTTACAATGCTCAGCCCTAGCTCTCTGACAAGGCCTAAGGAATACCTCATTATCCAAAGACGTGTTTGGTTTCAAAGTAGACTATCCCCTTCATCCCGACAAGGGAGAAATTGTCTATGAGAGTGTAATCTGTTTGGGCCTTGCTAACGTTCCTCTCTAGGTCCCTCTCAGGGGACAGGGGCAGATATTCAAAATGGCAGCCTGTGTGGAGAGGGCACGTCTAGGCTCCGTCACCCTTCAGATAACATCCTGACCCAGCCGCAGCCTGAAAGCCCCTTTCTCCTTCCCTTGGTGTGAAACGAGCCTCAGACAAATTTGATTTAGCAGCTCGCGGGTGCCCGTTCCCGGGGAAAGAAAACAAATATTGTTATAATGGTAATAACATCTATTTGCCGCTCGCGACAAACGGCAGCGGGCCTTTGAAAAGACCCTACGCTGCCGCCACCACCTTATTCTTATTCATGAAAGCGGCGGTTATGCATATTAGCGCAAACTAGCTATTCTACTCACCGGCATTTGGTGTGTCAATCATCCTTACGGAATACAAGAGGCACCGGTGACAAAAGCGGAGAGGGCAAGAAGGCTGACAAATTGTCCCCAAAGTCAAATTTGACAGCCTTTTATGATTAATGGGCTTGATTATGGAGAAATATCTCTCTAACTCATTTCCGGCTGTTTCTCTTTTCTCCTTCGTATCGAAATGGAGAGGAATGAAGATTGCGTTGTTTGCAAATGTGTGTGGGGGGGGGGGGGGTGAAATAAAAAGGGGGGTACCTGAAAGGCTTAGAGTGAGGGAGGTGCAATTGAATTAGTTAGGAATGCCCTGTGAAAGGGATAGCGACTGGGACAGGTTGAGTGGAAGGTCTCAAGCTTAATAAATAGAATAGAAGAAAGAGAGAGACGTGATGGTGGAGGAAGAGATCGCCTGACGCCGGGCTGACACTCAAGGCTATTGTAGAGCACATGTATCAAGGCAGGACAGCTAGTCAGGGGAGATATTCCTCTAGAATGTGACATAACACCTTCATAAGGCCTACATAGGCATACAGGCGTGCAATTAAAACAAAAACGCACATGTGACATTGGAAGCTTAAGAAGAGCAATGCATGTTTGAGCTGCTTCACTCAGCAATGTTCCAACCTTGATAATTCTCTCTCTTTCCAGCCTTGAATGAGCCCACCATCGACTATGGCTTCCAGAGGCTACAGAAGGTCATCCCTAGACACCCAGGAGATCCCGAGAGGTTACCTAAGGTCAGTGGCGTGCCTCATAGGACACCAAGGAGTACATCATCCCCTGTTGTTACTCCAAAGACCACCCAGACTTCGGACCGCCAAATATCTGAGTTTATAAACCTGATTTGTTAGATCTGGATTAATTATGAACCCTTTACCCTAAGAACAGGCTCTGATGCCAAGGGGCACATTGTTCTGATAACCCGTACAATTGGAAACAGGTGTTTATGGGATGTTGTATTTGGTGTTTGAGACAATGTTCCTGGTCTGGTTGTTTTTAGGTTTGAGGTAGCAACAGCCATGCATATGCAAAGTCACTTATACATGAACATGAGTGTATGCAAGGCTCCACACTGCCTTTCAGACACACTTGATAAATACTTGCGTACACACACCGACACACACACTTAGGCACAGACTCAGGTAGGGCAGCCGTCAGGTGCCCTGGGCGGTTTGCCGCCTGGTTAGTATGAAAAGATTATTTTCCCCCTAAAAGGTGCACCACTAAATGAGTGAGATTGTTTTGGGCAGGGAACTGCTGTAAAGGGGGATATGATCAGATGGGGCCTGACAGTCTAAAGCAGCTGCCAAATTGAAACCATTTATCAAAATCTGACGTCTGAGATCCAGTCACCAAAAAAGTAGTTTATTTGTAAATTGGTACTAATAGTGAGCATATATTGTCTGGCCCCTTTGATGCCCTGATTTCTGGTGGAGGGAGAATGTCCCCATCAGCCGTTATATATTTATTTATTCAAAAGAAAACTCAATATGCAAATAGATTTTCTTCCGTCTTCCATCCAGCTGCGAGCTTTCCCGACATTTTAGACAGAATGAAATAGCAACAAGAGTAACACCTTAAAGCTTGCCATTCGTGAAGTACCTCATTGCTCTCACCCAATGTGACTTGTCAGGATAGACTCACAATATCAATCGGGAACAGTTAGGTTGACATTTCATCCCTTTGTTATCCTCTATCCTTTCCTTTTCTTGTAGGACAGAAAGGTTGGCCAGGAGCGATAGTAGAATGTTTGTCTCTTAGGCAGGGAGCATAGCTCCTCTAAGCTACATCCAGAGGCTATAGACACCAAACCCTGCTATTGGAACCAATTAAAGTCAAATGTAATTATTTATTTTTAACAGGAAGAAACAGAGCAAGTCTAGAATGGTGGGAATAAGAGGTATTCCATGTAAATATTGATAGGGGGGAAACACTAAGATAGGAAAACACTGGCCGTTGTTCCTCTGGGCTCCTTTGGTTTTGGTGTTTTCCTTTGTAGGCGAGAAACCCCTGTTGAGTGATTTCATTAGGAGGTTGGCAACCACACTTCTCCAACAAGCCGGTGTCAGAGCTGGAACCCTAGCTCCAGTGATGGACAGACAGACCAGACCGGGGCTAAAGCATGGCCAACTGGTCACTGATGACCTCGGAGGCTGGGGCTGGATCAGGTTCTCCTCTAATTTCATTTCCAGTCTGCCTTGGCTGCAAGCGGACACTTCCCTGTCCAGATCTATGGAGGATATGTGAAACGAGTTCAAGCTCTAGCCTCCCCTCATTGCTCAGCATGGGAGGCACTCCGTTCCAGGACCTTTGCGGTAGAAGACCCAGACCCATTCCCAGGTCACGGCAAGTTTAACGGCCTATGAATCCTCTTAAATAGACACCTGGATGGTGATGCATTCCTTACATGTGGAGGGCCTATTTTCCTAAGATACGGCCACACGGGAGGCCTGTTTTGATACAGAGCAGACAAACAAATGGAGACAGAGCTAAAAAGCAAACCGAGGTGAAGAGTTTGCCGTCTTATCGGCCAAAATGTGTTAACAGCAACAACAAAAAATTGGTTCATATGAGGTATCATATGTTCAAGGAGAATAGATGTGTTTTCCACCTGTTTGGCCATTACATTGAAATTAACTGCTAGGGTTAGGGGACAATTGTATTTGAACGCAATTGTTAGTGCGAGGATGGAATAAACGCCTGCATACCCTGTAGCTTTTCAGCACCTGAGCTGTGTGTGCACACCCCTGATCTAGATGATGTACTTGAAGAGATCAGTGTGGTGGAATGATGTGGAAGCTGTGGCTAGCCATAGCTTTTCCTGTGTGTTGTAGCTAGGTGGTATGCAGAGCCAGGCTAGGGGGGATTTATCATTGTTAAGGGACCTGTCGAATGGCTTCTTCTCCCGGGTCAGCTGATCTCTTCTCTCCGGGCACCTCTGGATCCAGGGAGCCATCCTCCCATAATTGAGCCCGTGGAAAGCAATGGAAGAAAAAAAGAAAGTGGAATATGTCTGGAGACAGACACAAGGAGGACTGGGGCGTTGGGGGCCAGGGCCAGGGTCTGGGGCTCAGGAGGGTTGGCTTAGGTGAGGTGGGTAAAAGAGAAACGCTGTTCAACTATAAGACGTATGATGAAGGTGCATTCCATAACATTTCCACATGAAAATAGCACTTATTAAAGTACCGTATATCTGTAATAGTAAAGAAATTAAATTCCTTCGAGAGAAGTACCTTTTCTTACCTTGTCACTAAAATGTTAAAAAATACCTCACCATTAAAACATTTACAGACAAGGAGAAGTGAAATAGACAGGGTTTCCAGTCGATAGGTAATTAATTGTAATTTTAACTTATCAATGTTCTCAAATTCAACAAATCAATTGGAGAGAAACAATCCTCATATAAAATGACCTGCATTTTTCAACTCATGAATCAAATTGGAATTCATTTCCTCAATCGACCTGACTTGAAGATGACGCCAGCCAGTTCAGGATAGAGGGATTCTATAATTCCTGCTCTTTCGTATCGCTCTCCTTGTGAGTTATTCCACCTGGAGCTCTGAAGTACCCTAAAGAGACATCCACTCTCTAGATGTGTGGTCTGTCGCTCCAGAATACTGGATGTGCCCTTCCCTCTTGGCCCTGAGACAGACGAGAGGAGAGCATGGTGGATGAAATGGTTTCCCCCTCTGTCTGAGGTCGTAAAAGAGACATATACTAGCTAAAACCTGTTTTTCCCCAAGTCTAAGTCATCAGTGTAGAGGTTTCCAGGATAGAGGCTGGGAACAGACCCATCCTACTCTCACAGAGGGAGGGAGTCTCTTGTTGGGCCAACTTCTTATCCCTCACTGGCAGTAGACCCACTGAGGATGAAGGAGAGAACACTGCTTTCCCTCCCTCCTGCCCCCCCCTCTCCTGTCTGTCTGTCTGTCTGTCTGTCTGTCTGTCTGTCTGTCTGTCTGTCTGTCTGTCTGTCTGTCTGTCTGTCTGTCTGTCTGTCTGTCTGTCTGTCTGTCTGTCTGTCTGTCTGTCTGTCTGTCTGTCTGTCTGTCTGTCTGTCGGTCTGTCTGTCTGTCTGTGTCTGTCTGTCTCTCTGTCTCTGTCTCTGTCTCTGTCTGTCTCTGTCTCTGTCTGTCTCTCTCTGTCTGTCTCTCTGTCTCTGTCTCTGTCTGTCTCTCTCTGTCTGTCTCTCTGTCTCTGTCTCTGTCTGTCTCTCTCTGTCTGTCTCTCTGTCTCTGTCTCTGTCTCTCTCTCTGTCTGTCTCTGTCTGTCTCTCTCTGTCTGTCTCTCTGTCTCTCTCTCTGTCTGTCTCTCTCTGTCTGGCTCTGTCTCTCTCTCTGTCTGTCGCTCTCTGTCTGTCTCTCTCTCTATGTCTGTCTGTCTCTCTCTCTATGTCTGTCTGTCTCTCTGTCTCTCTCTCTATGTCTGTCTGTCTCTCGGTCTCTCTATGTCTGTCTGTCTGTCTGTCTGTCTGTCTCTCTCTCTCTCTCTCTCTCTCTCTTTGTCTGTCTCTCTCTTTGTGTCTGTGCAAAGTGCTTGCTTGCATGTGAGAGTGTGTTTTCTGGATGCTGAGAGTACACCATAACAGACTGTACGTTACTCCTCCATGGTTAGAATTCAGTGTAAAACATGTTATTGTTTTATTATTATTCTTATCCCAGAGTATTCAGTGCAATTTCATGCAATTTTCACTTTCAGTGAATCTATCAACCCTTGCATATTCCATGTTTTATGTTTATTCATATTGCAAATGGGTAATTGCAAAAATCAAGATATTACCTTTATATTTAATTCAAGTGACACTCACTTTATACGAGCACTAAACCAGCATTTAACACACCATGGACACTTCCATAGTATCTTCATCCGCCCAATCTCTCTGTTCATTGGCTGAGGTGATTATTGAATGAGCCGACATGCTGCTTCAAACCCTCCATCCCTCTTTCCCTCCGTCCATCTCTGAGAGGAAGTGCAGAGCAGCCTGAACCCCCCCCCCCCCCCCCCCCCCCCCACCAGAGGTGTGGGCCAGTGATAAGAGATTATGATGATAACTGGGAGATAGTGCATTACCGTATTGATTGTGTTAAAACACCCGCGCTCTGATTGCCGGCACTTGGGCTGACAGGAATCCAATGGCGCTGTCTCTCCGCGCCGCTAAAAGGAGGAGTGTGTGTGTGTGTGTATGTGTGTATATGTGGTATGATTCACGGCAAGGCAGTGCCATACCCATATCTCACCTCCACACACACACATGCATCACACCCCCACCCCAACAGTTACAGTACCACAAGGCCCAGGCATAGATAACCCTCGCTGTTATGTCGCAAAGTGCTGGGATGCATTTCCAAAGGTCCAAGTCAAGGTTCTCAGAACAGACGGCCTGTTCATAGTTGGTTATCGAATGGTTGTTATTGTTTAGAGCAGCATTACTTATTCTACCACAATACTCTGGAACAGGGTATCCCAAACGCGGTCCTGCCCCCCCCCCCCCCCCCCCCCCCCCCCCCAGCTGATTTTGCCCTAGCACTACACAGCTGACTAATAATTAAAGCTTGATGATGAGCTGGTTATTTGAATCAGCTGTGTAGTGCTGGGGTGGGGGGGGGGGGGCTGGGGGGGTGTCCTCCGGAGAAGTTTGGGAATCCCTGCTCCGGAGAATGTACTCCGAAGAGTATTTGAGAGATTCTGGTTAGTTAGGGCAGTTGTTATGATGAGAGAATGGCCACACACTTCAAACAATTGAACACACAAAAACACACACAAACAGAGTAGCACCAGCAAGCAGTAAGGCCTCGAAGGCGTCATTAACTTGAGAAAGGCTGTCGTGTTTGTCATTGCCTAATGAAAATACAAGAAGAGACGATCGACTGTGGCAAACATACACACACACACACACCAGTGTGTAGAGGCAGGAGTGTGGGCGTGCGAATGTTTGTGAGTGCATGTGCTTGTGTGTATGTGTTTGTATATTGCTGCGTGTGTAAGTGTTTGCGTATGTGTATGTTTGTGTATGTGTGTGTCCGTGCGTATTTGTATGTGTTTGAGGCGGCAGGGCGGGAAGGGGTTGCCAAAGTTCCCTATGGCAGGCAGGGTGTTGCAGCCGCCAAGCCTCAGAGACATTAACTAACTTCTGTTTTATAATGGAGATTAATGAAGCGAGCGCATGCCAGAGGGGAGGAGAGAGGATGAGAGGGGATAGGATGAGAGGAGAGGAGGAGAGGAGGGGTCTGAGACACTCCTCACAGGGGTGGATATGTTGGCAGTGCCAGGGTGTGACAGATTGTGCCCTCTCTCAGTGGATAGGGGTTTGGGCGTAGGGACTAGGGGTGGGATCGAGAGTGACGGGAGCTATATTGCTTGGTTGCAGTGGGGGTAGCGGTGTGTGTGGGTCTGTGTGACTTTGTGCCTGCAGGATAGCTGTGGGGTCAGTAGGAGTGTGGGGGTAGGCAGGTGGGTCGGCATGCCCACTAAGGAGAGGCACAGAGGAAGGGCACACTGGCACGGTGGATCTCAGATAGATGTGAAACATAATTTGATCACTCTTTTGTTGATGCGAGTTTTCCTGTAAATGCAAACTTTTGTGTTTTTTAGGTTTAAAAAGGCTTCTAAAGTTTGTCATTTAAATTTTTTGCCCTTGTGAAAAATGTATCAAGCCCTACAAAAAATGTCCATAATTTATAATCCACATAACGATATACCTTTCCTGTTGCTGCAGGATTATTTTGTGCTGTAACAAGCTGGCTCAAATTAAGATCGTACGTCTGTAAACACGCACAAACGCCCAGACATACACACACCCATACACACACACACACACACACACGCACACACACACACACACACACACACACACACACACACACACACACACACACACACACACACACACACACACACACACACACACACACACACACACACACACACACAAACACACCAATACACACACACACACACACACATGCTCTTTCTAAAAATAAATGTGAACATGGTAAAAAAAAACTAAACCAATATGTTAATAAAACAAGGGAATCTAATTTCCTTTCAAGCATATATTCAGGAGAGAATACATGAAGTTAAGAAAAACGCACACACCCCTTCCTCACTGTAACTCAACTCAGTACGCTTGCCCATCTGGGCAGATGGTTTTTCCTCAGGCTGATTCGACTGAATCATTTTTCCTGAGGTCATATTTTGTCGTGGGAAATGGGGGACAGAAAAGAAAGAGCGTCCTCGTGCACTCTTTCCCTGTCAAACACTGAACACAGGGCCAACAGTGAGGGAATAGTTAAATGATTAAACGATAAGAAAAAAAGTTTTTCCCAGATACATGTTCACCACAGCACTGCACATTTCCTTTGACAGCGTTTCGGTCAAGTTCAACTTTTTTTTTTTTTTTTTTTTACAACACAAGGAAAAGTCTAGATGTGTTGTAGGAACCAATCATGCTACAGAAAAGCAGACAGAGGCCCCTCCTCGTTGTAATACCCCAGAGACCTCCAGCAGAGGCTCCCACAACACCAGCTCTCATCCACAGAGCCCTGGAAACAACAACCAACCCAGCCCTCCCGACCTCACTCACTCCTCTTCTCTGTCCTCTTCACTTCACATCTCCTTTCCACTCTCACGTTATGACGTCCCATCCCCCTCTCCTCTCCTCTCCTCTCCTCTCCTCTCCTCTCCTCTCCTCTCCTCTCCTCTCCTCTCCTCTCCTCTCCTCTCCTCTCCTCTCCTCTCCTCTCCTCTCCTCTCCTCTCCTCTCCTCTCCTCTCCTCTCTCATTCCTCCAGTGAAAAGGCACAGGACCTTGTGTGAATGTGTGAGTGTTTGTCCCCCAATTTAGCCCCGGCGATTGTCAGCGACGCCTCCTCCGGCAGACCCTATTTATCTATTTATCAGGCCTGTTATTGTTATTAAGAGCCATCGCCACGGCGACCCACTGGGCTGCCGGGGAGAGATTGGACACTTCCTCCTCTGGGTGGTGGGAAAACAGCCCGGGGGCAATGGAGGAGGTGGGGATGGAGGGATGATGGTGGGAGAGAGAGCAGGAGGGAGGGGTGAATTAGGCAGGGGAAATTCAATAAACAGATGCAATGTGGCTCTAATAAGCTGGGGTCTGAAGTGGCGGATCGGAAGCACTGAAGGCGGTCTGAAAGTGTTAATGGGTTCCCACCACCTCAGGCTTCTTCCTTCCCCCTTCCCCCACTCCCTCCAGGGTACATCGGCAGCCATTTTGATTAGAGGCCTGGTAATGATGCCCTCTGATCATGACAATTTGTTACTATGTGGTGCCGTGACAAAATGTGTGCTCTAACAAAAAAAAAACCTGCAAGCAGAGACATTAGAGGTTGAGAAGGGAGTGGTTGGGCCCAATACTTGAGACGTCTAAGTGCTGACTGGGTGAGTGTGTGTGTGTGTGTGAGAGAATGGGAGAGGGGAAATGAGATGCAGACAGCTGCTTTCTCTGGGCTGTTTATCACACATAGGCCTTGCCATTAAAGCTAATCTCTGATTTGTACTCTGTAAAACAATGATTACATTTGAATGCTTTCCCCATTTTACGACCCCAACTCCCAAAATCCAGGTCCGACTCTTTCAGCAACCTATTTATAACTTTCAAACAGAGCCACAGTACAATGGAATGATTTACACTCACAAAACCAAAACATCCCAGATTGTTTTACCGCTTACGTGTTTTAGGTTTTAATGTTCTAGGTTTATACGAGCAGTAAAATGTTTCTTCAGATTTTTACTATCAACCATCAACAAGTTCCAGGATTCTGAAATTGTAATGAGTGTGGAATCTTTCATGTAACTCGGTATCATACTATGTTTTTATTCAAATTAATTGTAGTATACAGTAACATGTGATGTGATGTCATTTCAGGAAGTGCTGTTAAAGCGATCAGCAGACTTAGTAGAAGCCCTGTACGGAATGCCCCACAATAACCAGGTATGTAATCATATAGATTTTTATTGGCTCTCATCCTTTTAAACATACCCCTGGCATTTATTTAAGTTTTTCCTTTTTTGCGACTCTAAAACGCGTTAAGCGTTTTTATTTTCTTTGATTAATCACAGATTAAATTAACATCCCATTTTATATTTCAAGAACAGCCAGGTCACAAGGACCTGGGAGGCCAGGATAACTACCTATGTAGTGTCTAGATGGCAGAAGTAGGCTAAATGTACTGACTAAGAGGAAATAAAGAGTAACATGGCCCAAATAAAATATATGATCAGGTTCATTTCTGGTCAAAAAAAATACTCAACACTACACATAAAATCTCTAAACTCACAAATCTCTCCACCTTCCCCCTCTCCCTGTCCCTCCTTCCCATCAGGAGATCATTCTGAAGCGGGCAGCTGACCTGACCGAGGCCCTGTACAGCGTCCCCCGCAGCCACAACCAGCTGCCTTCGCTCAGCGGCTCGGCCGCTCACTCCGGCATGATGGGAGTCAACTCCTTCAGCAGCCAGCTGGCCGTCAACATCTCCGAGGCCTCGCAGGGGGACCAGGGTGAGTGTCACAACCCCCCACTATGACCCCTCACTCCACGACCCTCACCCTTCACCCTCTAATCTTCTCACACCTTCTCTGTGTATTGGTGTCCCCTGTAGATATGCTCGTCCTATGTTTCTCTTTAATATAAGCTTCATGGCTATCCTTTAGCAATACTTTAGCTGCTTTTAGCAGCCATATACACCAGGTGTGGCCATTTGTGCGTATATACGCTCAGTGAAATGTGTGTATGCCTTTGTATGTATCTCTCTGTGTGTTTTTTTGTATGTATCCCTCTGTGAGTGTGTGAGCGTGGACGTGTTTAACTATACTTGTTGGGACCAACAGGGGACATTTTGTTAGTCCCCACATGCAAGGTCAAATGCTATTTCTAGGGGGTTTAGGGTAAGGGTTTGAATTAGTGTTAGGTTTAGAATTAGGTTAAGGTTTAGGGGAGAGTGAAAATAGGATTCTGAATGGGACTGAATTGTGTGTTCCCACAAGGATAGTTATACAACACTGTGTGTGTGTGTGTGTGTGTGCGGTAGAGAAAGGCTGTGTGTGTGTGGTAGAGAAGGGGTGTATGAGAAGGGGAGGTGCTAATGAGTTAAAAAATGCAGACGAAGTGGCATGAATAAAACAACCAGAGTTTAGACACTGAAGACAGCAGCTCGGTCAAGATTTCAGGGAGCAGAGTGTGAGTGTGTGTCTCTTTTTTCAGTGCATGCTTGACACCATTGTTGCAAGTGTGAATTCACTATTTATACAATTCCAAAAATGTGTAAGCATGTTATGATGCATATATTATAATGCAAAGCCCTCCACACACGCAGGCATGTATGCATTCATGCACACAAACACACACACACACACACACACACACACGCCACTATCCTAGAGAGGGCTGTTTCCTTTGACAAAGCAGCTCTGTGACTGATGCACAGTAAATAGGTCTGAACGTGTGATGAACAGACTGGCTCACGTCGGACCTGAGGATACAGGCAGAAAGAGGAAATGCGAGAGATATCTTGAGCTGTTTTCTCTCCCCTGACACCTCAAGCGTAGTTCCTCCCTTCCTCCCGCCCTCCCCTTGTCTGCTTTTCACATCAACCTACGAGCGAACACCTACAGTAATCTATGAAGTCATGGGAACAGGACTGCAGCCATCGTGAAAATACAGAATTTCATAGTGTGTGTCCATAATCATTGGAACATTACAACCCAGAATCAGACTTTTTCCCACCTACTGTAACGCCTCTTTGTGCTCCTAGAAATGACATACTATGATTAAAATATTAATATAGAGGGTGGCTCATACGCCAAGCTTTATGAAAGGAACGAGCTATGCAATTTACTGAAACAATTCCAGACGAGCGTTATGGATCTGCTTTACATCACGTTGTGTGCAAAAATGGATTATATCATTCCTCCTCTGGCATTTGTCTTCAAACTTGCATCCACTCCACTTGTTTTACTTCACGTTGACAGTTTCCTCTGGAGCGAGTAGGGGTACTACCCGGCCCTTGTGGCGAGTCTCGGTCTCGTTGACCTCCAGAGTCTGTCCGCGATAGCTGGATAGGGTTACTGACTGCTCCCCCTAGGCTAGGCCTGTCCTTCATCTCTCCCCCCAACAGTGGAGTGGAGTTGCCTTAACTCTCTCTCTCCCCCCTCTACCACCCCCAGCCCGGAGTTGATTGGCCCTCATCTAGGATGTATTGAATACCCGTTCTCCCTTCGTTATAGCCCTCTTGCCTTCACGAGGCACTAGGGCTCCTACCCATCTGGGGGCTTAGAGACCAGAGAGAAAGGCACAGTGTGCTCTCACTTCCTCTCCATACTTCTTTCCTTCTCTCTCTCTCTCTCTCTCTCTCTCTCTCCCTTTCCCTTCCCTTTCTCTCCCTCACTCTTCTTCTCTTTTCTCTCTTTCTCTCTTCCCACTTCCTGGTTTGAGCCAACGCAATTCCCAGCAGGAGAGCAATTGATGGAGCGCTACCCTGGGATCAGGAAGAGTGCAGGCAATGGGAAACACATGTCAGGAACAACAGTGCAGGGAGCGGCAGCAGGGACAATCCCTTTCAAAAGCCACACCGTGTCCGATTCAACTCTTCAATTCATTGGGGAAACATGAAAACTTCACACTATGGTTCCATTTTGAAAGGCCCTACTCTTACCAAATCGAATGATCACTTTTGACATAATATTTATTAACCCTTGTTCTGATTTGAAGTGTAAAGGGAATTGTGCTCAAACAAGTAAGGGAGAGGGGAAATGCTGCCTCAGGTGGTTTTAGTTCTGGAGGTGAGCAATGCAAATCTGAATACTCAATATTAGAATCGTAAAAATCAGGTCCATGCTTTTGGAGTTAGTCAATGGAATACAAATGTGATGTTGTTCAAATTGCACTGTGCTGATGCCATTGGATTAACTATAGCATTTTCTCCTTTCGTCCAGGTTACTCCCGTAACTCCAACAGCGTATCGCCCCGTGGCTACGTCCCCAGCTCCACGCCCCAGCAGTCCAACTATAACACCATCACATCCACCATGAACGGCTACGGAGCGGGCATGACCAACCTGGGGGTGCCAGGCTCACCCAGCTTCCTCAACGGCTCCGCTGCCAACTCCCCCTACGCAAGTAAGTACAGCCTTATTTGGTCTCAATGATCATTAATATATCTGATTGCATCTCAATGCGTCAGGTCTCAAGGCATGTCACATTCCGTGGAGGGGGGGGTGTCATTTGGGTAGTTATATATGTGGTGGGATAGCAACACACGGTTTCATTAGGACAGTAGTACTCTGATTCAGTCCAGGAGGGATGCAGTGACTGCTAGTTATCTCCTACTTCCTGTTTACACAGTGATTGGCTCAGACCTGGGGCACCAAGTGTGTTGTCTGGCACCAATTTAGTATTGATCAATTCAGTAGAGGCAAAGAAACAGAACATTCCTGCGTCCACTGCCATTCTGGAGGACTGGTGTTGAGGACACCTGCTGTAAGATCTGCATTGGAATTCCTCACACACACATCGCGTAGATGACATCACAGGGATTCCTCCTCTCTCCCTCAGTGCTAGAACCCTTCGGTGTCTCTGTCCCTGATCCTTCCTTCTAATTAACATGCTTAGAGTCACGATTCCACTCTGAGGTTACAGGTGTTTTAGAACTCTGATTGTCACCCACTGTGACTTTTTGAATTGCTTATTGTTTCGGCTACAGCATCAAAGATTAAAGTCTCCCAGAGACATGTTTAGAGCATGGCAGACAAAACAATGCCAGCGTCTCAGTGGTTGTAGATTCGGGATACTAAACTGAAAGTAGGTTTTGTTCTGGCATTTGATGTGGAAGGTTATGTGTTGTCTACTGAAAAGAAAGGTTTGGGTTTGTCTGTCTGTACCATGCATTGTAAAAGTCTTCATCTGCTTTGCCTATACCTTGTTCCATCTCCTTCATTACTTACCGCTACTAACATTCTAACACCCTCATAGTATCATTCATGCTTTGGGTCAAACCCATTAAGTTGGATTAGTAACAAAAAATCTCAACTGTGATGTTACAGAGCAAGTATAAGTCAATAGTTCAAGGCAGATGAAACAAAATCACTATTCACATGTAGGGATGCACATAGTTTGCATTTTGCCATCCATTTTAGAGTTCCGTTTAGAATTTGTGAGATATGGGACTATAAGCTGCTTCAGGGGTTCATACTTTACTGGAATCATATTTATTTTGGTAAAATATGCAATAACTACAGAGACTAACCAAGCCATTATGGGGGAGAATGGGGTATCAAATACACTGTGATTATAATAAAATTGCTTTATTATCACAGTCAGCATTTCATACATGAACATTCTACACATACTGTACACAAATACACACAATTCTTTTTTGTTGTGAACATGGATGGAGGTTGCTGCTATCCTCAAGAACAAGGTATTGTTGTGTCAAGTCTAAAATGGGCCTTCAAGTTATGGATCAACTTTGCAAATATTGTGCACCTTTTACTCCGGGCTTGTTACTCAAGACCTTGACCCTTCTTCAGGCAGGCATCCATTCCTCAGCCCCCATGCATGCCCTTACTGTTACAGTTCATCTCAGTCCACTCACTCACCAACCTCTGTCTGTCTGTCTTCTCCGTTAGGATCTACCACCTCCCCCTCCTCCTCCTCCTACTCCTCCTCCTCCTCCATCCCTCTGTTCTCCGGTGGACCCATAGGCCCTTATTCATTCTCTCCTGTCCATATGATCTCTGCAGTCAAACAGAAGAGCGCCTTCGCCCCTGTCGTGCGGCCACAGACCTCCCCGCCCCCCACCTGCACCACCACCAATGGCAGCAGCCTACAGGGTGAGCATCCCACCCCTCTCCTGCCTCTCAGACCCGCCCACTTCTGCCTGGGTTATTGTTAGAAAGGGCGTTGTCATGGAGACCCTGTAATGCTAGAATTCACATGACATAATGATGTGGCCTGAGGTAGTAGTGGATTGAAGGTCAAAGTTGATCCATAACTTCTGGCTCTTGGTAAAGTAGATTTTGGAATCTGAGTGACTTTTCAAAACATTCATCACAATCAAATAATTTGGCTGAGAATCTTTGTTGACATAGAGTGACTGATTATAAGTCAATGTAACATGACTGGAAAAGTTATTATATTTGAAAAATATAATTTTGTCATTCTTAGGTTTTGCAGCAAATCCATATGCATATCATAATTACCTCAACACACGGCTTTTCATTTAAGAGGGTGTGTAATGATTTTCTATGGGATATGTATCCTTACAACATTATATTACCGTTTTATCGATGCAAAATGTGTTATGGATACAAAACGTCTCCCCACTTTATTAGGTAACCAGCGTGTCTGTCTTTCAGCCATGGCAGGTCTAATAGTCCCACCTATGTGAAGAGGGCCTTCTGCCAGATTGACCACATCTCCACTAGCTCACAGAATCTCTACAACATCAGCTTAAATCTCATCAACCTCCAAAACAGGACCATCAAGCCTCTTCTCTCCTGGAAACAGAACAGCACAACAAAGAAAATCCAAGTAACCGGAAACCCGTAAAATTACGCTAGATTATCTTTGTGTTGGTTCAGTAGTTGACTTCATCGTCACTTTCTGTGTTTTGCATTTTGGGACTTGTAAGCCATTCCTTGCCCAACAGGTAGCATTCCCACATAGATATGTATGAAGGGTTAACTAATCTGAAAATATAGCAATGTGAATAATAAACTGTGGTTTATAAAGGCAGGTAGTTACTCCTTGTCGTGTAAGCATTGTCCTGCGTCCTACAATGTTAATTTGCATGTCTGAAAAACTATTTTGACTGGATCTTCTAATGAACCTAGTTCATTGTCAGTCATATAACCACTGTGAGCAGGTAGAGTCTTAAGGCCTACAGTTCAAAACTGTCAACTATGGAAAAAGTGCAGAAGCCATGAATATCCAACACTCTGTCAATTGTCAGACTCAAAATCGATGGGAGTTTCAATGAGAATCCCCCACAATGTCTATAAAAAATCCTCTTCAAAAAGACAACTGATATCTAATGTCATAGTCTTTTAGCGTTTTCATTTGTGTACCATAGCTTTTAATAATGTACGTTTATCATATCTGAAGGAAAATGCAGTAATTTTCTAATCTAACGAAAGGGTTGGCACACATTCTGCCAAGGAGCAAATAGCAAATGTTGTACTAACAGCCCGAGGTTTTGAGGTTAAAGGGTTTTAGATGTCTACCATTTTTGAAACATAGTACAATAGATATATTTCCGGGTGTGTTGATTGGTAGATTTTAACCAGAAATGCTTGCAGCAGTTTTAATCACATTTAGGTACCAGATTTCTTGTTATTCTTCTGATTGTGCTTATTTTGTATGTATTTATAAAGTATGTTTTCGGATTCCTTTTGTGATTTAGGCCTGAATGATAGTCTTAAATATATATGTAAACACATTTGATGTCTTAATACCTTTTAGATATTGTAAAAAGAGTGACACAAGGAGAGGAACAACCCTTTTGTAAAAACTAAAAAAGTCAAACATGACATGGTCACCCTGTCTTTTAAAGCAGGATATACGCCCCACCACTTTTGTATAAAAATGGTTTTCCGATACTATATTTAACTTTTTTTGTATACAGCATTTGTGTTTTCGCCAGTTCTCCTTGTCCTTTGTGTATTATTGTGAAATGTGTATTATCATGGTTATTTCTTAATGCACTATTTTAGTTGGGGCACTTACAAGAGCAATGCATCTTCTTAGCAAGCAAGAAAAAAAATATCAAAAAGGAAAACAATTACAAAAAATGGAGAGAAAAAAAATTACAAAAGACAAAGGCTAGTACAAATATGCACCAAGATGTTTTTTTTGTTTTTTTTAGCCATTCTTCGATTCACATTTTTGTCATTGTTTTCATGTGAATTTCTCTATTTCAAAAACTCTTCCATCGTAATCCTCCATACTCCTTACTTAAAATTTTAGGTGTATCCATTTTTTGTTCCTTGGTTAGAATTCAACTCCTTTCCCATCTTAACTACGGACCCAAGCCTATTCCTTGTTTTTTGGTGATAAGGAATGTAATACACATGCCTGAATCAGCAGCGAAGTTGAAACTCAAGTACACCCTCCAATAACTGCTGTAGAGGGACCACTCAAGTGTAGGGTTCACCGATCTCAAGGAACCTTCCATTGATGTTAGTGTTGTTGGTGGTGTTATTGTCGTTGCATACAATCTGTATCATGTACTTATGCAATTTGTATTTCCTGTAATGCAAGCTATCGCTCCACATTTCAGTGGAATGGTTTTGAACCGTAAAAGAACACAAGACATAATTGATGCCTTACGATAGAACATGCTCCAATACAATGCATTTTCATTATTTTGATACTCTAATTGAAGTGTGGTCTTAGAATTTAAAAAAAATGGAGTTATGCTGTTGCAGATTTATTTCTTCCTCATTTTACCAGGTGAGTTGACTGAGAATACGTTCTCATTTACAGCAACGCCTTGGGGAAAGTTACAAAACACAGTAGAAATACATAGATGTCTAAGAATTAGTTACAACTGTCATTCATTTGATGGTTTTGAATAATCATTTGAGCTGCAGTGGATGTAGTTTAAACTAGGATATGTTGGACGATACATCCTCCAAATTTCCACATAGCCTGTGTAACATAATGATAGTGGACAATAGGTCACAAAAATCAATGATGCGCCTGATTAAACCTTTGATTTTATGCAAATTCTGTGCAGTGATTGACATAAATCAGCTATCATCGGGTGGCATCAACATGTAGTCATAATGTGGGCTTGTGAAGAAAAAAAAACTGAAGGGAAAATCTGTTGCACCACTTTGAGAGAGCCATTTTTCAATTACGAGATTCAAGGCCAGCTCATAGAATGTCATCTGAATTCAATATTATGGACTTCTAAACCCATTTTCAATGAAAACACAAGTTTTCTCTTCGAGTTAAATCTTGGCTGACTTCTCACTATCCTCCCCTTCACCCCCATGTATCCATTCCATCCCTATACTGAGTTTTCAAAATATAGCTTGCAAAATATTTTTTTGTTTGTTATAGTTGTAGAAAGCTTGCTTTTTGCTGCCCTGGTTTTCTGCAGAGGTTTTTTAAATTGTGAAGTGTACTTTCTCAATGTTTAATTCAATAAGAAAAGGGGAGAGGTACTGCATCTTTGTCAAATATGAAATGTACCATCAAAGTATACTCTATCAAAGCACAATGTTTAATTAATGTCTTTAAAATACAAAAGGGGGGTATCTCCCCCGCTTTTCCTTTTCTGTCTTTGACCATGCTGTAAATAGATGCATGTTTTTTTCTGTGATCCAGTGCTTTTTGTACAGAAACAGACTAATAAAGAATACATTTGGCTTGAAAACTGTCTTGTATTGTTGATGTTCTAGGTTCTGCATTGGAGTTCATTTTGCTTAAGAGTGGCTTATCTACAAATCTACCATAATCTATTCCCTCACATAGCAGGGGGCAACAGGAATCAAACCAAGTACTCCTAGCTTAATAAGAAACTTTCCATACAAGCTCATCCTTCAAAAGCTTCAACCTTTTGGATGCTAGTCCTAGCCAACACTCAGTCTATGGGAGATATGTGCGCAATAGCCTCCAAAGACCACATTTTATGATGAAAATCTTGGCTCTCAAATCCTCGAACTGGGCTTCTCAGATGACATATTGACCGGTGCATATCTGAATCAATCATTCAAAGTCTGAGTAAGAGCAACAATTCCTCCCTCTATAAATGATAGCATAACATCAGGAAAAAAGATAATCTCGATGGTTGCAAGCCTGGAGGTTGACTCTTATGTGTACTAAACTGTACAAAGTGACTTCATCACTTCAAGGCACTGCACAGAGAACACATAAGATAATTGTATTGTGCACGCTAGCGTGCATGTTTACAAGAGTTAATGGGTTTGTGTGTATGCATACCCGTTTGATACTGTGTGCACTGTGCACAGGCTTCCTCAGAGGTCGTAGGGTGTGGCTGTTTCCTGAGATAGCTGCCCTTAACTCTTCCCGATAGCTCTTTTTGATGCAATTAGAGTAGACCAGCAGAGGTCTTTATCAAGTCTGCAGCCCCTTAATAGGAAGTCTGCTTCCAATCTTTCAAGCACGTAGGAGGATCACAACATAAGTTGTCTAAGAGACTTAGCATCCGAGGCTGCAAACGGCAATGCCGATTAGACACCATTAGCTTTCTCAGACACAGGTTGTGAGTAATTAACCCTACTTTGGTAGTCAGCAGTTTCTTGATGAGTTTTGATGACTCTTTGTTGTTGGTATACAGTCATGGCCAAAAGTTTTGAGAATGACACAAATATTAATTTTCACAAAGTCTGCTGCCTCAGTGTCTTTAGATATTTTTGTCAGATGTTACAATGGAATACTGAAGTATAATTACAAGTATTTCATAAGTGTCAAAGGCTTTTATTGACAATTACATGAAGTTGATGCAAAGAGTCAATATTTGCAGTGTTGACCGTTCTTTTTCAAGACCTCTGCAATCCGCCCTTGGCATGCTGTCAATTAACTTCTGGGCCACATCCTGACTGATGGCAGCCCATTCTTGCATAATCAATGCTTGGAGTTTGTCAGAATTTGTGGGGTTTTGTTTGTCCACCCGCCTCTTGAGGATTGACCACAAGTTCTCAATGGGATTAAGGTCTGGGGAGTTTCCTGGCCATGGACCCAAAATATCGATGTTTTGTTCCCCAAGCCACTTAGTTATCACTTTTGCCTTATTTGTATTGCTCTTAAATCTTTTTAATGAATTTTAATCTTATTAACACTTTGTTCTAGCTAGCTATTTGTGTAGGTAGCTATCAAGTAAACACAATGGTGCTCCATCATGCTGGAAAAGGCATTGTTCGTCACCAAACTGTTCCTGGATGGTTGGGAGCAGTTGCTCTCGGAGGATGTGTTGGTACCATTCTTTATTCATGGCTGTGTTCTTAGGCAAAATTGTGAGTGAGCCCACTCCCTTGGCTGAGAAGCAAGCCTACACAAGAATGGTCTCAGGATGCTTTACTGTTGGCATGACACAGGACTGATGGTAGCTCTCACCTTGTCTTCTCCGGATAAGCTTTTTTCCAGATGCCCCAAACAATCGGAAAAGGGATTCATCAGCAAAAATGACTTTACCCCAGTCCTCAGCAGTCCAATACCTGTACCTTTTGCAGAATATCAGTCTGTCCCTGATGTTTTTCCTGGAGAGAAGTGGCTTCTTTGCTGCCCTTCTTGACACCAGGCCATCCTCCAAAAGTCTTCGCCTCACTGTGCATGCAGATGCACTCACACCTGCCTGCTGCCATTCCTGAGCAAGCTCTGTACTGATGGTGCCCCGGTCCCGCAGCTGAATCAACTTTAGGAGACGGTCCTGGCGCTTGCTGACTTTCTTGTGTGCCCTGAAGCCTTCTTCACAACAATTGAACCGCTCTCCTTGAAGTTCTTGATGATCCGATAAACGGTTGATTTAGGTGCAATCTTACTGGCAGCAATATCCTTGCCTGTGAAGCCCTTTTTGTGCAAAGCAATGATGACGGCATGTGTTTTCTTGCAGGTAACCATGGATGACATAGGAAGAGCAATGATTCCAAGCACCACCCTCCATTTGAAGCTTCCAGTCTGTTATTCGAACTCAATCAGCATAACAGAGTGATCTCCAGCCTTGTCCTCATCAACACTCACACCTGTGTTAACGAGAGAATCACTGACATGATGTCAGCTGGTCCTTTTGTGGCAGGGCTGAAATGCAGTGGAAATGTTTTTTGGGGATTCAGTTCATTTGCATGGCAAAGAGGGACTTTGCAATTAATTGCAATTCATCTGATCACTCTTCATAACATTCTGGAGTATATGCAAATTGCCATCATACAAACTGAGGCAGCAGACTTTGTGAAAATGAATATTTGTGTCATTCTCAAAACTTTTGGCCACGACTGTACAGTGCTTGTTAGTAAGAGCCTTCACCCAAAGCCTTCTAGTGCACGTCCATAGAAAACCAGAAAGCCATCTCCCAGAACCCAGAGTCCTTCTCCTGTAAGCCTCCGGTACCAGAGCCAAAACACATCTCGACTCTGCCAAGTGAGGGCGGAAGCTGAGCAGCCCAGGCTATATAAAACATGGCCACCATCCCATAACAAGTGGTTCGTATCGTAGAGAAGCCATTAACGGGTTTGACATATTTGAATGAGAGTGCTCCATAATACATGACCAGGGTTTCCTCTGTAAAGATTTCATGTAAAAAAGCTTCTCAATCGGCGCTAGGCTGTTGATACTTGAAGGTTGTGCGGTCACACTCTGAAAGAGGAGGATGTTGTAGTGTTTCTGGGTGATTTGGCGAGCAACACATAGGGACTAAGTAATGCATCTGCTAGAAGGGGGAAGGAGGGGAAGAGAAAGCTTCCACAAAGAGGCCAAAGCCTGACCCCTATTCAAATGACCGCCATGTTGCACCTCAATACTTTCTGGAAGCCTCTTTTCCTATCATCTAATCACTTCAACCTTGCTGATCTGAAAGGACTGGATGGGTGTTAACAAGAGGGAACAATCGACCTAGGCTATCAAATTAGATAGCCATAGTTTTCATAGTACAGAACGCAATCATTTTAATCATAGTTCTAATAGATTGTGTACAGGTGTGTTTTGTTTCGGGGTTTGAGCTGAGTGAATTAGGTGACATTATGACACTCCACAACACCATACATCTGCATTCCGAAATGTTGAAGTATTAGACCATTTCTTGTGTGTGTGTTGATGTCATGGTGACACCGCAGGCCTGGCTTTTTTGGGCTGGGGAGGTAGCGAGGGGGGGGGGGGGGGTGATAACAGTAAAACGGCACTCAGGACTGACGGGGGACTGTAAGTCATCTAGCGCAGGAAGTGCTTTGGGCCTCAGCCCGAGATGACATCGGAGCCCTCCGCCAACTCTGCACAGTTGAGAAGGTATGTAAATCACCCGTACAAAAGTTCAACCTAGCCAGCCATGTTTCCTGGGAAGGACTGATGCTCGAGGAGCTTTGGAAATATGATGTTGGCCCATCAAAACCATGTGTTGCACAACCTCTGCACTGTCAAAAAAAGAGCACATATTTCAGTGTGAGGTTCACTGATTTTCTCATCTTTTGGAGTAAGGTTAGAGAGTTGGAGTCTGAGTGTTTAATAGTTAGTGATTCCCTCAAGCTTTTGGTACTGTGACAATGTGACAAAGCAAATTGTATTCACAGGTGTGTCGTTATCTTTATAGCCTATGACATGTCTGAGTAGGAAATGCATACGGCCCGAGGCCCCAGGGGTTCTATAGTCTGGGATTGGAACCTGCTTCTGTCCAATCAGAGGATGGGGTTATTGTTTATGGTAGTAATGGACAAATTGTAGTATTCATTTATTTATGACTCTATTCAATCTGTATAGGCGAAGGATTACAGATTCCGCAAAATAAATGTAAAGTTAATTTCCGATTGAGCCGCCATATGAAGCATTTACTGTGAATGCAGCCTCTGCTAATGCAGGAACATTGCCTTTAAATTTCAACCATCACTCTGTAAAGCTGAACATCCGTGATGCGCATTAAATAGAGCATACAGTGTATTACAATGATAGTAACATCCACAGTAGTATATCAATATTATTACTAAACAATGTAATACTTTTTTGGGAATGGAGGGGTCTACTAAGATGTTGTTATACCGTGGATCATTTAGTTCTTTGATTTAGGACCCTTTTTCTTTGATTTAGGACCCTTTTAGGACCCTTGACTGTAGGTCTAAAAAATAAATCTAGAACAATGATTTGATGAAACATTGAATTTGGCCTATTATTAGCCAATAGAAACACATTGAATAACACATATGGTACCGGTCAAAAGTTTGGACACACCTACTCATTCAAGAGTTTTTCTTTCTTTTTACTATTTTCTACATTGTAGAATAATAGTGAATATATCAACATTATGAAATAACACATATGGAATCATGTAGTAACCAAAAAAAGTGTTAAACAAATCTAAATATATTTTATATTTGAAATTCTTCAAAGTACCCACCCCTTGCCTTGATGACATCTTTGCACACTCTTGGCATTCTCTCAACCAGCTTCACCTGGAATGATTTTCCAACAGACTTGATGGAGGTCCCACGGGGTCCTGAGTGGCACAGCGGTCTAAGGCACTGCATCTCAATGCCAGAGGCATCACTACACACACCCTGGTTTGATTCCAGGCTGTGTCACAACCGGCTGTGATTGGGAGTCCCATAGGGCGGCGCACAATTGGCCCAGCGTCATCCAGGTTTGGCCGGTGTAGGCCGTCATTGAAAATAAGAATTTGCTGACTTGCCTAATAAATAAAGGTTAAATATTCATTTTAAAAATGGCTGCTTTTCCATCAATCTGCGCTCCAACTCATCCCAAACCATCTCAATTGGGTTGATGTTGGGTGATTGTGGAGGCCAGGTCATCTGATGCAGCACTCCATTATGCTCATTCTTGGTCAAATAGCCCTTACACAGCCTGCAGGTGTGTTGGGTCATTGTCCTGTTGAAAAACAAATGAGAGTCCTATTAAGCGCAAGAAAACCAGATGGGATGGCATATCGCTGCAGAATGCTGTGGTAGCCATGCTGGTTAATTGTGCCTTGAATTCTAAATAAATCACAGACAGTGTTACCAGCAAAGCACCACCATCCATCACACCTCCTCCTTCATGCTTTACCGTGGGAACCACACATGCAGAGATCATCTGTTCACTTACTTTGCGTCTCACAAAGACACAGCGTTGGAACCAAAAATCTCAAATTTTGACCAAAGGACAGATTTCCACCGCTCTAATGTCCATTGCTCGTTTTTCTTGGCCCAAGCAAGTCTCTTCTTCTTATTGGTGTCCTTTAGTAGTGGTTTCTTTGCAGAAATTTGACCATAAAGGCCTGATTCACGCAGTCTCCTCTGAACAGTTGATGTTGAGATATGTCTGTTACTTGAACTCTGTGAAGCATTTATTTGGGCTGCAATCTGAGGTGCAGTTAACTCTAAAGAACTTATCCTCTGCAGCAGAGGTAACTCTGGGTCTTCCTTTCCTGTGGTGGTCCTCATGAGAGCCAGTTTCATCATAGCGTTTGATGTTTTTTTCGACTGCAAATTTTCCGTATTGACTGACCTTCATGTCTTAAAGTAATGATTTGGCTGTCATTTCTATTTTCGTTTTTGAGCTGTTCTTGCCATAATATGGATTTGGTCTTTTACCAAATAGGGCCATTGTCTGTATACCTCCCTATCTTGTCACAACACAACTGATTGTCTCAAACGCATTAAGAAGGAAAGAAAATACACAAATTAACTTTTAACAAGGCACACCTGTTAATTGAAACGCATTCCAGGTGACTACCTCATGAAGCTCATTGAGAGAATGCCAAGAGTGTGCAAAGCTGTCATCAAGGCAAAGGGTGGCTACTTTGAAGAATCTCAAATCTAAAATATATTTTGATTTGTTTAACACTTTTTTGGTTACTACATGATTCCATATGTGTTATTTCCTAGTTTTGATGTCTTCACTATTATTCTACAATTTACTTTACTTTACCTTTATTTACCTACAATGTACAAAATAGTAAAAAGAAAGAAAAACTCTGGTGTGTCCAAACTTTTGACTGGTACCGTACATTGAAAAACAGTCCAAAAATGAATCAAAAGGACATATGGTTTGAGATGTCTGAAATGCATCTGAGAGATCTAGGAAAGCATCAGGAACAACAACCAAAAAACTACAAAAAGTTGTGTAACCATGGTTCCAAAAAATGCTATTCATTTCCACAACATTTTCACCAGTCTATAGTGGGTTTCCTTTAGACATGTCTCTTGAAGCTTGTGGAGCAAAACGTTCATGTTCGTGAGAGTCTCAAGCTTTTGATGGTGGGGTCATAATTAGTTTGTACCTCAAACCGTTCGAACTTGACATCAGTGACTTGAGACGAGTCCCATGAAGCGTGTGGGTGTCGTAGAATAAAACAGAGAATATGGTTGTATTCGTGAGCTTCTCAGCTTTCTAGAACTGGGTCCAAACCATTTGGATGCTACCGACAGTTACGTGTGAAGTCTCTAACTTAAATAGATGGATTTTGATGCTGATTTTGTATCATTATGCTGATTATATCAACTCTAGGGGATTTTCATTCACTGATGCCTCCCCCCTACTACCACACACACACACACACACACACACACACACACACACACACACACACACACACACACACACACACACACACACACACACACACACACACACACACACACACACACACACACACACACACACACACACACACACACACACACACACACACACACAGAGCTCTTAACAAGCATGACAAGTGTTACTTGATCATGTTAGTGAATATGCCAAAAGGCCAAACCACATTTAGAAAATTATGCTGATATATAGCCTGTACCAGCACCATTTCCCCCACCGGCTGGTATAGGCCTGTCACGCTCCCGTGACTTACCTTCTGCTTCTTCTTCTCACTGAGGTCAATGGTGCATGGACATCCCCACAGGGTTGAAACCTCAGGGTACATTTTACGGATCAAATTGTGTAGTTGAGGGTCATATCGTAACTCTTTCGTAACTAGCTTTACCACCCTGTGTTATTACGATTTACTCACTAAAATAGTTACTGCTCGCTATGAGCCTGAAACGGGGGATTTCATTTAATTTAATATGAAACTTTGTTTAATCTATTCACTAAAAGTCAAACTGAAAAATTTAAATAATAGGATTCGTCGGCAATGTCCTCAGCAATTGTTTTCTGTGCTTGCTAGCTAACGTTACATCTGGAAAATGTTAATAAAATGTTAATGTTTCCTTTACTATTCTATGTTGTGTCCGTATCAAGTGGTTTGTGATTGGGGAAATAGAAATGACATAAAATGAATACATAGACCTTTAATGTTGGTGTTATAGATATGTTCATTAATCATTATTGTCTTTTCTCTTAAGTGCACATACGGTGTCCTAACGTTTTTCCATAATTTCCTTGTCATCCCCTTCAAAAGAATTGCTCCCATTTCTCCATTCCTTTCAGCGTATGTATATGCTGTATTTTATACCATCTATTGTATCTTGTCTATGCCGCTCTGTCATTGCTCATCCATATATTTATATGTATATATTCTTATACCATTCCTTTACTTAGAGTTGTGTGTATTAGGTATTTGTTGTGGAATTGTTAGATTACTTGTTAGATATTGCTGCACTGTCGGAACTAGAAGCACAAGCATTTCGCAATAACATCTGCTAAGCATGTGTATGTGACCAATACAATTTGATTTGATTTGATTTTCATGATCGTGTTATGACAGTATTATGAAATCGCACTTTAAAATGGAAGTGTTTTGTATTATCAAGTCATTTCAAATGGTTCTAAATGCAGTCAGCTGTGTGTGTAAGTTTAGGGCAGGGCAGGGTTCTTGATGGTTAGTGTCACTGTATCACTCAGTGATCCCTCAGCATGGCTCTGGGATGTTGCTACACAGGACCTTAGTGAAACCCCCGGGTAGGAAACCCAACCTCATAAATATGGAGCAGAGCAGGGGCAGTGCTCCGTTTCTAATGGCCCCCCCTGGAGATCCACAGTCACTCTCTCAACAGTTCCCAGGAACCATGTATGTGAGCGGAGAGGGAGAGAGAGAGGGGGGGTGGAGCGAGAGGGAGAGAGAGAGAGAAAACGTCCTTTGTTTGGTTTTGCTGTGACTTTTCCCCCCTCCTCCCTAGGACCTCAGTGAGATGTTTTCTCGAAGACAAGAAAAGCAGAGAACACCTCCCAGAAACAAAGGAAACAAAAGCAGAAGAGTTTACACCTGTTTCCCTTTTTCATCTGTCTTCATCTGTCTGAGGGAGGCAGGATGTTTAGCTTGGCTGCGACCTGCCCCATGACTTAATCCCTGGGTGATATTGTTAAAGTTTTTTTCAAGAAAATAATGAAAACCAAATGCAGCGTGGGACCCCGTTTAGATTTTCAGGGCCTGTACTTTAACAATGTTACATTTCCAGCTATTGAGGCCAAATAATTCAGTTATGTTTCCCTTGTAATATTATGCCAAACATGAGATCTTTACTTTGTCAAATCTGGTAAGTATCAAACCAACTGTATCAATAGGAAAACAGTTTTAATAAGCATTCCCAGAAGAGAGCTGAGAAACACCTCTCACCTGGAAGCTATTAAAGCCGACAGGAAATGGAGGCAGAGATCGAGTGCTTCCCAATAATCTGTATCCCCCTGGAGAATGAAAATATGTAGATTCATCATAAAACATTTCTGAGAGGTTGAATTGTAACAGAAGATAAAAAATCACCACAGACAGCTGGGCACCCAAGGCCCTCCAAGATTATTATCGCACAAACATCTGCAGACATAACTTTTTCATATTTTATCTGTGACTTTATATCATCACTTTTGATATCCATAATGTGAACTTACGTTTTCCAGATGGACAGCTATTTTTCCCATCGGTTTGGCAATGTCTCGGTAATATTTGCCCTCTTCGCTGATAGATTTAGACTGCATCCATTAAATTATGACTCGCGCTAAGTCATGCATGGCAAATGTTCTAGCGAAGGGGTTCTTCTTTCCATTGAAATTCCTGAAGCACCATGATCGTCATCATGATGGTCTCACAGGCCGGAATCAGTGTTAATAAATCAATCCCCAGCTTGGGTGTGCTGTCCTCTTCTCCCTTAGCTGTTTGATAAACAAATGGATTTTGCATACCTAATGAGGATGGGGGGAGGTAGCGGTAAAGGAAAGAATACCTTTAATGATCTCCACAGACAAAAAAAAACACTGGCACCTGCCAAACGAAAGAAACAAAGTCCAAGTCAGGAATTTCTGGACAGCAATACGTCAGTGATCACGGATGAGGATTTCTTGTATCTTGGCAGATTTACAGTGGACAGTGAGACATTTATTGGAAAGATAATGCATTGAAGGGAGAGTTCGCATGTAACAGTGCATCGCACATAAAGACAACACGCGGTCATAAACATTTCAGCCATCCCTGTAATTCAGGGTTTGTGCATGTCAGGCGTAGCCAGCTAATACAAGGTGATGACGTGCAGACGATGAGTAATCAGCAGCACATCTGCATAAGACGTCACTCTTTTTTCGCCTCTCAAATTTGAAAGGGTGACTAAAACCTTTAAAGTAAAGGACTATAAAAGAGAAAAAGTACTTTTAAAATCATATTTATTGGCTTGTGGGATAGATATATCTAGCAGATCAGGTACTTGGCTTGATGGTCCTGGGAATAACTATTTGGAACTGGAACAAAAAACAGTTTTGCCTCATATTGACCGAACAGCGTCACGGAGAACAAAACTCAACACAACATATGGCAGAGAACACAATTTATTATCCAAACATTAATATTTATCATACAACATAAAACAATGGGTTGATATTTGTTCCTGACCATCTATTTTAAATAAATGTTAGGCCTTTTGGGTAAAAGTGTTTATTTATGCGACGAGACTGGATGTGTAGGTGTGATTGGCTAGGGACCATTAATATGGCGTCCTTCAGAGATTCTCAAGAGAATGGACAATTATGTATAGAATCAAAAAGCAACAGTATAGAGGGCACAAATGGATTTCGGGGGCAAATGATCAGTAGACAGACAGAACTGTTCATTATCCACTGCAAGATGACCTTTCCACAGAATTTGGCCTTGTCAAAGTAGTTGATTAGATAATATCGCATTTGAGTCCTTGTAAAATATGTATACTTTTGTGATGTTGGCTGGCTCACTGTTTATCACTGACTAGATAAAGGTAACAAGTGATCTCTAACAATTACCAGACATAGTTAGTACGGCATTATGAATAGTAAAATCTATCATAATTTATGAAGCATGACAGGATAATCACATGGTTTGGTGGTTTTGCAATAAGAGACTCAATAAAATTTTAGTAGACACCTCCGTGGTCAAAATATTTACCAATGGTATGCCTGCATTCCATCTGTCCACCATTGGTGCTGCCCTTAAAAAAAATCCCCTCTGGGAACTGTGAAGATGTACGAGAGTTCCAGCCTTGCCAAGACTCTTATTAAAACAACGAAGCTCATAATTATCGTGGAATTCCAAAGTAGCGCTAACCATAATTAGGCCACACAGGAACAGCCTTATAAAGAATGAATGTAATAAATAAGCCATTAGATGGGCAGTAAAGGCGCAGGAAGTAAAAAACAATGCTGGAACAGAGTCTGGACAGGTCTCATTGCCTCTTGATAAGCACTTTGAGAAGTTGTCTTTTCTCGTATTTTCATTCCATTCCTAATTCCTAAAATGTTAAACCCCCTACATTTCGCAAGACCCTCTATATACAGTTGAAGTCGAAAGTTTACATACACCTTAGCCAAATACATTTCAACTCAGTTTTTCACAATTCCTGACATTTAATCCTAGTAAAAATTCCCTGTCTTAGGTCAGTTAGGATCACCACTTTATTTTAAGAATGTGAAATGTCAGAATAATAGTAGAGAGAATGATTTATTTCAGCTTTTATTTCTTTCATCACATTCCCAGTGGGTCAGAAGTTTACATACACTCAATTAGTATTTGGTAGCATTGCCTTTAAATTGTTGAACTTGGGTCAAACGTTTCGGGTAGCTTCCCACAATAAGTTGGGTGAATTTGGGCCTATTCCTCTTGACAGAGCTGGTGTAACTGAGTCAGGTTTGGAGGCCTCCTTCCTCGCACACGCTTTTTCAGTTCTGCCCACAAATGTTCTATGGGATTGAGGTCAGGGCTTTGTGATGGCCACTCCAATACCTTTACTTTGTTGTCCTTAAGCCATTTTGCCACAACTTTGGAAGTATGCTTGGGGTCATTGTCCATTTAGAAGACCCATTGTGACCAAGCTTTAACTTCCTGACTCATGTCTTGAGATGTTGCTTCAATATATCCACATCATTTTCTTTCCTCATGATGCCATCTATTTTGTGAAGTGCACCAGTCCCTCCTGCAGCAAAGCACCCCCACAACATGATGCTGCCACCCCCGTGCTTCACGGTTGGGATGGTGTTCTTCGGCTTGCAAGCCTCCCCCTTTTTCCTCCAAACATAACGATGGTTATTATGGCCAAACAGCTCTATTTTTGTTTCATCAGACCAGAGGACATTTCTCCAAAAAGTATGATCTTTGTCCCCATGTGCAGTTGCAAACCGTTGTCTGGCTTTTTTATGGTGGTTTTGGAGCAGTGGCTTCTTCCTTGCTGAGTGGCCTTTCAGGTTATGTCGATATAGGACTCGTTTTACTGTCGATATACATACTTTTGTACCTGTTTCCTCCAGCATCTTCCCAAGGTCCTTTGCTGTTGTTCTGGGATTGATTTGCACTTTTCGCACAAAAGTACGTTCATCTTTAGGAGACAGAACGTATCTCCTTCCTGATCGGTATGATGGCTGCGTGGTCCCATGGTGTTTATACTTGCGTACTATTGTTTGTACAGATGAACATGGTACCTTCAGGCATTTGGAAATTGCTCCCAAGGATGAACCAGACTTGTGGAGGTCTACAATTTTTTTTCTGGGGTCTTGGCTGATTTCCTTTGATTTTCCCATGATGTCAAGCAAAGAGGCACTGAGTTTGAAGGTAGATCTTGAAATACATCCACAGGTACACCTCCAATTGACTTAAATTATGTAAATTAGCCTATCAGAAGCTTCTAAAGTCATGACATCATTTTCTGGAATTTTCCAAGCTGTTTAAAGGCACAGTCAACTTAGTGTATGTAAACTTCTGACCCACTGGAATTGTGATACAGTGAATTATGAGTGAAATAATCTGTCTGTAAACAATTGTTGGAAAAATGACTTGTGTCATGCACAAAGTAGATGTCCTAACCAACTTGCCAGAAAAATAGTTTGTTAACAAGAAATTTGTGGAGTGGTTGAAAAACGAGTTTTAATGACTCCAACCTAAGTGTATGTAAACTTCCGACTTCAACTGTATATACTGTAACTGATTATGCTCTTGATGACATCATCAGATATGTAGTTGTGAGATAATACAGTAGCCTCTGACAATTATGTAGTGTTGGTTTTCTCAATGTACCTTTTAGTTCGCTTTCATATTATTTAAAAGTAACTTGGCAAGTTAAGACTCCCCAAAGTGTTTCCCTTCAAAATAATTACAAATATTCGTTTTTAGTTGCCAGTGAGAGTTTGTGATTCCTTGCTATTAGTGTTTGCTATTTATTCTGTACACATGCCCCTAAAGAACTAATGAAATCATGCCCAAATACCCCCTTTTCCACTCAAATACTTACAACAGGCTCCCACAATTCCATCAAGGCTGATGAAATTGTATTTGTAATGGCTGCTTTGAAGTAAAAGGAATTATCATAGCTCTGAAAGTATTAAACTTCTCCAGAAGGAACCCTACGGTTTTATTAGTTTTACTACTGCTGTCTTTTTACGGATTTGACCGCCATCCCAGAGCAAGCAACACCAAAGTTAACGGCTAACAGAAAGTCAAAGGGAAAACTTGCCTGATTATGGCAATAACTCCTGGAGATACTAATTACCAATGGCTGTAAAATAAGTCAAACGGGTCATCCTAATGAGCACACCAGAGACCTATTGTTAAACTCCATTAAAAATATATATTTTCCCTCCTCTTTTTTCCTACAGCTTCACTGTCATCCTATCAAATATAACAAAACAAATTCCTCTTTAAAGGTCATTATGCTGCAATGTTCCGTAATGAATAATTAATGTAATTTTAAGCTTGAAATGTAAGCCGAAAATGGGAAATCTATTTCAAAAACATATTAAGTTGGGAAATATTCTCAAAAACATCCCTTAATTACACGTTACATTTTTGGCTTAAATATTTGGATAAGGACAGACACAATCATGAAGGGGTAGCAGAGTGTACTGTGTGTTTGTCTTACGGTAGGAGATGTAGTTGTAAATGCCAGTCTATCTCCTTGCCTGTCTGACCGATTTTACAAAAGAGAGTGTCTGTATGTGCAGACAGAAAACATTGAACATTGGCAGGTTTGATTGAATTCCAACCTTCAGTGCATTCGGAAAGTATTCAGACCCCTTGACTTTTTCCGCATTTTATTACACAACAGACAATTGATTAAAAAAACATGTTTACCTCATCATTCTACACACAATACCCCATAATGTCAAAGCAAAAACAGCTTTTTAGACATAAAAAAACAGAAATACCTTACAGAAGTATTCAGGCCATTTTCTATGAGACTCAAAATTGAGCTCAGGAGCATCCTGTTTCCATTGATCATCCTTGAGATGTTTCTACATCTTGATTAGAGTCCACCTGTGGTGAATTCAATTGATTGTACATTATTCAGAAAGGCACACACCTGTCTATATAAGGTTCCACGGTTGACAGTGCATGTCAGAGCAAAAACCAAGCCATGTATCATGATTCAGGATGAAACCCAGATGCAGACACGTGAGGCAGATGGTTCAAGTCTCAGAGATTTATTGAATATACAGGCGCAGGCAAAAGGCAGGTCGAGGACAGGCAGGGATTCGTTATCCTGGTAATAGTTGGCAGATGTAGACGGCAGGGAGGCTCAGGGTCAGGACAGGCAAAACAGGTCGTAACAGGGGAGACTAGAACAAAAACCAGAAAGAAGAAAAAACACGGAGAAAGATGCTGGCACGACTTGAGGAGACAAGACGAACTGACAACAGGCAAACATAAAACACAGGTATAAATACACAAGGGATAATGGGGTGGAAATGGGAGACACCTGGTGGGGATTGTGTCGAGGCACAGATCCGAGGAAGGGTACCAAAAAATGTCTGCAGCATTGAAGTTCCCCAGGAACACAGTGGCCTCCATCATTCTTAAATGTAACAATTCTGCAACCACCAAGACTCTTCCTAGAGCTGGCCGCCTGGCCAAACTGAGCAATCGGGAGAGAAGAGCCTTGGTCAGGGAGGTGACCAAGAACCCGATGGTCACTCTGACAGAGCTCCAGAGTTCCTCTGTGGAGAGGATAGAACCTTCTAGAAGGACAACCATCTCTGCAACACTCCACCAGTCAGGCCTTATGGTACAGTGGCAAAACAGAAGTCATTCCTCAATAAAAGGCACAGGTCAGCCCGCTTGGAGTTTGCCAAAAGGCACCTAAAGTTTCTCAGACCATGAGAAACAAGATTCTCTGGTCTGATGAAACCAAGATTGAACTCTTTGGCCTGAATGCCAAAAGTCACGTCTGGAGAAAACCTGGGACCATCCCTACAGTGAAGCATGGTGGTGGCAGCATCATGCTGCGGGGATGTTTTCAGCGGTTGGGACTGGGAAACTAGTCAGGATCGAGGGAAAGATGAACGGAGTAAAGTACAGAGAGATTCTTGATGAAAACCTGCTCCAGAGTGCTCAGGACCCCAGACTGGGGTGAAGGTTTACCTTCCAACAGGACAACAACCCTAAGCACACAGCCCAGACAACGCAGGAGTGGCTTCGGCACAAGTCTCTGAATGTTCTTGAGTGGTCCAACCAGAGCTCAGACTTGAACCTGAATGAACATCTCTGGAGAGACCTGAAAATAGCTGTGCAGCGACGCTCTCCATCCAACCTGACAGAGCTTGAGAGGATCTGCAGAGAAGGTTGGGAGAAACTCCCCAAATACAGGTGTGCCAAGTTTGTAGTGTCATACCCAATAACTCAAAGCTGTAATCGCTGCCAAATGTGCTTCAACAAAGTACTGAGTAAGGGGCTGAATACTTATGTAAATGTGATATTTTAAATATTTTTTTATTTTAAGAAAACCAGTTTTTGTTCTTTGTCATTATGGGGTATTCTGTGTAGATTGATGAGGGGGAAAAACTATTTAATACATTTTAGAATAAGGCTGTAACAAAATGTGGAAAAAGTCAAGTGGTCTGAATACTTTCCGAATGCACTGTATGTATGGATTTCGATCCAGCTGAGAAACTGAAAACATTTGGGTGTAAGACAGGCAGTTAATGAGACAATAAGTGCTACATCCTTGGCAACAATCATCCAACGTCGGTATCACCTCTCCATGGCATGGCATCCATCCACTGTGCATCTAGGATTCAGGGGGCTGTTAAACCATGCAGAGTGGGCAGAATCTAATAAAACCTAGTTGACATTTTAATTGCATTTTTCTCATCAAGGAGTAATCTGCAAGATGGTTGTGGTTTTTCTGTTCAGACCAATAAGGATGATATTATGATCACCACAGGGTGTTGGTGTCAGCTTAATTGAGGAGGACGGGCTCGTGGTAATGGTTGGAGCGGAATTAGTGGAATGGTATCAAACACAGGGTTTCTATGTGTTTGATGCAATTCCATTCGCTCCGTTACAGCCATTATTATGAGCCGTCCTCCCCTTAGCATCCTCCACTGATGATCACTCATTTCTTGGATAAATATGCAACTCCTGACTCTATTGTGAGAATGGCACAGTGAGGGAAGATTATGCCTGGAGGCTGGAGTTTGGACTATTTTTGAGTTTGTGTTGTTTCCTTCATTTGTTTGACACGCAACTGTGCAGAGTGTATTTCTCACAGTATGGGGTCCAAATTTGACTTGTGGATCATGATTGACATCTAGTGTACCTTATTGACAAGAAAAGTAGTGTCACTTTCTCACGACAGTTCTTCATTCTGTTTTGGTATTAAACATTTATAAATCCATGGGGTAACAACTGACAGCCTTGACCTGGCCCTTGTGTGGGAGAGTTGTGACATCAGAGACTTGGCGTTTAACGGTCTCTCCCTCAAGTGTCACACTATGATAATATGGCTCATAATTGGTTTTAATTAGCAGTTACATAAACATTACACACTAAATGGGTTTCTGTCAATTCATTAAACTTCCACTTGAAAATGTCATGCTAACTCTGAGCACAACTGTGAGCCACTAGAAGCAAGGTAATGGCCAACCTGAACTGCACAGGACCAAGAGTACTTGGGTTGCTATTTCCATCGCACACACGCACGCACGTATGCACGCACGCATGCACGCACACACACACACACACACACACACACACACACACACACACACACACACACACACACACACACACAGTGCGAAATTTCACACGTAGCACCATATTTTCACGGGTGAGAAAAAAAACATGTTTTCACCTCACATGTGAATTGTAGTTGCACATGTTAAAAACTTTCACGTGAAAATCGGAAATGCATTTTCCCATGTGAAAAACGTGCTCGTGAAAATCTCAGGTTCACATGTGGAATTGTATTTTCACATGTGAAAAACAATCACATGTGAAAAATCACATTTGCAGTTTCACATGTTAGAAAAGTCCATATGTGAGAACTTTCAAATGTGTAATTGCAAGTTCACATGTGGTGGTGAAACAGTGTTATTCTCCTCACATATGAAAAGGGCATGTTAACATGTTGCAGTAGCGATATTTCCACATGTGGAATAGCACGTTCTTTAATGCCATTCTGTAAAAATGTAATTTAGCCTACCTGAATACAATACTTGAACTGTGTTTAAAATAATGATTTATTATTTCTGAGCCATCCATTTGGAGTGTTACGTTGGTCAGTGAGCGTTGGAAGTGGCCCAGTGGAAAGAACAGAGAAACTTCCTGTCTCCTTATTTATCCTGTTTAACATGTTAAAATTAACTGAGTTAATCAGTTAACTCAGGTTAACTTTTGATAATTTTATTGCTTTTTGTCTGAAAGCGTTCAAAATACACAGAAAACGTACAAAATACATAATCTATACAGCTATAAACAACAATGCGATTTCAAAACAAGTTGACATTGAGGTGGAAGAAAGTGTTTTTATCAATTTACCTGATTATGCTAACTGTAACTTTAGACAAAATCAAGATGTCAATATTCTTGTAATGCTTTTTGTATAAATAATGTTACATTACAGCTCAATTTAATCAAATTCTGACATAAACTCAATTACATTTTTGAATTGTTTGACAACCCTAGTTAAAATCGACATTAACATGTGAAAATGCACATGAGAGTGTAGCGGACATGAGCCGTCGTGGTTACTAATGGTCATGTGATGAGGTAGCCCAGCCTGCAACTTCAAAATGAGTGTCGGCCCATTTGGTCTAATGGTCACATACACACACACATACAAACTGGCATGCCTAAAATTCACACTGTTTCCTTGAGTGTGCTGCCAATGACCAACACCTCTACAGTAATGAACCTTAGTGATCTGAAGGTTTTTGACGGAACACATTCAATCGTCTGCTGTGGTTGAGTGGTTAAACGGATGAGCACTCGCAGTTGAGCTCCCTCATGGCTTAAACACAGAGAAAGTAATTGGAACTTGTCAGCGTAGCTACAAACAATTCTTTCATTTTCGACGAGATTCAAATTTACAGTTTGAATGGCAGAAAAATCCAAGATCTTTCAATTACGTATTTTATTTTTTTCCCCAGCATTTAAATTGGAAGTGATCTCTGAGGAAATAGTTATCATTTTAATGAAAGTCTCCATTCATTAAAACTCTCATTCTTCCCTCCTTCCCTCTCCTGGGGGGCCTCTGGATGAGAAGCAGATTCACAGAGCCTCTGTTCAATTACCTCCGAGTTGGCCCCACCTCATGGGGACCCTCTGTGTGGCCCTGGAATCCTGTCCTTGTCAGGCCCAGATGCCTTGCAGAGAAAGCAGAAAACAAGCAGCACTTACTGTTGTCAGAGGACTAGCTAATACTGGCATAGGTCATATGTTTGTGATGCAATGCAGAGAGAGGAAAAGCAACTGTGTATTCAAACGTGAAGTGGATGTGACAACAGAGATAGAGAGGGGGGAATGCACACTGTCCAAAATGTCTATGGATATGGTATGGAGAATGCCATTGGGCATGTAGTAATGTATGTAGTAGGGAACTAGCTGTTATGATAGGCCCATGACTACATTATGATGAAATTAAGGCATTTTTTCTCCTTGTGAGTCTCATTAATGCGAGCTAAACAGCAGACATCAAAGAGAATGCAGAATCACATATCAGACATATAAAGTAATCTCCATTCATTTGTTTCTCTAAATCTTTTCCAAAAATGATGCATCAGTTAATTGTTGACACAGATTTTGTGATCCTCGTGAATTTTAAAGAATACTTTTTGGTTATAAATGTGTAAATAAACCCAAGCAGCATATTTTCCTCCTCTTACCTGAGGGGCAACAAAGTAACATCTTTAAAAAAGGAAGAAAAAACATTTGATTAGGGACTGATCACGAATTTCACTGAACAACACTTTTAATATTTCAAGATCCTAGCCGTATGCAAATAAGAACAGCATTAATCGTATCATACATTAGGAAGTCAAAGCACACAACACTGTTTCAGGGATCGTCTTTTTTCATTGTGTAATTAGGGCCCAAATGTTAATGAATTATGCTAATTCCCACAATTAGCATATAATATTGAAGACAATCAACAATTAGCATATGCTGTGTTGAAGACAATCAAAAGCCCCCTGCAATCCCATATGGACTGCACACACACCTAATGTATAGGAAGAGGACAGTGTTTGTGTGTGTGTGTGAGATCCGATTACACGCAGAATCAGCGTTCTAATTACCTCTGCCTCCCATGCTCCTCTGCTCACCCTCTGCTCCCACAATCCTCCTGGGTTCTGGACAACACCTCACTACACCTCGATCTGTCACCCAGCAGGTCAGCCAGGCTGAATAGGAGGCTAGTGTAGAGAGTGGCTGCTCTGGGACCAGGCTGTGTTGGAGGTAAACAACAAGGTTTAGGAGAAGTTGATTTGCCTGTGCAAGGAGATAACGCTCAGAGTCATAGAAAAACGAGCATCTGAAAGCGTTAGCAGTAACGTTTTGCATTGTCAGATTTTTTACCAAGTTTAAGAACTTAGTGCCCTGTCGATTGTAACTACAGGGCACTAACTGTGGTCATTTAATGGCTAGTTCACAAACAAATTGCATCACTAGCAATTTGTCTAGCAAACCTGGTCTCAGAGCATGTAATATTATTCTGTACGTTAATACGGGAGACTACATTTAGTTACGTTTCATACGGTATGTATTAATTTGCGGATCTCCATCACCCATTTAGCATGAAATGTTACGAATTACAAATCGTATTATATGTTACTAATTCGCAAAATTTACAATATGCTACGAATTTGAAAAACATATGATATCTTAAGAATTTTAGCTAGGTCCCTAGGTTAGCTAGCTGGCTAACATTAGCTAGACTAGGGGTTAAGTTTAGGGGTTAGGGTTAAGGTTAAGTTTAGGAGTTAGTTTAAAGGGTGAAGGTTAGGGTTAGGATTAGGGGAAGGGTTAGGTAAAAGGGTTAAGGTTAGGGGGAGGGTTAGCTAACATGCTAAGAAGTTGCAAAGAGCTAAAAAGTAGTAAGTAGTTGAAAAGTTGCTAATTAGCTAAAATGCTAAAGTTGTAAGTGATGACATTCGAACTCACAACCTTTGGGTTGCTCGGCGTTTGCATTAAACGCCTACCCGTCCACCCCGACCAACCACCCTACTTTCGCTTTGGCCTTAAGGAACCATCTGTCTTATGTAACCATACCAAACGTAACATATCATTCTAATTGAAAAGTACTACTGAAAAGATTTGGCATGGGTCCTCAGATCCTCAAAAGGTTCTACAGTTGCACCATCGAGAGCATCCTGACTGGATGCATCACTGCCTGGTACGGCAACTCCTCGGCCTCCGACCGCAAGGCGCTACAGAGGGTAGTCCGAACGGCCCAGTACATCACTGGGGCCAAGCTTCCTGCCATCCAGGATCTCTATAATGTACAAGGCAGTGTCAGAGGAAGGCCCTAAAAATTGTCAAAGCCTCCAGCCACCCTAGTTATAGACTGTTCTCTCTGCTACCGCACGGCAAGCGGTACCGGAGCGCCAAGTCTAGGTCCAAGAGGCTTCTAAACAGCTTCTACCCCCAAGCCATAAGACTCCTGAACATCTAGTCAAATGGCTACCCAGACTAATTGCATTGGCCCCCCCTCCCCTCTCCACACCACTGCCACTCTCTGTTGTCATCTATGCATAGTCACTTTAATAACTCTACCTACATGTACATATTACCTCAACTAACCGGTGCCCCTGCACATTGACTCTGTACCGGCACCCCCCTGTATATATATATTTTTTTTACTGCTGCTCTTTAATTACTTGTTACTTTTATCTCTTATTCTTATCCATATTTTTTTGAAACTGCACTGTTGGTTAGGGGCTCGTAAGTAAGCATTTCACTGTAAGGTCTACACCTGTTGTATTCAGCGCATGTGACTAATACAATTTGATTTGACATGATTTCATTTGATTTCATTTGAATTCCCAGATCAACATTTACTATGTTATATCTAGTCTATGAGACCAGGCTGAGCAAACTGGCTAATGGAAAGATACAGTACTGTATAGCTAAGATGAACATTACCTCCACCTGTAAGCTGTGTTTCCTCAGAGCAGTCTAGTAAACATTTATTTTGGCTTCCAAAGCTATTAACAGTGGAATAAAAAGGTTATGTTGTTGGGCAGACTAAATACAAAGTGTTATACTGTAGGTTGATCAGCTAAATGTAGCAACACTTCCAACAGGATAGTTTGGTGTTTCCCACCAGCCGACTTTCAATCATAATGATTGGTCCAGTGGGTCAACTTTCAGCACTCTGAAACTACAGGCAATCTAGCACCCCCGGACAGGTGCCTCCAGCTGCCCAGTCCTGTACCCAATTCCAGGGCCCCACGCCTTCCTTCTCCCCCGTTGGGGTCGGCCGTCCCAGAGCGTTGGCCGGCAAGAAGGGTGTGGATGGGCGTGGAGCCCAGAGCCGGGGTCCGGGTTGTCCATTTGGAACTCATTAAAGCGCTCCGACGGAGGCGAGGCCCTGCTGCCCAGATCCTCCGGGGGCCTCACACTGTCTAAGCTCATTTACAGAGTGTCCTTTCCCACTGACAGCCCTCTAATTCGCATTTGAATTTAGGTCACATTGATCTGGGCCCCAGTCCAAAGCCGACTCCCGGAGGATCCACCGTGTGAGGCAGCCGTGCTTATCAATCCTCGTGCGGCGTGGTCAAGCAGGAGGGAGAGAAAGTTTTTGCTGAGAAACAGCCTGCAGCGCCACGGGTGTGATTGTGTTTTTGGTTGAGGATGGTTTGGCACACTGTGGAAGCAGGGTGCTCTGCTGTGGTGTTTCAAGGATGTAGGTTTGAGAGTGTCGGACAGCGGTGATGAGGCATGATGCATGTAGCCAGGTTCAAAGAGGGGACCAATCTGAAGTAGTCAAACTGTCCCTTGCACTAAAACAAAGATAGGCTGAGAGGAAATCAAGAGATGCTTTTTGGGATACGATTCTACATTAATGGAATGTGTTATTCAGCTTCCTGAATGATTCCTACAATGTCTATGTCTCAAGTAAACAAATCATAAGCTTCTCAGGTCAACAGGGACTCTAATAATAATAAGCTTAAGCCTTATTGACATCAAGCATACTTTCATTGTGTGGAATTTCGTAATCCCTGCATGTTTTTCAGTCGTTTTTTTCCTTCAGTCACAGAGCACACGTCAATTGGAATGTATGTAAATTACTATCCGTATCATTTTGGCTCAGCGGAGGCAAATACTCGATTCTTCCATACCTCTCTCAATCTGTTACCAAATGTTTTTATAATCTGTTAATGACCCAGCGGATTTGTATCATTACCTGCTGTTGGTCTGAGTGGCATAGGAACAATTTGATTGTCTGTAATAAATAGACCTTTAGAAACCATAAACTGTCATGGTATGTTACTGCTGTAATTTTTAGCTAGAAGAGGCCACACTGAGAATGTGCAAAAACATTTTCCTTTTTCCTTCACCTCTCTAACTTCCCTTATTAATTTCCTCAACAGATTGCGCTGCGGAATTAATGAATTTTTCAGAGGCTCCGACCCTACCAGCACGCTTGCCTCACATCTCCCAAGAACTCAATTACTCACAATATTTAAAATAAATAAATTAAAGGTGTCCCGTATCCCAGCTCAAGCAGCTGCATCATTACAAGTGCTCCTAAGAGACCAAATTAAGCCACAGAATGTATATCTAATATACAACCCCACTAATGATACACGTTAAAAGAGCCAATATGTAGGCACAGCTTAAAAATTACACGGGTCATTACAACAAATTGAGACCAAGATTTATCTGCTGCCAACAAAGCACATAATTTGTTTTACCTGGTAATCATAGAGCCAGTATAATTAAATGTGAAAACAAAAAAGTGCAAGTGTTCTTTATGTAGCAGTTATGAGGCTAAAACACAAGAGTATTATGGCAGGGTAGACCACAAAGACAGAATAGAGTCGCTGTGGGTTTCTATGGCAGCGTACTGTACAGGGCCTTGTTCCAGAGACCCTTTGTAGTGTTAGTGGTGGTGCATCGTTAGCATCCGAGCTGTTTTATTGCACAAAAATCAAGAGACGACAACAGTTTGCCTGGTGTCAGTTTGTTGTTGTCTAACCAACGCTATAGAACATTCAAATTCACGTAAGGAGAGGAAATGTATATTGCTATAGTCTTTAAAATAAGAAATAGAAAACGAATTGATTCCAACACTGATTCTTGTAAATGGTGTAACTTCTGCATTTGTTTATTTTGGGTGTCCTTCCCAATTGTGCAGTCCTGGCTCCCTTACAGTGGCAGAAATGACACAGGGAAGTCCTGAAAAGTTAAAACCTTAATTACATTGAAATAACGTGAAAGTAATTCCTACACCACCAAATCCATCGGACAGCAAACATCTGCATTTTAATCATTTTTTTATTTATTTTTCTTCAAGATCATTAACTTTATTGGATTGGACATTCCTCTTGCAAAAAACAATTCACCATAATCATTTGCAATGCAAGTCCCCTGTGCTGATGCAAATCCTCCCCCTTCGCTTCTCGGCCAGCAATTACTAAAGGACCACAGATGCAGACCTCCATCGGCATAAAGTAGATGCTGCAAATAATGTGATTACTGAGTCATTACATATTGTAGTGCATTCATTATGGACAAGAGCGGAATCTGGGCATTGTTGACAATGCCTTGGCAATGCCCAAGATGCAATGGGATGTCAAGAACGTAATGCCCATAATTTCATCTCAGCAGTCCGAGACTTCACCAACTCACCAAGGAGTTTCAAATGAATGCCATTAATTTATTATGCAAGCTGAATCTTAATGTGTAGACTTGATACAAATAACAGGACGGTGTCGTGCCTGCTGTACCAGGGCTGTACAGGTGGCATGGGCTGAGATCCGTGGGTAGTCGGCTAATAGGTTCTAATCACAACACATTTTCAAAATGGCCCACCTGCTGTCTGTGTACCGTTATCTCTCTCTCTCTCTCTCTCTCTCTCCTCTCTCTCTCTCTCTCTCTCTCTCTCTCTCTCTCTCTCTCTCTAGATGACATTTGATCATTTGGAGACTTCTTTCAATCTCTGTGCTGCTATTCATGAATATTTCGTAGTGAGTGACCTTAACGTTGTATGGGTTAAGAAGACATCGTAATGCAAATGGTAAACACAAGGTCTTTGCTTATTGGTTGTATGTTACAGATACTTAGTAAATGAATCTGACCATCTGACCTGACTTCTGATTTGATAGATTCTAGCTCTTCACTCCTTCTGTAACTAAGAATGACTTCATTTTTTTCAATCATTTTGTGATGTTTTAATTTGAATGTGTTTACAGGCAGTAGTAGCCTACTATCACTGTGCTGGAATACTCTATCTGGTGGGAAATCACTATCTACCTGATCATTGGAACTCAGACAATCTGTATATTCAAATGGGTGCATGCAACAAATGAAGGACCAGTTTAATTTAGCAAATTGGTGCAATATGTTAATGTCAGAAGAAAGGGGACTCATCCCTAAATGTATTCAATTAAATTAAATTAAATAACATATATTTGAAAGTGTAATTTTTAACACATGATTATTTCAAGCCCGGTAATTGAAACTCCAATCCAGGCAACCTGTATTTAGATTGTGGCAAAATTGCACCTTTAGTTTGCCAAGGCTGACTGAGTCCTTGCATCAAATGATTTAATTATTCCTGTAGCCCATATATTATTAATAATCTATATTGATTTCTGAACTCCCAGACTGCTTGTGGACATGCACATTTTTCCACTGCAATATCAAGATAGGTTCATTTGCAAGGGAGCCCATTATTATTTTATAAGTACATTTTAATGTGGACTCAATTAAAACTCAGAGAGTGGAACAGCTAAATTGGCCCAAGGTATGGATTTCTATGATTCATGTGCAGAGCTGGAATATATCAATTAGTAAAGATCAAACTTTGGCTCCTCGGTGAGTGATGAAAATGCTGGAATTCAATCAGAATGACTTTGACTAGTAGTGGATCCTTGGTGATTTCCTTTTTGGAATCCATCCAGGTTGCGTTCTGAATATCTGCCAAATGGAATGATTACCCATTAAGATCAATCTTTTAGTCCTAGTAAAAATGTAAAAGGTCACAAAAACTTTTTGTGACCTTATATATGTCCTTACTTAATTAATAAATGGTTAATGCAGCGGACTAAATCAGGGTCACACAGAGTGATTCTTGGTAATCTTAAACAAATCTACTTTGAAACAAAAGTATACACCTCACACACATGGTTATGGGCTTAAAAAAGAGGACACCTGTTCCATGCAGTAGTGGTGCGTGGGTAAAATCACTGGGGAAGCCAAGCCGGGAAAAAAGTCTGAATTTATTACAACCTTTGTGCTGTGATAATTGCGTTGTTTGCTCTATAAGCTTTTAGTTCATATGCTTTGCGACCGTTATATAAAGGCCAAGACAATAAGAAGACACATAGGCAGAATAAATTCAACTACACCATTATTTTATTACAAAACCGGAGAGCGACCTCTGTCCGGTGAAGTCAAGAAAGCATATCGCATGAAACAAAGCTACATGGCCTACAGCATGGTCAAGCAAGTTAATGTTTCCGATATTTTCGGACTACTAAACAACTATTGATTTAGAACCCCTGAGAGTTACTGCAAGTCGCAAAGAAAACAGGAGCTGCCTCCACTATTCCAGCACCATTTCAACTTCAACATTTCATCATCATCATCAAATCACCTACGTTGCATTCAGAAAGTATTCAGACCCCTTGACTTTTTCCAAAATGTGTTACTTTTACAGCCTTATTCGAAAATGGATGAAATACATGTTTTTCCACATCAATCTACACACAATACCCCATAATGACAAAGCAAAAACAGCTTTTTAGACATGAAAAACATAAATATCTTATTACATAAGTATTCAGACCATTTACTATGAGACTCGAAATTGAGCTCAGGTGCATCCTGTTTCCTTTGATCATCCTTGAGATGTTTCTACAACTTGATTGGAGTCCACCTGGGGTAAATTCAATTGATTGGACATGATTTGTAAAGGCACACACCTGTCTATATAAGGTCCCACAGTTGACAGTGCATGTCAGAGCAAAAACCAAGCCATGAGGTCGAAGGAATTGTCTGTAGAGATGCGAGACAGGATTGTGTCGAGGCACAGATCTGGGGAAGGGTACCACAAAATGTCTGCAGCATTGAAGGTCCCCAAGTACATAGTGGCCTCCTTCATTCTTAAATGGAAGATGTTTGGAACCACCAAGACTCTTTCTAGAGCTGGCCGTCTGGCCAAACTGAGAAAGGGAGGTGACCAAGAAACCGATGGTCACTCTGACAGCGCTCCAGAGTTCCTCAGTGGAGATGGGAGAACCTTCCAGAAGGACATACATCTCTGCAGCACTCCAACAATCAGGCCTTTATGGTAGACTGGTCAGACGGAAGCAACTCCTCAGTAAAAGGCATATGACAGCCTGCTTGGACTTTGCCAAAAGGTACAATAAAGACTCTGAGACTGTGAGAAACAAGATTTTCTGGTCTTCTGAAACAAATATTGAACTCTTTGGCCTGAATGCCAAGCATCACGTCTGGAGGAAACCTGGCACCATCCCTACGGTGAAGTATGGTGCTGGCAGCATCATACTGTGGGGATGTTTTTCAGCGGTAGGGACTGGGAGACTAGTCAGGATCGAGGGAAAGATGAGCAAAGTACAAAGAGATCCTTGATGAAAACTTGCTCCAGAGCGCTCAGGGCCTCAGACTGGGGCGAAGGTTCACCCTCCAACAGGACATCAACCATAAGCGCACTGCCACTGGACTTAAACCCGATCAAACATCTCTGGAGAGACCTGAAAATATCTGTGTAGCGACGCTCCCCATCCAACCTGACAGACCTTGAGAGGATCTGCAGAGAAGAATGGGAGAAACTCCCCAAATACAGGTTTTTCAAGCTTGTAGCGTCATACCCAGTAAGACTTGAGGCTGTAATTGCTGCCAAAGGTACTTCAACAAAGTAAAGGGTCTGAACACTTATTATATGTAAATGTAATATTTCAGTATCCATTTTTGCATATATTTGCATGAATTTATGGTTGGATCAGAATCGCCGTTATAATCAGTGGCCAGTAAAGAGAATTAAGTAAAACCACAAGTCCAAATCTCCATCCATGGCTAATTTAGGAAAGGGACAATTTAAGCTAACTAACTAGCCACTGGAGGACAAGAATACAACGAGATGCAACAATTAAAGTTGTTTCTGTCAATTATATATTTCTCTTGATGCAATGTGATAGGAGTGACGCCAAATCCAAACGGGCTTCCCATGAAAAACATTTGTTGGTGATCCAGGATCATTCACAGTTGAGCTCACTCAGCTTAATCTAGAGGCGAAAGAAAAGCACACCTATTTAGGTGAGGTGCTGGCTAGCGGAGTAGAACACTTAAAAAACTAAAGGAGAGCCGCACACTCTAGGAGCTCAGATGCAAAAATGTAATAACCTAATGTCCAATGTTTCGAACAGACAAGCTGTCTTCATCAGCTTACCTCAACACTGATTGGCTATTATTTTATACTTTTTTATCAAGAGAGACCAAATGCTTGCTGGCTTCCCTTGCTTTCAATGTTACAGGCGGAAACTATGTCATACATCTTTATGACCAGACAGCATCCGATAGATGTCCTACACATACAAAGACAGAGGGGCGTTGTTTCGCACGCTTAGATGCTTTCAGTTTCTCTTGAAGGAAAATTATGAAAACACAGCGCAACGAAAGACACATTATTTTGTTTCTTTCTTTTTCTCTTGTTAAATTTTTTAGGGAAGCCACTGCTACCATGTCAGATATAGAGTTGAAATGGATTACACTTTTAGTTTGCACACCAATATTACATTAGACTTTATATACAGTACATCACAGAAAACTAAAATAAACAAAACTTTTTGACATAGAAACACAGGATTTTCGGCGTAAAAAATGAAATGTTTATTAAATATGAAATTATGAAAAAGATGAAGAACATTCCACCCATGAGGCCACTAGAGGGCGATTGGGTCGTTTGACTGCAGGAAAGGGCTAAGCTTAATATTATTGTATCAGCATTCACAGAAAAATGCTTGGTAGGTGTACAACAATTGCTTAAGCGATGTCTCAATGCACATTTAATAGTGGAGACATAAACCATTCACAGTTTTATAGCTGCACAATGTAGGAATACTGTTGAGATATTTGCAGGAATATCACTTACTCAAATACTTATTATATTAACCCTATCTGACCATTCAAATAACCCGTATTAGAACAGACATGTCAGAAAATAGCTCCAGTCAAATCCTCTGGGAGTCAATAGGTGAAGACTTTGATCTTCCTCTGAGTGGCCAACTTGTGAACAAAGCCTTATCTTTATATTTTTGTCTGCTCCCCCCTCACTTTCTCTCACTCTCAATGTCTCTCCATTCCTCTGAGGATGGAGTTATACAAGTGCAGACTTTGACGTAGGGAGCTGTGTGTAGAACCATCAAAGGAGAGACAGAGGCCCAGCTGTCCCCCAGTATTGCAGACTGCAGTCTGCCTGAAGGAGCTCTACTCTCTGATTATCTCAAGGTCACCCTCCATAAGGCCCCGAACCAGCCATACTCATGGGAGTCATTCTCATGGGAGCTTCACACAGGAAGTCCCTGTCCAAACACAGGAAGTGTTGGTGAAATAAAGGGAAGGTGATATAATAGAATAATAACAATCACTAAAGACTGGGGGAAAAAAGGTGTGAACCCAAAGATACATGAGAAGACAATCACATTTAAGTGTAGTCAGATAAAAGTACACTTATTACTTTATTAACGGTTAATTACAGATTCGTTTTTTTTTATCCTGGTATGTTATGTTCTCTAATACATAGCACACAGTACCAGTCAAAAGTTTGGACACACCTACTCATGCAAGGTTTTTTCTTTATTTTCACTATTTTCAACAAGTAGAATAATAGTGAAGACATCAAAACTATGAAGTAACACATAGTTACATAGTCATGTAGTAACCAAAAAAGTGTTAAACAAATCAAAGTATATTTTAGATTTGAGATTCTTCAAAGTAGCCACCCTTTGCCTTGATGACAGCTTTGCACACTCTTGGCATTCTTTCACCCAGCTTTATGAGGTTGTCACCTGGAATGCATTTCAATTAACAGGTGTGCCTTGTTAAAAGTTATGTGGAATTTCTTTCCAAAATGCATTTGGGCCAACCAATCAATCAGTGTTGGATCAGATGGGGGTGGTATACAGACAATAGTCCTTTTTGGTAAAAGACCAAGTCCATGTTACTGCAAGAACAGCTGAAATAAGCAAAGAGAAATGACAGTCCATCGTTACTTTAGGTCATTAAGGTCAGTGAACACAGAACATTTCAAGAACTTTGAACTGAAGTTCAGTCGCAAAAACCATCAAGCACTGTGATGAAGCTGGCTCTCATGAGGACCGCTACAGGAAAGGAAGACCCAGAGGTACCTCTGCTGCAGAAGATAAGTTCATTAGAGTTACAAGCCTCAGAAATTGCAGCCCAAATAAATGCTTCACAGAGTTCCAGTAACAGACACATCTCAACATCAACTGTTCAGAGGAGACTGTGTGAATCAGGCCTTCGTGGTCAAATTGCTGCAAAGAAACCACTACAAAAGGACACCAATAAGAAGAAGAGACTTGCTTGGGCCAAGAAACACGAGCAATGGACATTAGACCAGTGGAAATCTGTATTTGGTCTGATGAGTCCAAATTTTTGGTTCCAACCGCAGTGTCTTTGTGAGACGCAAAGTAGGTGAACGGATGATCTCCGCATGTGTGGTTCCCACCATGAAGCATGGAGGAGGAGATGTGATGGTGTGGGAGTGCTTTGTTGGTGACACTACAGGTATCTGTGATTTATTTAGAATTCAAGGCACACTTTACCAGTATGGCTACCACAGCATTCTGCAGCGATACGCCATCCCATCTGGTTTACGCTTAGTAGGACTCTCATTTGTTTTTCAACAGGACAATGACCCAACACACCTCAGAATGTGTAAGTGCTATTTGACCAAGACTGAAAGTGATGGAGTGCTGCATCAGATGACCTGGCCTCCACAATCACCCGACCTCAACCCATTTGAGATGGTTTGGGATGAGTTGGACCGCAGAGTGAAGGAAAAGCAGCCATCAAGTGCCCAGCATATGTGGGAACTCCTTCAAGACTGTTGGAAAAGCATTAATGGTGAAGCTGGTTGAGAGAATGCCAAGAGTGTGCAAAGCTGTCATCAAGGCAAAGGGTGGCTACTTTGAAGAATCTAAAATCTAAAATATATTTTGATTTGATATTAAACACTTTTTTGGTTACTACATGATTCCATGTGTGTTATTTCATAGTTTTGATGTCTTCACTACTATTCTACATGTAGAAAATAGTCAAAATAAAGATCAACCCTTGAATGAGTAGGTGTGTCCAAACTTTTGACTGGTACTGTAAATGTGACCAAATGAGGAATCATTGTCTTTGAAAGGGGAAAAAGCATTCCCAGCAATCACAGCCAGTCAGCTTTCATGTTAATCACCAGCCTTTATACGAGGCTGGTGGCTATCTCTTGGTGCAGTGTGGGCGCCAAGACTAGAATAATTCCACAGAACAGACAGTGAGATCAGGCAAACCTGTCCTCCTTTGTTGGTAGCAGTCCTTTAAAGTCCAGCAAGTCTGTGGCCGTACTTATCAGTCGGAACTTCCTGGTTAGAGAGGTGTCTGCTTGTGATTGGAGGGGTTTCGGTCGTTCTGACGAGACGATGGAAAAGGCACATGTACGATACGGGTGCCCACTCCACAACAGAGCTTTGGTGTTCTGGGTGCAGTGTTGTTGTGAGCAGTGCCTTACCTGGAGATGTTGCTGGAACACGGTGGATCCTATCCCAGACATGCTGACAAAATCATGAATGATGCTTACTGCAGCAACCTGCTATTTAGCTTCAGTTGCAATTATTGAGTTACTGATTCACCTGCTGAAAAGTGCAGAAACCCACATCAGATACTTTCTTCCTCGATCACCAACAAGCCCACAAACATTTCCAAACCCTCTACTGGCCATGATAACTGACCCATTGGTGCTGTCCTTGGGAACATCAGCCTGAGTGAATCAAAACATTGGACCTGCTCAGGGCCCCTGGAATAGCCCTCAACGCTGACAGCCATGTTGTCCCTCTTTTCCTCCCAGGACCAGGAGCTGGCAGGAGGGAATTCCATCGCTGCCACTACTCCCACATCATTTGGAATGGAAATGGTGGGACCGAGCCAAGATAATCCCCAGACTCCACTCTGACCCGGTGTTGCCAGTATCCAGTAACAGAAGTCCGTAAAGGTCCAGCATTCCTCTGGTATGATGGCTCAGTGATTTACCGTTGGTCCATAAACATTGCTTATTTAAGCACACTAGATGACATATTGGGGCTATATGCACTGAGGTCAAGAATATGGACAGAAATAATCACATCTTGGATCACGTCTGATAAGGACATGGATGCGGACGCAGTTATGAGGTATGACTTATGGATAGTTTGATGAATGGAGAGGATGTAGGTATCGATGCAGGGGTAGGAATGTGCCCCTATACTACCTTGGATTTTAGAGGCTCGTGAAGATGAATATGCTAATGTTTTCCAGATGGGAGAAAGCTCTGGAGCTAGGATGGACACATCCATCCTCGCCACTTTTGAAACCTTATACGACTTGATTTTGGCAACGGTATAGAGGACAAGGCTAAAGAAATGGAACACAGAGCAGTGCTACATGTATACTATACTACAGGTATACTACAGGTATACTACATGTATGCTATACTACATGTATACTACATGTATACTACAGGTATACTGCAGGTATAGTACAGGTATACTACAGGTATACTACATGTACACTACAGTTATACTACATGTACACTACAGTTATCCTACAGGTATACTACATGTATGCAATACTACAGGTATACTACAGGTATAGTACAGGTATACTACCTCTATACTACAGGTATACTACATGTACACTTCATGTATACTACATGTATACTACAGGTATACCACAGGTACTGTATACAGTATTTTAAGAGATAGAGCTCAGCTTAGTGTATTCTTTTTCCTTTCTGTAGAGCATCAAGAGACTAGAAGTCTGTTTGAGGCTTGAAGTCTTTGATTCAAAGTCTTTGCTTTGACTGGTTTTCAGAGATCCTGACTTGTTACGTCAGGCAATAGGTCCTTGTAATAACAGTGTTATCTGCATTGCTTGGGTTTTATCTGCGTCTGCATTGCTTGGGTTTTAGGCTGGGTTTCTGTACAGCACTTTGCAACATTGGCTGATGTAAAAAGGGCTTTATAAGTGCATTTGACTGATCTGATTGATAACAGTATAATGACAGGACAAAAGCAAAGTGTGATGGACAAATCAAACCTAACGTGGTCAGAGTCCTCTTGTAACATTCTCACCCACATTGTTCAATTGTGAGGCGTCCCAACATGTGGTCTCACACAGAGACTGTTATACTGATGTGCTGTTTCCGTTTGATACCTCCATCCAACTTCTGGAAAGCTCCTCCCCAACCTCAACTATGTGTGTGGGTGGGATCATGACAACCTTCGGAGGGGATTTTGCAGACTCACATGACAAGGGTATTGGATCACACCATGTGCACAGCTATGAGCTAGCTATTAACCAATGACCATCAGTGGGACAGTATGCACAGCTCAACCTCCCTGCACAGCCATCACCATGTCCACCACACACACAGACATTCCCAAACATGCATATCAGGAAATCCAATCATCCTGAAGAAGAAAAAACCTTTTGGATGCCAGGACTGCTATAGGAACTCTCTCTTTCTTGAAGGGGTGGGGGGGGACTGAACACCAATGGTCCATCTTGGCTGGACTCGACCATCCTGTTATATTTAGTGCTGAGGTAAAAGTTTAAGGTCTAATTTGACATGGCAAGGGCTCTGAAGGGAACGTGCAATTTTCACAAGCCAAATGGTAATCCCAGAACCCTGCAAGAAAACAACTGCCTCTGTTCTTGGAACTTCGCGATCGAGTTTCACAGGAGGGTTGAACTCCGAGGACCGTCCCTGGCACATGTGGAGAAGTTTGGAAGTCCATGCTCATGGAAGAACAGTAAGGAAAAGCCCATGCATAGTCCATTAAGTTAATTTTTTTTTCAATAAGTAAACTTTAAGTATTCGTGAAATGAGCACTAAAGCCTATTTAACAGTGTTTTCACAGCTGGTTGAAACTCTCCTGCTGCTCAGCAATAAAGGCCCTTCCTGAATGAACATTAACATGGGAAGCCAGTAACATCATACTTGGCAGCCCTGCCACGCTACTAAACACCTAGTGAACCCAGCACATAGCCCAGGCCTATAGGAAAATAAATCTGCAACCCATTCAGTCCTGCACATTCGCTGGTAGCCCCCAACATTTAACTGGTGACATATGGATATTTAATCATAGACGTCCCTTACTCCCTCCCTCTGACCTTCCCCACCACCCACCCACCCTCTCTCTCCCTCCCTCACTCTCTCTCTCTCCCTCACTCCGTAGTTCATTTCCTGGTAGGGAGGTAAAACACCCAAATCTAGGACATGTGCTGCTGAGGAGGGTTTCCTGCTTCTGGATTGATGGGTTTGACTGTTAACAGTCATGTAAAACACTGCTGAGTCCATCTGCAACTGGAGCCAGCCCTAGGAGCTTTCAGACTACACTATTCTCAGCTCATATGTCACAGAACAATATGGAGGACAGCGGTCCCATTCCCACTGTGTTCAGCTCATGTTACCACAATAGTCAATCACTTGAAATAGTCTACTCTGGCCATTAGTGGTGTCGCTTGGTGTACTACGTTATTCTGTACTGATTGAGCCACTTAAAACAGCTTCCCGAACTTTATAAAGGTTTCAATTAGTGAAAATGGTTAATTGACTAAATGAGGCTAGTGGAACGGTCCTCTGACTGAGTTAGATCTTTGAGTTCAGTATCACACTTGGACATCCAAAGGTGGCAGAACTTTGTTGCACTGGGTCACTGCTCAATTTAACCCCTGGTTATCCCCTGACGTTCGCTCTATAATAACTAAGAGCACGGATGAAGAGAGATGTCTTTGATTGAATATTCATGTCGATATCCCAGTCCGAGGAATGATTGTAATGGAACGCTAACCCCTCTAAATGTACCTTCACCTGACCGAATGTAAATGTACTTTCACCTGACCGAATGTAAATGTACCTGTCCTTGGCCAAATGTATACAATTAATCACGACACGTCTTTTGATAAAATTTGAAGGGAATTAAAGAGAACTTTGAACGACTAATAAAATGTGTGCTCTGCATTGTGTCTGTCAGTGTGGGTCTTTTATTGGGGGGAACCCCTCCCTCCTCCCTCCCTCCCTCCCTCCCTCCCTCCCTCCTCCTACTCTGTGTCCTCCCCTCACACTTGGTCGTTCTGATACAGTAAACCACTCCAGATGGCCGAGAGTGATTAGACCTGTCTCACCCAATATCTACCTGTGTCCATCTCATCGGAGCGCGGCCATAAAAGCTAAACCTGTTCCCATTCACGCAGCCAAGAAAAACAACCGCCGTGGGCATTTCTGATTAATACTCGTATTGTGTCTGAAATTGTTGATGGCCCTATTTCCGCTCGGGCTATACGCTCGCTGCAGAGACGACGGGTTAATCTGTGATTAATAAAACGCATGAAAAAAGTGACATAACGCTTAGGATTGGGCGCGAGGGTTATTAAATTGGATTGCCGTTGTCGGTTTTGACGTTCCGCCGAGAGCAGTGCCAAGTCGAGTCAGGGGTCTGACAGGGGTCCCTGTGGTGCCAGCGCTAGTGTGTGTATGTGTGTGTGTGAGAGTGATCACATTGCAGGACCCGTGTGTGACTACAGAGAGGAGAGATGAAAGGGCCATTTTAATCCACTCCGGCACACTCCCACAGCGTCCGTTTCACTTTCACTTTTATTCCCCTTTGGCCAAGTGACAGTGGGATGTGCAGAAATGTTACAGCATATTAAACCAATAGTGAGAAGACGGGGGTGCTTGGTGCTGGCCTTGAAGAATGTGTGTGTGTGTGTGTGTGTGTGTGTGTGTGTGTGTGTGTGTGTGTGTGTGTGTGTGTGTGTGTGTGTGTGTGTGTGTGTGTGTGTGTGTGTGTGTGTGTGTGTGTGTGTGGTGTGTGTGTGTGTGTGTGTGTGTGTGTGTGTGTGTGTGTGAGCACATACTTGAGCAAGGCACACTTGTGTGTTACGTTTACAACTTTGTGTGTATGTGTGTGTGCGTGTGTGTGTGTCTGCACGTGGTGCAGTATATTACAATATATGAACAGCATATATTAATCTGAGTGTATGAGTGTGTGTGTGCTGTCAGGGGGCAGTTTGGGACAGGTACAGTGTAGTAAAGGAGCTGGGAGACGGGACAACTGCAGTCCCTTGGGAAGACAGAGGCTGAGCCAGTGCCACTGAGGGTTCGGTTGCTTGGCAAACCTCCGCCACGGCCTCCTCAGAAAATCCCAGGGAAACAGTAGATCCCTCAGAGTGCCAACAACCCCCCCCCCCTCACACACACACACACACACACACACTCACACACACTCCCATAGGGCTCCTGCCTCATGCTGGTGACTGCAGAGAAATAACCATGGACCTGCTGTTGTCAACTCCGATGTCGAGCAATTAAAATGAGACATGCATAGTTTGGAAGGCAAAGAGACCAACGGTGGGGAGAACAATGTGGGTTCCTGGCCCCCGGTTCAGAGAGAAATCCATAACTTTTAGATCTGAGAGGAAAACATATCAGGGGGAAGTTACGATGATGGATTCTGACTTGATGCGTGAGAGAAAACGCAAGCATTCATGCGGCAATGGGGAAGATCATAAATGATCCCTAATTTGAGAGGAGGCAAATTGAAAACATAACGGCAGATTTGCCTAATTGTCATCATCTGCAGCTGTCAGCGAACGCCGGCGTTCGGGGAAACCTGCACTGGCTGGGCGGTGGTGGCGGTGGCGGGACTCCTGCCAGGTTACACCAGAGCAGGGCCACGGCCCAGTGTCTGTGGAGGGACAGAAACAGTCGCGGTGACAGGTGGCGCTTTGAAGTGGTGACGGCAAACCGTAAATCTTGGCTTTTGGCGTCGGGGGTTTGAGTGAGGGAATAGTGGCTTGCACTTGTGAACTCTAGTTTAGGGAACTCCACTGGGGTAAGGTGCTGAGTCTGACCCTCTCCTCCCCTCTCATCCTGCCTCGTCCTTTTCTGTCAGCAGAGTGTACTAGCCTGTTACAGAATTTTAGCGCTTGCCTCTGCAAACAACAGGCTTTACTCCATCGAACCCTCAGTAATGTAGTCTACCATATATATCAACGTTTTTTTTTACACTGAAATTAATTCACTGAATGGTTTCAGATAAGTAAAAATACTAGGTAGACTTTCCTCACATTTAGATGCCTCAAAATACTGCAGGTTTGATCTATTTAGCCCCTACTATGATACAATTCTGTATAGAATAATCATTTTTTTTACCTTGCATAACCATCTTTGATGTATTTTCATTTGGACAAATATGATATCTTGTTGTCTAAAATCATGGTGAAAGACATTACATAAAAGTTTTAAAAAAGGCACCTAAGGACCTAACCTTCTGTAACCACCTGTATATTACACATGACATCATCGCGCTGTCAGTCTTTATGTTAGGCGGAGGACATTGATGAAATGCTCTCCAGTGGCACGTGTGCTGTTCTAAGAATAATTTAAAGAATATAATCAACAATGAAGTAAACTTCAATTCAAGCATTAATGGAATTATGAAATTGTTCTTAGAATGTGTTTCTCACTTTTAGGAATACTATGTTCAAAGAGAACTATACGAAGATATAAATTAATACAATTCATAGTTATATTTTTGTTTAAATTAATTAAACTCTACAGTATGAAATAATTAGACTATATAACAGCTACTATATGACTATTAACATACTTTTAATACAGTACATCATAGTAAATAATTCAGATATATTGCTAAGGGCCTTTTTCCTTTTTGTATGTTTCTTGGAGGCGTGATGCAAGTGTTTCAATTACTTACACCAATGAGAGGCAATTTAGTTTTTCCCAACTTTACTTTCATTGCTCATTGAAATCATAACCAATTTAATTCCACTGAAATAACTACCAAACATTCACATAAAGTTTCGAAATCCAAAGGAGTAGGAAACTGACATTTTTACTAGTAACATTTTTAATGTCATATAATACAAGCATCAATGTGCCATTCAATAATTAAAAACCCACACTGGTCTATTTAAATAATCTACCTGGATAACAGCGTCTGCTAAATGACGTAAATGTAAAAGTAAATGTCTATGTTTGAGATTAATCTGGTAGCTTTTCACACTTATTCACTTTTTCATCAATGAAATCTAATGAAACATAAATGTTAAGGAAACAGCATTTGTAATGACCAGTGGAACGTCAATACTAAATGTATAGTGCCACATTAAGTATAACAGTTTATATTTGGTAGTTTGTAAATGCTTGGCTAGTATTCATTCAACATTTTATTGTGCAGAAGAGAGAAAAATGTGTTTTAAATCATGAGAATATTTTTGATCTGATTCCAGATTTAAGGCTAATTAATAAATACATATTGTGCCTGCAACAAATAATTACATGTGATAAAACCACACAGAGGGCCAGAGATAATTTCAGACAACTGTGATAATCTGAAGTACTCAAAAGGGTAGATGTCTTGTGATAGATTACATAAAATCCTTGAAAGATACCAAAGTTCTGGTAGTTCACTGGTAAACTTTACATTTACATTTACGTCATTTAGCAGACGCTCTTATCCAGAGCGACTTACAAATTGGTGCATTCACCTTATGATATCCAGTGGAACAACCACTTTACAATAGTACATCTATATCTTTTTATAGAAACTTTGAAAGTTTCCAGTAATTAGCCTCCCTTTGCAACCCTAACTGGGATATCTGTAACTATCTATTTATTCAAACCGTTAAGAGCAATAACCATAGAGGTGAATGTTCTTACATTGTGCAAACAATTTGATTAACTTGGTTCTTTCTTACCATTTCCACATCTGAAGCAGACTTGACACTTTGACGCTTTCATTATGGCTGATTTGGTTTGGTTATTTTTAAGGTGGGTGGGGGTTGGGGGGATTTCAAACTTGACCTTTAACCTTTTACTGCAGTGGGCTAAATCAGGGTCACACAGAGTGATTCTTGGTAATCTTAAACAAATCTACTTTGAAACAAAAGTATACACCTCACACACATGGTTATGGGCTTAACAAAAGAGGACACCTGTTCCATGTCAGATATAGAGTTGAAATATATTCCATTTTGAGTTTCCATCCTAAATATTACACTTTATATACATCCCAGAAGACTGAAATTTGCAAAAACTGTTTGACATAGAAACACCAGATTTTCGTTTGGGTTTTTGAAATAATATGTATTAATGATAAAATTATGAAAAATATTAATAACATTCCACTCATGAGGCTAAAGAGGGCACTTTTGGTCATTGACTGCAGGAAAGGGCTACGAATTCCACACCATTGACTGGTGAAGATGTGAGAGCAGCTGCTAAAGAAGTGGGATCAGGATTCCAAGTTGTTTTCTTGTGTCAGCACTCACAGTGCCGACTGTGTTATTTTTGCTGGAGGGCACTTGGCATCTCTTTACCGTTTAAGTGGTCCTGGAAGAATGCCCAGAGATTTGACACCAAAAACACATTAAGGAATGTGAGCGTTTCACTTTCCTGTGGAGAAATATACTTTTCAACCAATTTCATGCTTCATGTCCAAAAACTCACGTTTTTTGTTATCGCACTGCATTTGGAGTTTGAGGAGGAAGCACCCTCCGCCCTTCAGTCCTGCTCTTGGAGGATCTGCTTGAGTGCCGGGGCTGCGGTGCTACCAGTTTTCTCTCGCTGACTGAACCTGCCAAGATCTGGAGGAAATTATGGTTCATGGCAAATTGAGGACCTGTGGCTATCAGGAGACTTTGGCGCTGAGCAAAACATCAGATTTATGTTGTTGGAAACAAAAGAGCTGACGCTCTCAAAAATGTTCCTGTTATGATCATATCAATTCATTTGGCGCACATATCAATCTAACTGCAGAGTGTTTCTCATAGACCCGAGTGCATTGGGGGAGAGTTAACCCCTCTAATCCCATTGTCAATCTCTCAGTTTGACGTATTTGGGATTTCTCACCAAGATTGCTTAACCCCTGTCCAAGGGAGACCCATTGGACATGCTAATTCCCGTATTGACATCATTTCCAGTCAAATAGACTCTAGACTTGATAGTCTAGAAAAAAACAAGTTGGACAACACAGTTGTTTTTTTACAAGATACTAAGTAGACAGCATTATAATGCATAATCAAAGAGGTTGTATGGATTTATTGATCAATAGCAATAACTCATATTACCTGGGTCTGTGTTAAGAGTCTAAACCCTGAATAAGCCGGGGGAGGGGGGTTTACTACCAAACTATATGGAATTGTTTTAATGTCATACCAAGGATCATTTTGCTATTTGATTTTGAATTTTAAGACCCCTTGAAATATCAACAAAAAATATATATATATTTTGGCCTTACTGGTATTAGCCCATACGAACGCATTGAATAACAGATTCACTACATGAACAACATATATTCCTCCAAAAGAATCGAAGCAGATGTGAAAGTGTTACATAGGGAGATATCTCTAGCTTAAACTGTCGGATTGTTTAAAAAAAGAGATATATATTATGCTTATTAGATGTCCATGCGGGCGTGGACATCGACTGTATGGGGTTTTCAAGGAAGACCCTGACCATGGGATTGCCTATAGACGCTAGGGCTTTTGCTCATTCCCTATAGCACGGGAACCTTAGGTGTCGGTGCCAGGATGTTAACCAGAATAACTTCATCTGGAAAGTTGCTCTGGCCCTTGTCCAAGTTTCCTATGTTCCCATGTCATGCTTTAAGGGAATTATGATTTAAAGTTAATGCCAGGATGTGGACATACAGTATTGTATGAAATTCTCCCGTCATCCTCCGTAACTTATAGGTCTTGATTAAATGGACAAAAATCTACTGTAGCCTACAGACAGTCATGGAATGTTTATACTGCACGTTCAAATGTTGAAAAAGATTCAAGTAAAAAAGTAATTGCTCTCTGTTTGAAATTGCAGTGTGTACAGTGAGCCTTTTCCAAGGCCAGTGTTGGGTTGGGGAAAGCTATGAGGACGATAAATCCTTAGGTCGCTGGTTAAAATCTAGCTTGAAGGACCAATATTGATGCACTAAATAATTGAATCTACCGTCTTTCGTACAACCAGTGCAGGAGACCAAATCTAATCACAAAACACATACTGTGACAATGCAATTCGTTCCATATAGAAAAGATGTCCACTTCATAACAACAAGCAATTAGCGGCTTGGTAGTGAGTGAGCCCAACAAGTAAATAAACCCAATGTGAGTGACACTGGCTCTTTATCAGTGTTTTTTTTCCCTCTCTGAGCCAGGTCTGCTCAAAGACAGAAGGTGCAGGAAATGATATCTTATTTTGAATTCAGCTTTAGAAGAGAGGTGAGAACTCTGCTTTAGCAGCAGCTTGACGGACTGTCAGAGGAGTTTGCTGGAAATGAATTACATTATCTGTGTAGGACAAGTTTTGGAACTGAGAGAGAGAAATAATTACTGTTAAATGCAATATGTTTAACTGCCATAACAGGATTCAGGGTTTGTTTTTTACTCAGATAATGTATCCATTATTAGATTTTCCAAATTAAATCACTGACATGAATGTTCTTTCCTTTTATGAGGTTTTTCTGATTAGCCAGTGAAAGGAATAGATTACTTTGTTGTCAATTCCTTTGAAGGCAATTGAAATACAGTGTCGATAACAATTGTCCATGTGACGATCACTTCCAAATCATTTACCTAAACCCATACACATTAGATGTAGGATTCACGAGTATTATGGAGATTAGATTGTTTGAGAAAATAACCTTCCCATTTTAAATTCCGTTACTCATAACTTAACCTGTTTTTCAACCATCAAAACACGTCACATCAAAAGTACATCAGTACCAACCCCGCGGGTCAACGTAGGTACTGTGGCCGTGTGCTGAAAGGTTATGGTGTAAGTCCTGGCTCTCGCACACGAGCCCACAAACACCCCACACCCGCTTCATGCTGCTAAATGTCAGCTCAGTCCATATGGCCCCCTGGTAGGCAGCTGCCAATTCTTTGCCCTCGTCCAATCACAAGTCTCAGAGCCAGAGTCTCCCGAGCCCCATTGCTGCTACGGCTTTGAGCAAGCCCACCCGGCCCACCCGATCCTCCTTTAACGCTCTGCTCCTTCAGCCCCCCCCCCCCCCCTCCCGCACTCCCCCCCCCGCGCTCCGCGCTCCCTTCCAGTGTGTCGGCCCACTCTACTTCACAATAGGGCCTGGTGCTCGACACCTGCTCATCTGTGGAGGGGGCTACAGGCACATCTGCTCCTCGAGCCTGGGCCAGCCGAGCTCTGCCGCTCTGATTAATGACTCACCAACAAGGTAGAGGCCCCGCAAACATGGATGCACAGCGTAGACAAACACAAAGAGGACAGAATCACTAGAAAGGCCTGACGCCTTGAACACTGACCTCAGAGTCAGCCCTGTTGTTCCCGTCTACTGTAAGGATCCAAGTGAAATAGCCCGGAGAGTGTGCAAGCCACATCTGTGGATGTGTTAACATCACCAATTGAAATAAACAAATGAATTAGAAAGGACCAAAAAAAACTTCAGTACAGCTGAAAAAACCTTATTGTTGACTATGATAAATACTTTGTTATTACTTTACATTTGATCTAGAATATGTTGGTTATAAAATACCAAAATATATCATTTATTTGAGTAATGGGAAATTGGATCAATTTAGGCAAGCTCTGTCTATGGGAGAAAGGAATTAATGAATGGACAAAATTAATGTGTACATTTCCTGTGTTCACTTTTATTTCTCTCTCTCTCTCTCTCTCTCTCTCTCTCTCTCTCTCTCTCCCTCTCTCTCTCTCTCTCTCCCTCTCTCTCTCTCTCTTTCTCTCCCACTCCCTCTCCCTCTCCCTCTCTCTCTCTCTCTCTCCCTCTCTCTCCCTCTCTCTCTCTTTCTCTCTCTCACACACATAGATGGCGTTTATGTTTAAAGTGTGTGGGGAGGGAGGTCTGTGTCGGGGGCGTGGCTCTACAATTAACGTTGCTGTGAGGTTCAGAGGGCGGCAGGAGGAGGATGAGGAGGATGAGGAGGCTCCCCACCTCCGAGGCTCTGCTGGCGGAAGGTTTTGGGGAGCGCACGCTTTTGGTGTCAGAGACTGCACTCACTACACTCACACTCCACAAGCCTTGGCTCATAATGCCAAGTGACCTGCAACGATTTGATTCTTTTTTATTATATGGAATTTCTTTCATCTGTATTTTTCGCATATTTTAATTCTTGTTTTTTCATGTTTCTTTAAAAATATATATATTTTACGGAAAAGTCTACTCAAATTGTTCGAATGCGTTTTAAATTAAAACGTTTGATTTCATGATTTGAAGGTTTTTACAGAGTACAGAGCAGAACTTTCACCCTTTAATTTGATACTGCACATAAAACACACTGTATATTTTTTCTTTGTGGTACATATGTGATGAATTTGATACACATTATTTATGCTTCATTTGAACTGGAATGATATCAGTCATCCACATAAAATAATGTGCTGTTATTTCTACTGCTAGCAGCTTACACTAAACTGTAATGTTATATTATAGGTTGATGTACTTTCTAAGACAACTGAAGTAAACTTGAGACCGAGCGGTAAAATAACTCCTCATCTGAGCATTGAACCTGTAACCCGCTGGTCTTGGTCCTAAACCATACTTTTCTCCTAACACCAAACCCATATCCAAACCCTGTCATATTACAGTCCACGTTTCCATGCCGATACAGAACCCTTTATGTTTTTACTTTACATCACCTGTGTGTCAGTGGTTGAGTTAAATACGTCTCCAGGTTGTGTCCCGGGGGAAAGCTCTACATCTCAGAGACTTTTTCAGTTCCGAGAAATCCTGACCATATTTTATGGAGTGAGTAAAGGAAAACATCCTCGAAACAGGGGGTGCTTTTTATATTGTTCACTTGAGTCTCAGAGGTGCAATTTGACTTTAATGCATAGCCAAAAGTCTTATGGACCCATGTCGGTGTTTCAATCAGCAATTTGAGTCCTAAGTGCTGACCTGGGCGGACGAGTGGATGGACACCTGCGATGCAGTGGTTTAAGAGCTTCAACAAAATTAGAAGCTCTATATGATAGAGAGTGGAAACAACTATTTATCATCCGTCTATTTTATCTGTGTTGTTTTGCACTAGTGACGTGGGGGGGGGGGAATATTTCTTAACATAGTGTCTCACACATAAGAGAGTGTCTAAATTAAATGTGTTGAGAGGCTTTTCCATGGAGTGTTGAAATAAAGAAATGTTTGCACGTTCAGCATTAATAATAACTTTACCGTATGCACTGAGGAACTATTCTAACACATGGATCATAGGTAGAAAACATTTAATTTAGTAAAAAGGAAATGTTTCTTTTTTTAAATGATGGTTATAGATCAAAGAATAAGTTATAACACTTAACAATTCAGTTATAAAACTGCACTTTTTAAACATACTGTTATTAAATGAATAACAGTAGGATTACAAATTAAAAGGCTAATGATTGCAATATGTTTGAGTTAAATTTTATATATCGATAATTGTTATTACTAAGTTGTTACAGTTTACACTGCTATTGTGGTCTTGTGAATTTTTTTAAATATTAAGACTAAACATGACTTCTTAAAGGGAATATAAAACTGCCAGTTAATGAATATCCCCATTTAATCTACTGTCTGAGGTAATTGCAGAAAACAGTGCAATATATCAAACAATGAAAACATTTAAATATTCCTTGTTAGTGATTTCAAAGTTTCTAAGATGTCCACCATCCTCAATTACCTCTTGAGGAATTCTTTCATTTCATTTATATTCAGAGAAGTGTGATCCTCTGGGGACAAAGTGCCTACAGGGTCCAGAATTATCATCTAAAACACAACATCACATATGTAAATGAACATAGTGTTATTGTTGGAAAGTGTCCGTTTTTCCACTGTCCTTTGGGGGGGGGGGGGGGTAAAACTTTCTTTCTTTTGATCTTAATCATCATCGCCTGAAACGATAGCAGATATTTGCCAATGTCCCTGGTGAGAGTCAATATTAAAGCGCCACAGCGCAGGACAAGAAGGCAGGGTCGTATTGCCCATGGGATGACATGATGAAATGTAATCAGGAAATACGGTGACATTCTGTATCTAATGGAGTAAATCAGTGTTACCATTGTTGTATGTCTTGTGTTGTTATGATCATATTTATTTAATGTTTTAATGTTTATATGTTTATTCATGAATTAGAGCGTTTTATTTATGTTTAGGTACGCCAACTGCAACAGTTGGACTAAACCTTTAAAATGTTACTCTAACATGAACTTTTACAAAAAGATGTGCTACAGCAGACCAAAAAAAAATATTAAAGTTGATTTACTCCATTTGTGTAAAACTCAGATGATCATAATATTAATGCCCTTTTGAATATGGTATTTTCCATTCTTCAAACCTAGAGATTTCCCTTCCAGTGTATGTCAACATTTGACTCAATCCAAGACAATTTACATAACTTAGTATGAACATGACAGTACTGATAAGAATCTCTACTGTTATCTCTATTGTATGGGGTGAGTAGTGGTAAAGTGAAACACGCAGCAAAGTGGGACACTTAAGCTTTGTAATGGATATCTTTAAGTGTGTACAATAACATAACCAACAATCTATGCCTGTGTGTCAGTGAGGAAGTATGTGATGATAAACAATTGGTTCAATGGGTATGACATCGTCATTGTGGGCGTGGTATCTCGTGTAATGACACGTGTCAGTTTGAAGGAAGTTTCTAACTAGCGCTCGCGCAATTGCTAACTAGCGTTAGCGCAATGACTGGAAGTCTATGGGTATCTGCTAGCATGCTATGACTCATATGACTTCCAGTCATTGCGGTAACACCAGTTAGCATTGGCTCACAAAACTACCTATAACTTCCTTCATACTGGACACAGAGACATAAAAATGGTATCCACAAGTGAATCTGACTCTGGGAAAATAGATAAAGGGCCTCGTTGCCAAAATCCCAAAGTATCCCTTTAAGGTTATAAAAAAATATTCAGTGTCTCATTACAACATATTTTGTAATTGGATGTAATTGTGAATCAAAATGACTGTAAATGATTTTCATACTACCTTTTAGAATATTGACATTTTGACAGTGTTCCAGTATTCCAGTCGCAGACTGTCAAACTGGGACACCCTGTTACTGTCAAACTGGGACACCCTGTTACTGTCAAACTGGGACACTCTTCTAGATGGAGAAAGAAAAAACTAGCAGAGCTGCATTTTACTTAGAAATATATTACCTCACCAACATTAAAAACCCTAGCTAGCTATATACATAACCATACAGGTATATGACATAAAATGTTGCTTTTGCTGTATTTGACTCAGGTGACAATAAAACTGTAATTGAAATTGTTGAGGGGTGAAAGGGTCTTTCTGGTTGCATTCTACAAAATGTGCACTAGAGTGTAGTGTTGAGAATGTGCTGATAGGCCTAGATGTAGTTCATTTTGTTTATAGGCTATACAATTAAATATGCATGATATCATTATAATAAAATATGATAATATTCATATAATAATAATAATAATAATAATAATAATAATAATGATAGTAATAATAAATTAGCATTATAAATGTTTCACAAAAATACCTAAATAATGTTTTTATACAATAAATTGTATGACAATCAAGGTGTCCCAATTTACCATTATCAACAAAAACATGTGGTCTCAGGACATTTTGAGTTTGAAGAAGAGTCATCCATCCTGTGTTTAATATTTCTTTCTTTTAATTTCTTTTGTATAGTTTAGTAGAGTTCTTAAGCTATTTAGAATGGTATCATGTCGGGGGTTAAGATTCTGGAAGGTGTTCAGCAAAGCAAATTTTCAGAAAGTGACCCACTTTACCAATACTCACCCTATTTAATTTTTTATTTCACCTTTATTTAACCAGGTAGGCTAGTTGAGAACAAGTTCTCATTTACAACTGCGACTTGGCAGTTATAAGTAACGCTTGAAAGTTTAACGCTGTAATATCCAGTCACGAACCACAGCGTCTCTAAGCAATCGATGTGTTGACAGAGAAGGAGGTGACCTCACGATTTGGCAGCCAACAAACTAAAATTAAAACAACAATTCAAATGGTTAATTTTGTCACTCACGATGCTGCATTAAAAGTGTAAATTATGCAGCCTAGTTGCTGAAACATGAATTTCTGTGGGGCTTGTTTAAATGCCATATTTCACAGGCATCTCTGAAATCAGTACCAGATGTTGTCATCGGCTCCCCTTCCTGCTTCCTCTGTCCAATTCCCACCAAGCAGTGGAACGTGACACTTTCCCTGGAAAATACAATAAAATAAAGAAAGTAATGCACAGATATTTCCTTTCACAAATGTTTTGACCCTCGCGCAATTGCAGAAAGTACAAGTCTCATGTACATATATTTTAATGAAAAGCATAGCAGCACATTGCAGTAAATCCAGGGCCGACAGCTACCACTGGGCTTTCATCGTGTACCTGGCCGGGGTGATTTATGCGAGGACGTAGTGCTCATGCGTGTAATTCCTCCTCCTATCCTTTCGGCGGCCCGTGTCCCCAGCAGAAGATGGATGGCGTGTGTGTCGGTGTGTGGATCTCAGGATCCATGAATCGGCCCAATAAACGGAGACTGTTGACACATCCACCAGGTTCTTGTTGGGATTTACAGTATATTCCTTAAGGAGCGGTTCTTATACAATTCGTATACTGCATTAGTCTAGATAAGTAAGTAAATACGTAGATTTTACCACTATGGGGTGCACTGCACGACAAAATAGTGTTGTTAATAAATTGGAAAATAATTTCAGAGTTTGAATATAGTTTGAAAAAACGGATCAAGGCATAGCTTACCCTTTTTTTTCCCCAGCTTTCAATTGGTCTGTGTGAGTGTTGTAGTGAGTTGGCTGCTGGGAGCGCTGACCTTGTAAAAACACACCTCCTCAAACAGGGCTTTGGATTGTGACATCACTCCCACAAGTGAAGGAGCAGCTGGATTAGTCCCCTGTGCTAAATGAGGGCCGGGCTCTTTTGCACTGGAAGCTAATTGTGTCTCTTGTTGCTGGAGTTGTGTGTGGTTTCCCTGTGTAGCTCAAGCCCCTGCTAAGACCGCACTCCTGGCCCCGCTGCAAGGCTTGTCCTGCAGACACCCTCATCGCTCTGTGTGTGTGTGTGTGTGTGTGTGAGAGTGTGTGGGCACGTCCATACGCGCGCGCGCATGTGTGTGTGTGTGTGTGTGTTTGTTTTTAGGGCAAATTATAACCATAGATATATTATTATAGATGTATATAGCTATTCCTCTTACATAAAACAGGAACTAAAATACAATGACAAACAGTGTTTTTCTCTGACAGACTCCACTCTTGTAACCAGTTTAATTCACTTACATCCATTTACAATGCATAATACTGTATGTTTTCTCATAAACCTACAGTATGTGATTCCCTGAGAATGATTTCAAGTACAGGCAATGGGGGCTAAGCTAAGAACCAGTAAAATGTGTGAGGGAACACGGGTGAAGTGGAGAGCTCAGCTCCTGCGACCACCTGCAGTCCTAAATTGGGCAATTAGAGCGGCAAAGGGTTTTCTTTGTGGGTAATACTCTGTAATGAGTTCAACAGTTCAAATCTGCCCAAGGCCCCACCTTCACCCTCACAACCCCCCTCCAATAATTAAAAAAAAAGAAATCTACATGAGAAAGACAGAGCGCCTTGACATCGCATCACAGCAGCCGTGCGTTCGGCCTGTCATTCTCTTTAATCTGGCTCTTCCTCCACCTGTACCATCAGTACTCTCCATTCCCCTCTTCATATGATTCATTGACCAGATCCCCAAAGCTGCAACCAGGTTCTGCAAATCCCCCTGTTCTAATTAAGATTTCTCTCACCCCCGCTTGTGTTTTTTTTTCTCCGAGCCCAGCTCCCAACACGGCCTGAAAAGTTCTGCGTCTGACACGAAATCAATGGAGCCCGGGCAACTGGGGCTCAGGTATCGGATTTCAGGTAGGCCCAGAGGTGCGCTGCCTGGGTCCAGGCTGCAGTGCCGAGCTGTCCACAGCCGTTAGCACAGTGCATCCGAGATGTGAAGTCTTTGGCTGCTGGGTAAAAATGTCAAGCACTAATAGGTTCCGTTGTGATTAGCCGAGATAGAGTTCACAAATCCTCAATAGAAAATCTGTTAGAAACGATCTTTATAAGGTCTTAGGGTCCCCCGACCCCCCGTTCTTATTTTTTTATTAGGAGCTGCTCGTCTCTGGAGACACAAGGAATGGTGTTAATAAATAAATAAGTAAATGCATGTTTCAAATCTAAGAATAGTGGACTTGGACGGTGTAAAGCTCAGGTCCGTTGTTATGACCATAAAGAATATGCAGGAAGAGATCTCCTTAACCCCGTGATGCTCTCATTTTGAGGGATGTTTTCGACCTCTCTAAAACTGATCCAAGATATAAACCTTATTCACACTTCGTTTTTTTTTCCTTTTTTTTCTCACTGTCTTTCTCACCTCAAAGTTTCAGTAGGGGGATCTGAACTTTATAGCTCAAGGGCATCTTTGAGAGAAAATATATTTTATTTAGCGCTAGATATCTCGTATTACCTGGAGATGGGAACAAGCCTCTTCAATTTTTGGTGTCTGAGTCATCGTTTTCTAACATTAAATCTATCCAAATAAACTATTGACAAAGCGTTCAATAAGTAAACATATTAGGCAAAATAATATTGAATAATAATAAGTGATCAATTACAACAGACAATACAATATACATTATTACAGTATACGTTACATTATTTGACTCGGTCACAATAATTTTATATAAATAATTCTAGTTGTATTTATTTAAAATGCCAATCAGTAGAATGATCTGCTGCCACTGTAGTATGTAAACAATTTGAAGGTTTGGAGGTTGTGCAATATTGTTAACTGTTTCACATCAAAATAAACTTTATATATCACTTTTGTCTTTAATCGACTTTGAGAAACATTGTTTCCATTCTTCACTCTTTCACAATATGTCTTTTCCGTCTTTGAAGCATTGGGCTCTATTTCTGAAAACCCTAGTGAGTCTCGTCCTACTACTTCATCAAAGCACAAGCTGTAGACACTTTGAAAGTCTCACATAAGGTAGTCTACGCTTTTGTCACAGAACTGTTTCTCTCCATCATGAGCGAAGAGGGACTTGTCAGTTGTCCTGTAGCTGCCTGTCGTACTATAGGTCAAGTCGTCACTGGACTCCCAAATCGGCCCTAAGAGTGCACTTAATAAAGAAAATGAAGGATGACAATTTATAAACAATTTAACAACCTTGCGGCCCGCCAAGTCAAGGGCATTAAATACTTTATATGGACGTGCCTTTAGGCTGGAGGGTGCAGATGTTGGGTTATGTCGTGGGACAATTTAATGTTCAGCCGGGAACAGGATTCTACATCCCTTATTGCTCTCTATATTAAGGCTGTGGTGTCCGATGCCTGTCACAGATGGGAGCTATATTCATCAAGGACTAGGCAGGGGTCATGCCGTGTACACCATTATAACAAGTTAGACTTCCATAAGTTTATTGGACGCCTGTTTTTCGACAGTGAAAATAAAGGGTACTGTGGGCCTAGGTCACAATTTTATTTCTGGATTATTGTTGGATCCAAGAAGATAAAACATAATTATATGCAGAGCCTGTGGTGTAGAGGTAATGTATATATATATATATATACACTATCAGCCATCGACTGGGGCTCAATCCCCATGTTTATCCCACTTACCCGTCTCCCCCTCTGATTTCAGTACTGTCACAATAAAGTGTAAAAATTACAGAAGTAGGCTAAGATTTTTTTTTTAACTATTAAACAGAGTTGCAAGCCCTGAAATGCAATTTTAAGTGTCCCTAATACTTATGTATTTACGTCATAGTTAATAGGCTTTATTTCAGTGTAATTACAACGTAGGTACTTATTGTAACATAGTACTTACACTTATCTTAACTAATAGTCAGAGGAGGTTTAGCCACAATTCATTTTATATTAAACTGTGCCTGCCAGTGTAAATAAATAGGTACGCTTATTATAAAGTGGAACCCCCACGATGCAAAGCAAGCATTGGGGATATACTTCAAAATATCCACATATGCACAAACCCTCAAGGTATCGACTGGGATCATTTTGACCGAGCCCAGAGGCATACTTTTTTTTTTATCATAGCCCAAAGGTTGTTTATTAAATTTGTGCCATTTTTCATGACTTCATGTCAATCAACTTGCTCTTAAAAAATCTAAATCATTGTTTAGTGTTTCGGTATCAATATGGACTTATTTAAAATGAAATAACCTGCAGATATGGAGTAGATTACAGTATGCACTCGCCTATGGTTATAACTGGTTATAACTAGGTATGACCATTTAAAACATCTAAATGAACTTAGATACAGTATATGCTTAGTTGCTGTCAAAACAGCTCATAAAAGTCTGCCAGTTGTATCAATACTTAATACAGAAACCAGCTGCCCTCTGAATGTACACAAAGTGCTGTATTGGTGTGTGTTCTCAGAAAAATTGTTATTCTACTGAAAAGGTGATATAAATACCTGAATTCCTATAATATTCACCAATATTCTATGTGTGCAACTTGTTATGATATTTTGGGTGCTATATCATTTGGTTTGAAGTGACTTTTTGAGGCATGCTGCAATAGCCCATACCACTCCCATTGTTTCACTAAAAGCGATGCTAATGCTGGCTGTGGGGTGAGTAAATAAAGAAAACTAAGCCATATTTTTGGTCAGTGTCTCTCAGGATCAATTTTTCAAGTGAATTTAATATATTTTTTGTCAGTAAAATTAAGTATATTTCAAATTGTTGTTTATTGTCTGTTTAAAGGGGAAGTTTGCCCATTTTTACATGTAGACTTATTTTCATTCTTTCTGTAATTTTAGTTGATCCCCAAAACCATTCTTTGATTTTATGTTTCATTACAGAGAAAATTGGCCTTCACTTGCCTTTGACGACAATGCATTGTGAAAATGTGTCTACAGCATGTTAGAAAAGGTTCCAAAACACTCCAAACCTACTCATACTACACCAGAATCCATTCTGAACCATGTCGCTGCACTTGTTTTTTTGGAAATGTTCCACTGTCCCATAAATTCATATTTGCCTCTTTTTGTTGTTGTTGTAACCAGCATCATTCAAACACGGATTGATGGCACGGTGGAACATATATATATTTGTGCAGAGACATCATTCATAATGGGATTCTGGCGTAATATGAGTTGGTGTGGAGTATTGTAGATCGTTTTCTAATATTTGCATATTGCATTATAGTCAATAGCAAGGGATGACCAGCAAAACTTGACAACAAACTATCTCTGTAACGAAACAAAACATTTAAAAAACGGTTTGGGGATCAACAAAAAGCACAGAAAGAATGAAAATAAGACCACATGTAAAAATGGGTGAACTTCGTTCTTAACACATACATTTTTATTTACATTTACATATTAGTCATTTAGCAGACGCTCTTCTCCATAGCAACTTACAGTTAGTGTATTCATCTTAAGATAGCTACTGTAGGTGGGACAACCACATACTGTATCTCAGTCATAGTAAGTACATTTTTACACAACAAAGTAGCTATCAGCAAAGTCAGTGCTAGTAGTGGCAAAATAAGTCAAGTGCAAGTGTTAGCAGTACGGTGAGTATATAATATCACCGGGGAAGCCAAGACAGAACAAAATGCCATATTACAACCTATGTGTTGTGATAATTGCGTTGTTTGCTCTATAACCTGCTAGTTCAGATGCCTGGCGACCGTGACATATAGGCCTAAGGCCGAGACAATAAGAAGACACATAGGCAGAATAAATTCAACCACACCTTTGTTTCATCACAAAACCGGATAGCAAGTCCACAAACCATATCGCATGTAACAAACAGTTACATGACCTACACCAAGCAAGTTAATGTTTCCCACATTTTCGGACTACTAAACAACTATTAATTTAGAACCACAGTTGAAAAGAAAACAGGAGCTGCCTCCACTATTCCTGCACCATTTCAACTTCAACATTTCAACATCATCAAATCACCTCTGCTTAGTTTAACACAGTGACAACTAAAAGATACCAAAAACAATTGAGTCCAATCAATGTAAGCTAAATATGATGTGGCTGTCCATGGTTCTGATTTCTGTGTGTGTGTGTGTGTGTGTGTGTATTTTTTTGTTTTGTTATGTACCGTAACCTTTATTTAACTAGGAAAGTCAATTAAGAACAAATTCTTATTTTACAATGTAGTGACTAGCACTGAGATGCAGTGCCTAAGACTGCTGCGCAACTTGGGAGTGTGTGTGTGTTTGCGTGTGCGCGTTCGTGCAAGTTGAAAAAACACGTTGACTCACCCTACTTGTAGAGAAACACCAACGCCATCCTCCTCGCATGTTGACGAGACAGTCTATGACTCTGTCATACAGTACATGCTTTTCGTTTTTTGTTGTCCTAGGCTACCAGGCTAAAATTCTTGCTCACTAGCCTAACTTCCCTTTATGGGCAACGATCAGCCAGCTAGTTAACATTAGCCTACTGCATCTAGCTACATTTTGAACTTCCATCCTATCAGGCCAGGAGCACAATGTATGAATTTATGGTTGGAACATAATCACTGTTATAATCATTGGCCAGTACAGAGAATTAAGTAAAACCACAAGTCCAAATCCCTATCTCCATCCATGGCTAATTTAGGAAAGGGCCAATTCTAGCTAGCTAGCTAGCCACAGGATGCAACAATTAAAGAGTGTTCCGTCAATGACGTTTTGCTTTGTTGTGATGTGATTGCAATCCAAACTGGCTTCCCTTGACACTTTTTTTTTGTGCGCCAGGACCGTTCACAGTTGAGCTCACTCAGTTCATTGCAACGATTATTGGCTATTATTGGCTTCCCTTGCATTCAATGCTACAGGTGGCAACAATGTCATGCTCTTTTTGACCAGACAGTATCAGATAGACGGCCTACATATACAGAGACAGAGGGGCACTTTTTCGCTCACTCGGATGGTTTCTCCGGTTAGATGCATTCAGTCTCTTACGAATTGAAGGAAAATTATGAAACACAGAGAGATGAAAGAAAAATTATTTGATGTTTTTTTTGTTTTTTTGTTTGTTTTTAATTTGTCAATTCTGGGGGGAAGCCTGGCTTCCCTTGGCATCCATGAATACATACCACTTTGTTAGTTCACGATAGGCACGTTTTATGTTACTTTTTTACTTCAAAATTCGGGAAACTATATGATACTATAATCAAATGATGGTAAATTAGCTTTTTAGTGCTCGTGCAGATTGTACTTTGCAAAAAATCTGCATGTCCTGTACATTTGTTTACAGGATAAACAAATTAACTGTAATTTTGCTAAAAGAACAGTCCGTTTAGGTCTATTTTTTTCAGTTAACATTAATAACATGTCTAATGATGTTTTGATAAGACATAAGTTGATATTTTGCTGCTTTCATCAATTGTTTCTTGTTGGGGTCAAAATAACCTCAGTTGGTAATCAATGTCTGTAAAATATGTTGGTAGCTTGAGGGTTAAGATCCACTCTCTGACCCATACAACTATTCGTTCCATAATCAACTTGGACTTGCAGAATTATTTTACTGCTGGTGGAGCAACCTTCCCAACCCTCCCAAGCTGTTCTGGTTTTAATGAATTTCCTGTCATGCAGTCTCAGAAATGTCAACACTCAATCACAACGGAATTGAATTCTAAACCAGTCCAACATTTTTTCTTAAGCACTACCATTAAAACATTATTTTGTTTGCAGTCTTGGAATCTATATGCTTGGTCTTTATTTTTCCCAGATTTTGTAATGTTTCGAACATCTGTGCAGACAGAGAAGGTAGGAGAACAGGGGAAAGTGAAACCATGTAAGAGATATTGAGATATTGGGGTTGTTATGTGTTCGTTATGACAGCCTGTGAGTATAATGCATTATGATTGTATTCCTAAAGTATTGAAATGCATTCACACCAATATATTGTGTTATCATTGATATTGTGACTTTGAGGCAGTGTCCTCAATATACACTGATAAAAAAAATGTAAACGCAACAATTTCAAATATTTTACTGACTTACAGTTCATATAAGGAAATCAGTCAATTGAAATAAATTCATTAGGCCTTAATCTATGGGTTTCACATGACTTGGAATACAGATATGTATCTGTTGGTCACAGATACCTTAGAAAAAAGGTAGGGGCCTGGATTCGAAAACCAGTCGGTATCTGGTGTGACCCCCTTTTGCCTCATGCACCACGACACATCTCCATCCATTGATCAGGCTGTTGATTGTGGCCAGAGTAATGTTGTCCAATTCCCCTTCAACGGCTGTGCGAAGTTGTTGGATATTGGCGGGAACTGGAACACGATGTCGTACACGTCGTACACATCCCAAACATGCTCAGGGTGATAGGTCTGGTGAGTATGCAGGCCATGGAAGAACTGAGACATGTTCAGCTTCCAGGAATTGTGTACAGATCCTTACGACATGGGGCCGTGCATTATCATGCTGAAACATAAGGTGATGGCGGCGGATCAATGGCACGACAATGGGCCTCAGATCTTGTCACAGTGCATTTAAATTGTCATTGATAAAATGCAATTATGTTCGTTGTCCGTAGCTTATGCCTGCTCATACCATATCCCCACCGCCAATCTTGCTGGAGGCGGCTTATGGTAGAGAAATTAACATTAAATTCTCTGGCAACAGCTCTGGTGGATATTCCTGCAGTCAGCATGCCAATTGCATGCTCCCTCAAAACGAGACATCTGTGGCATTGTGTTGTGTGACAAAACTGCACATTTTAGAGTGGCCTTTTATTATCCCCAGCACAAGGTCCACTTGTGTAATGATCATGCTGTTTAATCAGCTTCTTGATATGCCACACCTGACAGGTGGATGGATTAACTTGGCAATGGAGAAATGCTCACTAACAGGGATGTAAACAAATTTGTGCACAACATTTGAGAGAAATAAGCTTTTAGTGAGTATGGAACAATTCTGGGATCTTTTATTTCAGCTCATGAAACATGGGACCAGCACTTTACATGTTGCGTTTATATTTGTGTTCAGTGCATGGCAGCTGGACCAATATGCAATGGTACAGAGCATCATATCAGCTACACCTACACCTCGTCACCAGTTCAGACCCGCAGACCCACGCTTAAAATGCAAGCCACACTGGTATCTCCAATGAAATCATTTTGACCTAGATAGTTTGTGTGTATGTATTGATATGTAGGCTACCTGTGCCTTATTTTTTATTTATTTTTGTTCTGTCCTTCAACTGTTCTTGTCTATTAATGCTCTGTATTATGTCATGTTTCATGTTTTGTGTGGACCCCAGGACGAGTAGCTGCTGCTTTTGCAACAGCTTATGGGGATCCTAATAAAATAACAAATACCCCAAAAACTCTAAAAGAATGATTTTACAGTTGTATTATATTGGTCCATGTCATCATTACTTCACCATACTTCACTGATTGGTCATAGCCTCAGAACAGTTTCACTGATTGGTCACCACTTCAGAACAGTGCTGAGGTATGCTCTGGACTTCCAGTTGCCTGAACAAAAGGACAGGCCAATTTAAACATACAGGAGTGTAAAATTGGGGTATACAAATTGGGGATTAAAACACGACACCTGACATGAGGATTATTTATGCATTATATTTCTAGATATTTCATTTTATTCTCTTTTCTAATTGGCATGGTCCTCGCTTGCACTCTCGGTGTAGCGGTGGAAGGGGTCACAGGGGGACTATTCCAGCGAGTGGCCCAGTTCCTGGCGTCTCCAGAGAGCTTTGAAGAATGAATCTGTCTATGGGCAGGCCCATAAAGGCTGTCCGAAAGACCCTTTTTTATTTCCAGCCCCAGTGTTTTCTGTCAAACCATGCAGGCCCGGTCCTTTGTGAGCACTTATCACCTGTAATGAACAGTCATGAGCCCTCACCCTGCTAATGGTGCCAAGCACTGGTTCCTGTGGACCCAGTGGTTGCATTGCTCACATCCGCCTAGCTCGACCTTTTCACTGGGCTTGGGTCTGTTTTCCTATGCCTGGTTGTATCAACTCAGCCCTGCAAGGAGAATCAATCACTTTCATTTGCGCACAACCTATTCAACATTAACTCATTTGATTTTTGGGTTATAAAGCAATAAACAACTGCCAAAAAATAACACTCACACATTTGCCAGGACAGAAAGTGTGTTGTACTTCTCTAATTGACCACAGGTTTTTCGAGAACGTTGACCATCTGCACTGTTCAATAACATTCCCAAATGTTTTATTTCTTAATGAAACCAAAGGCAACCGATGCGAAGAGGATATAGAGATGAGGGGAAAAGAGAAGAGGAGAAAACAGAAGATTTAAAAAAAAAGAAGCCTTGTTGATTCCTATGTTATCCATGTGGTACATCAGCTTTGTTTTGCTGAGCCTGTCAGGTGTTTTGGACAGCAAAGTAGATAAGGGCGGAAAAGACTTCTTAGGCTGGACCCGGGGGGTCATTTCAACATGTGTAATGTGATGTAATTGCAGGCATTAAGTGCGGAGTCGCCCGGGCCGGACAATATCACCCTTTGTAATGTGAATGAAAGAATATTAGCTGGAGGAGTGCTGTTGCCGCCCCGGTTGCACTAATGGACGGAAAACGAATCACTTCACAATTTAGGAGGTCATTAGAATACAAAAGCTTGTGTTAAGAGGGGTTTGGCGCTGACTGGTCGTGTGTTATGAACTCTGCTCTATCCATTGTGAGTCATGTGGAGGTGCTGTCTCCATGCCAGAGAGTTAAGGTGGGTGGGGGCCGAGAGGCCTGGGCTTACGGCCACCGAAGAGGGGAGGCGCTCCAAATTGGCACTCAGTCCTTTTGCTGTGAGTATGGGTGTCCTTTTCCACGCGACGTTAATCCCACCCAACCACCCACAAACTAACCCACCCTCCTGGGGCAGACCTGATCCATGCTTCCTGTTATTACAGAGGTATTAGGGGGAATTACCACATCTTGTGGCCAAAGAATTTGTAGAGCAAATTGTTGAGCGGTGTCCCCCACTAACCTGCTTGAAAACTAGAGCCGAAATATTGCTTTTGTGGTCCGTATTTTAACTCAGAATGGCCCCGAGAGACTGCTGGTAGTACTTAAAATTACTGTTAATTTAATAGTGGGAAATATATTTTGAAGTAACAGCAAAATTGGAAACGCAATGTACTGGTCTGAGGTATAGTGAAGGAAAGTATGTAGGCTGACAAGAGGCGGTTTCACTCTGTATCTCTGTGTGTGATCTTGATGAGAAATCCAGTCAGCATTGGCAGTCTTGGCTTAGAACAAGGCACTGGGGTATGCCACTGCTTTCAACATTCCTACTTACACATTGAAAAAAGATTGGATGTGACGAACCAGGGACCAAGACTGATCATAGTAGTACTTTAGTGATGACCATGCAATCATATAAGTAGGGTGTAGGTCTTTCAAGTAAAAGTATATTAGAAAAAGTATATTAGATGGTTTCCTCTGGGACCACACAAAAAAAAGATCTTGCAAGAATTATCAGAGGATAGTTGCCAAACAATTTCATACCCCTCAGAATGATTAACAGACTAGTCCAAGTCTTCATACATTTCCTCAGAGATGATTGATGTGCCTGAGGTCAATTTGTCTGGCCTGAACGAAGAAAACTGCAAAAGACACACTTGGACATGGTTCTCACTGAGACTCATCAGTCATTGGTCCACTCACCACTGGTGTTCTTTGTTTATGACTCATTACTAACATCTTGGTGACATTATCTCTATGAGTGTTTTCGATTACTAGCGATTGTTGCATCATAGGGTTCAAGCGCAGGTTGTTTTCAGGGAGGTAAGATCCTACTTTGGTTCGACTGTTCACGACACTGTGAGTCAGACAAGGGGAGTGATGTGGTTAGTAGGGAAATCCTCTGTAGAGGTTTTCTACATTGCGGATGAAATAGCTACTTTGCCTTTATCCATGTGGTGCTAAAAGTTTTATATCCTAACTGCAAAAATGTTTTCTATTATGTGTTATCAAGATCTCATTAATAGATACCGACATTGGCTATAGTCTGATGTCTAGTCTGTGCAAGGTCTTGATGGGGCTCTGTATGGGGATCTCACCATTACTATTCCACAACATGGTCTTCATCCCTGCTATCGGTCCCTATCGCATGATATTTACCACACTGTGAAAGATTGTTCTTGATGGTCTCCGAAAAGGTCAGTTTGCTGCTAAATGTCAACAATGTTGTTTTATTTAGGCTTAAGACTGCCATTCCCGGGGCCTTCCTGCTAAAATACCCCTCGGCCTCATGGTAGTAATACATTTAGATCAGTGTCTTATCCTCCCCCATGATGGCGGCCATTTTGCCATTTCCAGATCTAGTCTTCCCTATTCCATAGAATGCTCTGCCATATTGAGAGCAAAAAAACATATCCCAGAGGAACAATGTATTTTAGGTCAGCTACATGTTTGGCCATCTGTTCTGCTAGACAACTTAAAAGACGTTGGAGAACAGTGGAGAGAGTCCAACTGAGATGAGGAGCAGAGAGAGAGGTATTCACCTGAGTGAGAAGCTTGGTTGAGATGGGACTGAGGGGCAGGTGGTGTGCTTGTTGAAAGAAACGTAGTCTTCACAGGAACGTGAACCAACCTGGTGCCAGCGTCTAGCTCATTTATCGCCCTAGAGCTTCCCAATATCCCTTTGAGTGAAATGGTAGTGGCACAAAGGATGGTGAAGTCCCTCGACATCTTCCATAACACGCGTGATGCAAATGCAGTGTAAACTGTGGTCTTGGTTGTATTTTTCCATCTAAAGGACAAAGCAGCAACCAAATGTTGTGAAAATTACATATGACCTTAATTTGGTCTGATGGAGCTCTGTTGGAATGACCAAGAATGGTACCAGCATTGCAATTAAAGGTGTGGATGTTTCTGTTCTCTTGCACACACCTCCTGTCAAGCTCGGTTCCACTGTGTCCAATGTGAAATATTATACTCACGTCCTGTAGAATCCATCAAAAAATCACCAACAGACCCACCTCATCACCAATTCATATGCAATCTCTCAATTGGTCTTTGTCACCGTTAGGTTCAGTGTATCAACACCAGCAGGAAAATGCACAGATACACAGCCAACATATGGATGGCCTCGCTGATAGAGAAGAAGTAGTGGGAAAGGAAAGGAAGCAAGTGATCATTAGTGCATTGGAAACAGTTCAAGTCATTTTCAGGTACTCAGAGGTTTCTCTAGGATCCCCGTGAGGGCCTTGGAAACAGGCTTCCTTGAAAACTGCAGGTGGGTTTAACTTTAGGTCTTGGTCATCCAGGGCAACAGAGGGACGACCATATTGTTTTCTCATTCCTCGAAGGGTGCATGCAGTGGAAAAATGTTTCAAATCCGACGTCCGCTTCACTCTTGATTTATGTCACATTTGATGCTAGTTTAAATCAAATACAAATATGTCTTGTTTCAGTACAGTGCAAATCCAACTCCAGCAGAGAGGGAAATGTGGACCAAGGTTCAAGAGAGGTTTGGAGCCTGGGGAATTGAAGGCCTGCGGCCTAGTTGACAGGGGAAAATATTTTGTAATCTCCAGGGTGTAGCTAGTTCAAATTCAGGACTGGTTTTTACTTTCCTCCCAGGACGAGAACTTGGCTTCACTTACAACGACTATTCCAGATGTGCATCTCACTTTTGTGCCTTTTTTTGTAGTCCATTGTGAATTTTTCAATACCACAATTAACAACTATAAATCATGTCCTGAATACTTCCCCTTCAATCACAAGGGAATATACAGGAACAGGCCAGTAATTCACTACAAATTGGAGGCTTATAGCAAGAAAAAAAGATAGATTGTACTGTGACAAAACCAATATAGAAAGAGAGTCTCTCAGCAATTTCATGACGGGTTACTTAGTTACAGACAGTGAATAGAGAGCCAGAGCCAGTCAGTTTGGTTCAATCCTCACAATGAACTGAACGGAGATAGCTCTTTAACATGAAGAAGTCCAGATGGGAAGAAAGTAATTAGCTTTCTTGGTATTTCCATGTGGGTACCATTCATAATGCATTATGACTAGTACTTAACCACACTATTGAAAATACATCATTTTTATATAGAGGACCTATAGTACAGTATAATCAAAGGATGATACTGTTTAGGTATCCACATTTGATACATCTTGAACAATGCTGTTTTAATTAGCTATGTACGGTTTGTTATAACAGCCTATAAAAATGCCTAAAATGCTTTGTATACAGGTGGTTCAAGAAAAGTGGTTACAGTATAGAAAAATAATTTCAAGGCTGCAATTTGTGACAGAAAGACAATACCTTACAGTATATGAATTGACTCCAAGGTTGTTCCTGCCTAACTTCTTCTCCGGGTGCTGTCTTCCGGGGACTCATTGTCAGCACATAACAGTCAGCTTCTGCTGGGTAATCAATGGGCATGGAAGGATGAATACAAATCTTGCCCTTTAGCTCCGGTAGACACCCGTTGACAATAACCAAGAACAAAAAAGCAAGTGAGTTTTGACAAGAACATGGGGTTTCAATAAGAACCCTATAAGGCCCTCTTTTGATAGTTGTTTACCCTTGAAGTGGTATGCTCTTTTAAAATATTTAGCAGTGTGTGCTTTTCCACACAGGTAAATTCAGATCAGAAGAATTTGCTTCGTAAAAACTACCTCATTGATTTGACTTCAGTCACAACGTTAATTGTCTTTAGTCCTGATGGTGGTGATATTGCAATACGTGCCCGTAACACGTAATCAAAGAGATTTCATTAATATGCAATTACAGTTATGAGTGCTCACTGCATGAATTTGCATAGGAACCATGAAAATGTTTCCTTATTAGCAGTACTACACCCAAGAGAAGTGGACCAAAAACTTTTTGGCATATACTAGGCTTGTATACCACATACCCTACACCCCAGTCAACCACAGGTTAAATAATGCATGGCTTATCTGCTGCTTTCGCATTACACACCTTCCCCCCTTTGGCTCTTCACTCTAGCCTAGTAAGCTCTTAGGACAGTTAACACCAGCATTCTCTCTCTCTCTCTCTGTGTGTGTATTGAGTGAGTGTTGGTGTTTACTTAGAATGGATTACATTCACTGGAGCTCAGAGCTTACATCTCAGTTCTCTGCTTTTCTATGACTGGTTGAAGGATAACTTGCTTATGGCAACAACAAAAAAACGACTTCATCTCCTAGCACGCTAGTAATTGCTGCATGAGGGAATACACATTTTAAAACATTAAGAAAAATAAGGGAGGTGGGAATTCTTCATCTGGAAGGTATGTTGCCCGTGCTAATTCACTATTACAATAAGGCTGCAGTATTTTATAAAATTACAATTGGGTTGGGCACACGACTGATAGTCACATAATATTTATCTTATAAATATTGTAAATACTGTTGCATAGCCTCTCTATTCTCATCCAAGGCTTCTTTCTGTTAGAGAGCAAACAGGTGTATACTATAGAGAGATGGAGATACATTTGATAAGTATTTTTGTCGTCACATACATACTAGGTAGGTGCAGTGAAATGTGTTGTTTTTCTTGGTCAGCCATAGTAGTACGGCACCCCTGGAGCAAATTCAGGTGAAGTGCCTTGGTCAAGGGCACATCGGCATATTTTTCACCTTGTCGGCTCGGGTATTTGAACCAGTGACCTATCGGTTACTGCCTTTGTTTCTTTGTTAATTGAACAACGCACAATAAGAAAACATCCCTGATGATGTCAAAGAACCTGCTCTGACAAAGTTTGTTTTACCAAATGCTTGTCTCCATAAATCTGAAACGTGCATCAAAGTTTGTTTTGCTGCGGTTCCCTCTAAGATAATTCAGTCCTCTTCTCAGAACTGGAGTCACCACCCTTGATAATATACAGGGCCAACATAATACATTGGGAATTTCCTCTTATCAATACTTACAGCTGTTATTTATAAAATATAAAACTTTGTTTTGGGCTCATTATTTCCTTATCCTTTTCAGTGGGTTCATGTAGATTCTGCACCTACGAAACCTGTCTGGCCTTCATTATACCTTTGGGTACGCCGCTCGTCCTTCAATGAATTACTAAATTACATGATTTAAGTACAACATCTTAATTTGTGTTCCACCGCATTGTCTTATATTACAGTGAGCACAGTGAAGTGCTCCGTATTTCACCCAGCGGGGCTGTGTGCGTTGCCTGTAGTTCAGCGGGGGGGGGGGGGGGGATAATGGCTTGTTAAGGTAGAAAGAGAATGTAGCTACACCATCCTCTCCCTTTAATCACTCTCTCTGCTTTGATTAGCCGTGGCAGTGGAGTAACGCGTGGCATTTTCCAGCCCTGTTGGGCCTTTCAGGGAAATGATTTAACGGCCCTTTCTGCTCATCCCCCCCCCCCTTTTTTCATCCCAGCGGTTTTGATCTATTTTTTACTGCCTGTCTCAGTCATTTATCAAAGGCAGAATGGCTAGTAAAGTAATCTGACATTAGCACCCAATGACTAATACCTCAGGAAAAAAAAGAGAAAGGAGAGGTTTGTCATTTGAATAAATCATGGCTACATGTCTCCATTAAAAATGAAAAAAGTAGGATTTGCCCCCACTACCCCAACGAGCTTTTCAAACAAATTGGCGGACGGAAGACAGGTAAGACTTAAGCGGGCAATGAAACGTCTAACTGGCATCTTTAAATACCTGAATGTAACCATGTTCACTTTACATCCACCCGCGCAGAATTACAAGCGTGGTCCTCCCAGCTGGACAAGTATACTGTGTATTCTGTCAGACTTTATTGAGACTGGTTTGCCTTCCCAGTCTTCAACTGCAGAGAAAGGGTCAACAAGAAGGTAAACGATGTACTATTCACTATCCCTACCACTCCTATAACTAATCCTCTTGCTCCTCACCACTGAGGGATTTATCAGTTTGTTCCTGGCTGACGAGGAGGAGGAGAGGTAGCAGTCTGGCGGTCAGATTTGATCCCAGACTGTATAGGGGGCTATGGACGCTACTCTGCTGGGCATTCAGAGGTCCAGACAGTCAGTCAGGCAGGCAGAGATAGAGGTAGCTTTACCCCGACGCTCCTCTCGACCCCAGACGGCCAATCAGCCACAGGCTAGTGGTCAAACTCTTCCTTTGCATTATGTATGAATTCTGTCGCTCCTCTGAGAAAAGGAGTGAGCGGGAGAGCGAAAGAGCGAGAGACAGGGAGTGTTTTCTCTTATAATGTTTACAGATTACATTTGAGTCTCTGGGTTTGTGTGTGTGTGTGCGTGCGTGCGTGTCCGTATGCGTTTGTGTATGTCAGTCCTAACAATCCTTCTGGGTTTCAATACTGTCAAGGCGTAGCTTGGGGGTTATGTGCGCAGAAAGTATTGAGAGATGTTAATTTCCCCGTTTTGTTGCCTGAAAAAGGGCGACGGGGGTTTCAGATTTCCACAATCATCCTGTACTCAATTCAATTTCATATTTCAGATTTGTCCGCAGCCACTGAATGATTTTGTCTGCAGGTCAACCTTAATTCTGAGAAGCGTCAACCATCACTAATAAGGTCTTGACATGGTACATTACTGCACTGTGTGGCAATAGCGACTGCACAAGCCTTCCACTTTACTCTAGACAACACACATATCCAGAACAACCCTGTAAACATTCGGGGACGTTTAAAAAGCACTTTCTAAGGAATTCCCCTTTGGCGACGTAAAGTTCAATTAAGCAAACAACCTCTCTGCTCGTTAACCTTGGCCCGTGCCACACAGTTGATCGATAAAGCCCATAAAATGACCGCTAACAAGTGAAGTGAGGAGACCCACTTTTCTAGGCCTTCCCTGTCCTTCCAGACAGCGTTAAAGCAGGGATCCTGAGAGTCTACGGCAGTCTATGGCACATTTTAAGTCCAACAGAGACTCTATTGTTAATGTGTGCATTAGTGAGGAGTGTCTCACCGGACCCCGGCACTTCTCGAACTTAATTATTATGAGGGGAGACTAATGAACTGTAGGATTACAGAGGTGATAATCACTGTCTTGGTAGGTGCATTAAGTCTCGCTGTGTGTCATTATGCAGCGCAGAGCTGAGAGAGAAGGAGGAGAGAGAGGAGAAAAGAGAGAGCGAGAGGAGAGAAGAGAAGGGAAGGAAATCACCCTTTAAGGCTGCTGAAAAAGAAATATTTGAAGGCTTGAAACCAGTTCTCCAGTTCATTTTTATTTGATTTTTAAAGGACGCTATTAGTCGTGCGTTTTATTCTTCATTATAGTGGATAGCAGGTTAGGAGACATTTTAAATTGGGTTTTGAGAATAAGCATAGTTAGTGCCATATGGTCAAGCTGGCATAGTAAACTCGTGGCCATAAATTTTCTGAACATTTCATGTGGGGACCAAAATACAGTATACACACACTAAATTGGGAAGCATTTGTCATCCTAATATGTCTTCTATACAGTACATTATGATGGGTGTACATTCTTCAATGCCAAGTGTGTGGGTGTACATCCCAGTCCTGTGTGTTTTCATATTACATGAGTTATTTCTTTTATGTCTCCATAAAAGCCGGTGTACTCGTTGACTCCTCATATTTGTATTTTATTCTATGCTCTGTCTGTCAGATAGGGCCCCTCTTCTGGGGCCTGACATTTCAGCAGTGCGTGTGTGTGTGTGTACCCTTAGCGTGATTTCCACACACAACTTCCCACGACACCTCACTCCGCTCCCACCCAGCAGAGAGCAACGCAGGTCTCGCTTACCCATGAACCCGTGCTTTCGCTCCCCCAGTAGGATGCCATGGAGCCCGGCGTCTTTTTGATGTCCAGAAGGCAGGTTCCCGATTTATCATCTTTTACAGTGAAGCCTCACATTTATCATTTGGGTGTTAGTTGTGTAACAGCTGTACAAATGAGCTCCATTAGGTGAATATTGGAGATGTAAGTACGCTCCTAATTAAATTCAAACAGACTGCACCCGACCAGAGACACAATTATTTTATATGCACACAACATGATGAAGTATTCCTCTCCCTTTCATTCCATGTTACAGGGGCTAGGGAACATGCTAATATTTGCATGTTGTTGACCCTACATCATTTTCAGGCACACTGCACGGTCACCCAAGTCTGTTTGATAGTGTTAATTTGGCTTTTGAATAATAAAGTAGCGGATCTTCTGTAGGTGAAGCTTGCGCAATTAAGCAGCGCTAGGTCTCCTTGCGATGGAACGACATGAATATCTTATCAGGGTGGAATTGTAATGCACAAAGTCCACACGTATTGGGTTGGTCATAATGACACGTTTTTCAAAAGAAAGAAAGAGATATCTTGTCAATGCTGAATTGAATTGTGTCTTTTAGGGAAATCTCTCCAAGGTGTATTTGACTGAGAAAATCTATCAGGTTTCAAAATCGCTACAGCAACCAAAGTTTTTCTCAAAGCTCTCCTTCCCAAGCAAAATTGGAGCCGCACACTTTTTTGCTTGCCTGGGACTGACTGACAAACCTATGGGTGTGATAAAGACATTTCTTGCAAAGGTCAGTAAAAAAAACAACAAAGCAAAACGATAAAGAACCCTTTCGAGTGAGATTTCACAAAGCAGTACTTTCAACAAAACACCCAATGTGATGTGAGACTTAATGATTTTTTTACACAGAGGATATCTAAATGCCCAAATACACAGACAGGGAACGATAGCTAGCTCGTCTTTAGCGATAAGCCTTGGGTAGATATCCAAAAAGAAGGCCATCGGATCTGAACGCTCACAGATGTCATGCTATGGTGGATACCGCATTCTCCTCTGTCTACCTTTCCAGTCCATTTACTTCTTTTACTGTCCTGGTCCATGCATGTCTCCCTGAACATACTCTGCAGAGGTTGGGCTGCCCAGCATGATGCTAAAGAAGAGGCAGGGAGACCGGTGGAAATGGGTTGCGAAAATGGAGCCTTTGGGGTTTGCATGGAGTGGATCAAAAAAGCCTCCGACACCTGTGAAAAAGAAACTTACATTGGAGGGGTGCCCTTTCTGTTGTTTTTCAGGTCTACCCTTCTCTCCTCATACCCCCATCCCCGTTACATCCCCCTCACACACACACACACACACACACACACACACACACACACACACACACACACACACACACACACACACACACACACACACACACACACACACACACACACACACAGTTCCTCACTGTACTGAATCCACCGTCTAACACACCAAAATCAACAGCGCCCCGTGGGCTTACCCACATATTGAAGACATCTGTGCATATTCAATGAATAGATAAATCATTTTTGCAGAAGAATGTTGATAAATGAGGTGCTCATTTCAGGGTTCCTGACTGCTGTGCATCTACACCCCAGTGGTCCGAAACCCCACTCAGTGTTTCCAACACACACAACCTGGACAAGGTTGGCTGATGATAGAGAATTCATTCATCAACCTCTACTGTAGATGATGGCATGTCATTTTCGATTTACACAATGTTTTCATGATATTCCTATTTTTCCATTTCGGGTTACAGGAAACATGCGATGAGGACGAAGTTCTAATCTGACGTCGTCTAGCATAGCACTAGTTTAGCTTCTGATGACTGCACTCTAGTGGCAACGCTGCAGTTCTTGAAGAAATACGCCGCTGTGTCCGTTGGTAGCCCCAGCGTAGCTCACATTGCCGTTACCTTGTGTTGCCGCCGGGTCCTTAATTCATCTCGTCACTTGTCTTTTTAAGTTTCAGGTAAAACTCTTTGCCGTCAAGGGTCTTGTTTCACCATTGATCTGTGCTGTGGCTGACATGGTCACCCAGAAGACGGATGTTTTCATTGGCGCACGGTTGAAACATGACTTTCTTACCGCTTGGTTTGCATTCAGGCACCCATCAAGAGTTCTGGACTTCAGAGGCAGAAGGAGTCACCACCATCGGGAACTCTGCTTTGACTGCTACTGACAGCCAAGGACTCAAGAGTGGAACCGACTCTGAAAATGATTAAAAAAATGTAGAGTTCATGTAGTCGAGTAGATTTGTGTTTTATTTTTATGGTAAATATCACGGCATTGCTGACTCTATGACGTAGTTTCACAGCAGGATCTTGTGCATAGAGAGTGTAATTACATGTACAGTGGTAATATTATTGGTTATCTAATTAAAGAATACCTCATCAAATTATCAATTAGAAAATACCACGACTACCACAACTACTGAGCACTGTTAGTCACACAGAAAATAGACAGAATCATTACCAGGAGAGAGGCGGACCAGAGAAGTCAGACCCTGTGATTTCCGATGATGTACTACTGTCACCCAGGCATCCCTGCAGTGCAGTGGGTCTGGTCTTGGAGGGAGGAGGGTAGGATGAGGTGGTGAGTGAGGGGGTCTTTGTTTTCTGAGGACGGTATGGTAATCACGTCATAATGTTATTTATATCCATTGATCCGCTGGTGCTCCCCACGTCGCCGGCCCTGCAACTCTAAGGTCAAGAGCCATAGGGGGGCAGGGTTACATTTGCAAAACACGGTGGCACACCACGTCCCACTGGACTAAGGAAGCGTCCTCTCCCCTTCTGAGCCTGGCCCTGTATCTCATTGTACACGTCGTGCCCCACGCTGCGTCCTCACACCAGTCACACGTCTTGGCCTTTCCCCCACAAGCCCCATCAAAGTGAAGACCGCTGACAGCACTTCCCACAACACCTTGACTGGCGCCACAGAGGCCCATTGTCGCTAGCGCTTCGAGCCGTCAAAGAGTGAGCTGTGTCGGAAATGTTATTATATTCAAACTTATTTCACTCGTTGTCCTACTTAGAAACTATTATCAGTAGCAGTAAGTCAATACTACTTACTAATACCATTGTTGCAGGTGTGAAATGTGGTCCTTGTTCCCAGCCTTAGTTACATTCGTCGGTTTTGTTTTGGACTACCAAGAAACATCTTGGTGAATTATATTATTCATGCGTTGAACTGTATCCATCTATTCTGCCAGCAATGCCTTAGTGTACGTCATGGAATGTTGAGACAAATAGAACCTACACTGCTCAAAAAAATAAAGGGAACACTTAAACAACATAATGTAACTCCAAGTCAATCACACTTCTGTGAAATCAAACTGTCCACTTAGGAAGCAACACTGATTGACAATAAATGTCACATGCTGTTGTGCAAATGGAATAGACACCAGGTGGAAATTATAGGCAATTAGCAAGACACCCCCAATAAAGGAGTGGTTCTGCAGGTGGTGACCACAGACCACTTCTCAGTTCCTATGCTTCCTGGCTGATGTTTTGGTCACTTTTGAATGCTGGCGGTGCTTTCACTCTAGTGGTAGCATGAGACGGAGTCTACAACCCACACAAGTGGCTCAGATAGTGCAGCTCATCCAGGATGGCACATCAATGCGAGCTGTGGCAAGAAGGTTTGCTGTGTCTGTCAGCGTAGTGTCCAGAGCATGGAGGCGCTACCAGGAGACAGGCCAGTACATCAGGAGACGTGGAGGAGGCCGTAGGAGGGCAACAACCCAGCAGCAGGACCGCTACCTCCGCCTTTGTGCAAGGAGGAGCAGGAGGAGCACTGCCAGAGCCCTGCAAAATGACTTCCAGCAGGCCACAAATGTGCATGTGTCTGCTCAAACGGTCAGAAACAGACTCCATGAGGGTGGTATGAGGGCCCGATGTCCACAGGTGGGGGTTGTGCTTACAGCCCAACACCGTGCAGGACGTTTGGCATTTGCCAGAGAACACCAAGATTGGCAAATTTCCCACTGGTGCCCTGTGCTCTTCACAGATGAAAGCATGTTCACACTGAGCACATGACAGACGTTACAGAGTCTGGAGACGCCGTGGAGAACGTTCTGCTGCCTGCAACATCCTCCAGCATGACCGGTTTGGCGGTGGGTCAGTCATGGTGTGGGGTGGCATTTCTTTGGGGGGCCACACAGCCCTCCATGTGCTCGCCAGAGGTAGCCTGACTGCCATTAGGTACCGAGATGAGATCCTCAGACCCTTTGTGAGACCATATGCTGGTGCGGTTGGCCCTGGGTTCCTCCTAATGCAAGACAATGCTAGACCTCATGTGGCTGGAGTGTGTCAGCAGTTCCTGCAAGAGGAAGGCATTGATGCTATGGACTGGCCCGCCCGTTCCCCAGACCTGAATCCAATTGAGCACATCTGGGACATCATGTCTCGTTCCATCCACCAACGCCACGTTGCACCACAGACTGTCCAGGAGTTGGCGGATGCTTTAGTCCAGGTCTGGGAGGAGATCCCTCAGGAGACCATCCACCACCTCATCAGGAGCATGCCCAGGCATTGTAGGGAGGTCATACAGGCACGTGGAGGCCACACACACTACTGAGCCTCATTTTGACTTGTTTTAAGGACATTACATCAAAGTTGGATCAGCCTGTAGTGTGGTTTTCCACTTTAATTTTGAGTGTGACTCCAAATCCAGACCTCCATGGGTTGATAAATTGGTTTCCATTGATTATTTTTGTGTGATTTTGTTGTCAGCACATTCAACTATGTAAAGAAAAAAGTATTTAATAAGATTATTTCATTCATTCAGATCTAGGATGTGTTATTTTAGTGTTCCCTTTATTTTTTTGAGCAGTGTATTTTAAAAACCTCTTATGAAGTTGTTTTTGTAGCATAAACTGGGAATTTGATCTTTTTGACTGATATTATGATTGTCTGTTTCATATCTACAAAGTAGTTAAAACGATGTCAGTTGATCTTCAAAAACAAACCATCTTTCTGTTATACTTTTTAGAGCATTACAGTGAGCTAGACTGTTTCAAATGATAATACAATTTGAATGCTGCGATAGAGTTTGCTTTCAAGTAAGAAGTTAGATAATATAGTTTCTCTCATCCATGTAATTTTAATCCCCCTATATCACACTTCATTTTTCATTTCAAGGCAGAGATGATTCTCAACATCATTAATTAAAGCGGCAATCAGCAGTATAAACAATAACCAAATGTATCCCCGCCCCTGTGTCAGTAAAAAGCTGAGGGATGGGTCTGGAGAAATGTAACCACTCTCAAATTCATAGTCAAAGCTATGGATGCAAGGACCGACCATCCGTGATATCAAAATTAGAGTTTTAACCATGTTTTGAGGCTATACGGTGTTTGTGTACATTTCATTTGTTTACAAACATTGGAGTAAAACAAGTTTATATTTTGGGTTCTGAGGGGGTATGACAGTTGAAGTCAGCTCACGAGGCATTTATAAGCTATGCTCGTTAAAAATCAATGGGTACACATCACTAATTTATAAGTCCAAAAATGTATGCAGCAACTGCTGATTGCCCCTTTAAGAGTTATTTAGTGGGATAATCTAAGAAAAGCTAAAACAAGAAAATGTAGTAGATGGAACAATGGCAAAATACTGAGATGCAGATGTAGTATCTTAATTTAATCATTCTGTTGTCGATGAGAATTGTCCTGCACTGCAGATAAACTTTGTGATTTACATAAATTCACTGTAAACCAGCAGTTCTCTTTGTCTCTCGCTCGCTCAAACGCTAAAGCACCAGACAGAATAAATGTCCTACTACTGTAGGTCTTACTACTGTGACATTCAAATGTACAAAAATATATCTGAAATCCAGCATTTCATATGAGGCGACAGTACAGAATGTCACATTTTATTTGTAGGTATTTTCATACATATCTGTTTCACAGTTTAGAAATGAAAGTACTTTATGTAAAAGGGTATGGTTAGGGTACATTATTGCTCCCTGGGGTACAAAAAGATCAAAATACACATCATGTACCTTCAGAGGTGCACATTAAGATCTCACATGGTACTATTTGGTACCTTTTAGGGTACATGTGCTGATAATCTAGTATAATGGTACATTTGTGTACCAATATGTTGAATACAAAGGTACAATCATTGGAGTCGTGGCTTAGTGGGGACGTGACTTTTAATTTTGGCCACCCATGAGTGGAAGTGATGTACCAGTTTAAGTGCTCTATGGTTATGTTAATTAAAGTTTGAGCATGTCTGCTGATAGTTGTGAAGTCCTAATAAGAGCACAGGACAATAAAGTAGCAATTAAAGTCACTGTCCAGTGAAAGCTCATATTTAAAAGTTCATATTCTGCTAACTCATACCCAAATAATGTTGTTGACTCGTCCTATACTTGTATGGCCAAAGCAGAAATTGAAGAAATAAAACTTTCAAAAATCCCACCTCAAAATGGGGTGAAACAGACCGTTAAAAAAATGCTTGCTATTTCCTAATAGAGGATGATGTCATCCTCCTGAGGAAGATGAGCTGGCCAATATGCGGTCTACTTGCATTTATATTTTTTATGACGGCCACACCATTCTGTTGTTGGGGTACGCTCACACTATTCCAACACAAAAATGCTGCTTTTTAACATACTTATTTGCCATTTTTGCAAGGGAAACTGTTTCACTCATATTGTAATTAATTATAGGTCATATTTAATAGAAATCTAGGAATTCTGGACAGTTACTTTAATATTGTAGCAAGCTTAACCCAACAAGCTTAACCCAACAATTGTAGCAAGCTTAACCCAACACTGAGCTACCTAGTCAATGAATGCCCATTACTACCTCTTGGTAGTAATGGGCATTCCGAGTCTTTTCAGTGAGCCGGCTTATTTGGCTCCATTCAGCTAAAAGAGTCGTTAATTTGGCTCCCAAACGGCTCTTCGTTCAATAGTGCTTACAAATCTACCTAAAACCATGGAAAAAATTCAATTTTTTTTATGTCAAGCCTACAAAGTTGCCTGCCATAATGTAAGTTAAAAAAAAGTTGCCTGACCAAATTATTAGATTGCCCGCAAAAAAAATATTTGCACACTGCAAAAATGTGTGTGGACCAGAAAAGTCTCTACTCACTATTCATTGTTCTTGCAGTGAGGAATTACTATCTTTACAGAAAGTTTTTATAACTTATCTGCCGATAATCATTGTCTGGGGCTCAAAAAGCAGTAGTGAAAGTATGCAAATCAGTGAGCCAAATGAACATGTCTTTCACAGATGCGATTCGGTTGCTAATATTCCCCACAGTCTACATCTTGGCGCAATGGTTAAGGTGTTGGCTTGACAGGCGCTGGACCTAGGTTCGAGTCCTGGTCAGGGCTACCCCCTTAATTCGTTACATCGGTGTCAGAAGTGGGAAGGTGTAGAGGTACACATGAGGGACTTGGTATAGAGAAAAGGTAAATGTTTGCCACTTAAAAGGAACAAATGTCTTTCTCACGGTGGTGGTATTCCCTAAAAAGGCAAATGTGTACCTTTTGGCTCTTTTATGGTACAAGCTGCAAGGGTACAATTATGTACCTATAATGAATATACAATTAACATACAGTACCTTACAGGGTACCACTACAGTGATAAGTGTTTGTACAATTCGGGTACCTTTTTTTCTAAGAGTGGCCAGAGCCAAATTTAAACATTTTAGCTTCACATAAATATGGAGGGTAGTGTAGCTTAATAACACAGGCTAGATACTGGTCTCCACAACGACATACAAGTTGTTCACCTAATACCTTTTTTTAACTTAGAAATTGCACTGTTGGTTAAAACCTGTAAGTAAGCGTTTTCACCTGTTGTATTTGGCGCACATGACAAATAAACTTTGATTTGATTTGAAGTGTGTCCGGAATTGCCTGGCTACCCAGACTCCTTGCTCCAGCCGAATGCTGCACCGTGCCCACGGACGTTAGTTTCTTCTCCGCAATGAGTCTGGATCTGAGTACCTCCCCGACCGCTCACCGATGCGAACACATTCGGGCAGTCTGATTGGTCCAGAAACCCATGGGTTGGGCCAGAGCCAGAACACATACAGTCAGGTCGATAAAAAATGTTGACAGTGACCAAGTTATTATTATTTTAGCTGTCTACCACAGCATAATGGAGTTGAAATTAAATAATGAATATGAGCTGAAAGTGCAGACTTTCAGCTTGAATTTGAGGTTATTTACATCCACATTGGGTGGACCAAAAGTCCAAAAGGACAATTGGCTGCTCAGCTGTTCCATGGACAGGTGTGTGTTATTCCCTCATTAGTTAAATAACAAGTAAGCAGATAAAAGGTCTAGAGTTGATTTCAAGTGTGGCATTTGCATTTGTAATCTGTTGCTGTTAACCCTCAATATGAAGTCCAAAGAGCTGTCACTCCCAGTGAAGCAAGCCATCATTAGGGTGAAAAATCAAACAAACCCAACAGAGGGATAGCAAAAACATTAGGTGTTGCCAAATCAACTATTTGGTACATTCTTAAAAAGAAAGAACGCACTGGTGAGCTCAGGAACACCAAAAGTCCTGAAAGATCACAGAAAACAACTGTGGTGGATGACAGAATTATTTCCCTGGTGAAGAAAAAACCCTTTACAACAGTTGGCCAGATCAAGAACACCCTCCAGGAGGTAGGCGTATCTGTGTCAAAGTGATGCCTGCATATGTATTCACCCCCTTTGCTATGAAGCCCCTAAATAAGATCTGGTGCAACCAATTACCTTCAGAAGTCACATAATTTGTAAAATAAAGCCCACCTGTGTGCAATCTAAGTGTCACATGATCTGTCACATGATCTCAGTATATATACACCTATTCTGAAAAGCCCCAGAGTCTGCAACACCACTAAGCAAGGGGCACCACCAAGCAAGCGGCACCATGAAGACCAAGGAGCTCTCCAAACAGGTCAGGGACAAAGTTGTGGAAAAGAACAGATCAGGGTTGGGTTATAAAAAAATATCTGAAACTTTGAACATCCCATGGAGCACCATTAAATCCATTATTAAAAAATTTAAAGAATATGGCACCAAAACAAACCTGCCAAGAGAGGGCCGCCCACCAAAACTCACGGACCAGGCAAGGAGGGTATTAATCAGAGAGGCAACAAAGAGACCAAAGATAACCCTGAAGGAGCTGCAAAGCTCCACAGCGGAGATTGGATAATCTGTCTATAGGACCACTTCAAACCGTACACTCCACAGAGCTGGACTTTACAGAAGAGTGACCAGAAAAAAAACATTGCTTAAAGAAAAATATAAGCAAACACGTTTGGTGTTCACCAAAAGGCATGTGGGAGACTCCTGAAACATATGGAAGAAGGTACTCTGGTCATCCCCTCAAGAACATCATCCCCACAGTGAAGCGTGGTGGCAGCATCATGCTGTCGGTATGTTTTTCATCGGCAGGGACTGGGAAACTGGTCAGAATTGAAGGAATGATGGATGGCGCTAAATACAGGGAAATTCTTGAGGAAAACCTGTTTCAGTCTTCCAGAGATTTGAAACTGGGACGGAGGTTCACCTTCCAGCAGGAAAATGACCCTAAGCATACTACTTAAGCAACACTTGAGTGGTTTAAGGGGAAACATTTAAATGTCTTGGAATGGCCTAGTCAAAGCCCAGACCTCAATCCAATTGAGAATATGTGGTATGACTTAAAGATTGCTGTACACCAGCGGAACCCATGCAACTTGAAGGAGCTGCAGCAGTTTTGCCTTAAAGAATGGGCAAAAATCCCAGTGGCTAGATGTGCCAAGCTTATAGAGACATACCCCAAGAGACTTGCAGCTGTAATTGCTTCAAAAGGTGGCTCTACAAAGTATGGGGGTGAATAGTTATGCACGCTCAAGTTTTCAATTTTTTGTCTTATTTCTTGTTTGTTTCACAATAAAAAATTGTTTGAATCTTTAAAGTGGTAGGCATGTTGTGTAAATCAAATGATACAAACTGCAAAAAAAGTAATTTTAATTCCAGGTTGTAAAATGCCAAGGGGGTGAATACTTTCGCAAGCCACTGTATGGCTGCCAATTGAACTGATTCCCTTGTATTTATTGATGATGTGACAGCTGACAAAAGCAGCAGGATGAATTCTGAAGAGTTTAGGCCTATATTATTTGCTCAGATTCAGCTAAACACTTCACAGTGCAGATGGACAATGACCCGATGCATACTGCAAAAGCACCCCAAAACTTTTTTTTAAGGCAAAGAAGTGGAATGTTCTGCAATGGCCAAGTCAATCACCTGACCTGAATCCAATAGAGCATTTTATTTCACTTGCTGAAGGCAAAACTGAAGGCAAAAGGCCTCAAGAACAAGCAGGAACTGAACACAGCTGCAGTAAAGGCCTGGCTGAGCATCAACAGGGAAGAAACCCAGCATCTGGTGATGTCAATGGGTTCCAGACTTCAGGCAATCATTGACTGCAAAGGATTTGCAACCAAGTATTAAAACTCACAATTTAATTTATGATTATGTTAGTTTGTCCAATTACTTTTGAGCCCCTAAAATTGGGAGGACCACATAAAAAGTGCTGTAATTCCTACACCGTTCACCCAATGTGGATGTAAATACACTTGTTTCCTTTCAAATCCATTGTGGTGGCATACAGAGCCAAAATCATAATAACTTGGTCAATGTCCATATATTTATGGACCTGACTGTATGGGTAAAGCGGCGGTTGAACATTTGTCATTGGCTTTGATACTCTGATTGGTTAGACACAATCCAATCGTTGATGACTTGAACACTCCTCGTGCCCCTCATCACCACAAACAACTTCAATGATGGCAGTCTCAGACTAAAATATGTAGAGAATGACAGATCAGCAGGAAGAATTTAGTGTGAGTCCTCAGGCTATATCCGAAATGCAGCCATAGGCTACACCTAAACTATAGCCTATACTGTATCAAAACTAGAAATTATCCCATTTTTAAGAATAATCAAATCGTCTTGCTGCAGAATTATTTTACTCCTGTGACGAAACTGGTCAAATTAGGATCCCACATCTGTATGACTCACATTGTTGTTTGTCTCTTATTCCAAGTTGTCACAAAATTGTCATTGTGTTTTTGTTGTCTGTTTTCATACAAAGAGGTGTTCATCGTAGGGTTACATACACTCCAAATAAATATGCTGACTGGAGCTTGTCCTACCACACGTTCCTCAGAAAGCACAACTCAACCTGGCCTCGACTGTCTCTTTTTCCATAGCACACACGCATACACACTTGTTCAGCCTCCCAAGAGACCCACAGGAGTTCTCAGTACTATCCAGTCTCCCCTGACGATACAGTTCACCAGGTGTTGTCTGCAACAGGCAATTAGTAGAATAGGTGTACCTGTCAATCATGGAGCTAGAAGATTAGCTGCTTGCCCGTAATTAGCGGGTTAGAGGCTTCTTGGCCCGGAGGATAAAGGCTTTGCCAATAATGGCCCCTGGGGTATTAATTACTGAAGGTCGAAGCTGCCGAAAAGGCCAGGATCTTAGCAGCAGCGCACGTAAGATGATTGTTTGAATTTCAAAAATAATACTGGTCTGACAGTTGTTAGTGTCCCGAGGGGTTGTGGTTACAAGGTAGCCGAGGTAATTAGTTTGAAGAGGAAAGGGCATGGTTGCAGGCATGTTTGTGAAGAGCGAGGGAGGCAAATAGTGAGGGTGAGAGAGAGCGAGATAGATAGAGAGATAGAGCGAGACAGAACCAGAGAGAGAGTAAGTGAGAGAGAGGGAGGTAGCGACAGAGCGGTGAAAAAATGATGAGGGGATGGAGAGAGCAGCAGTGGAAGAAAATGTGAGACATCATATTTCTCCACCCTCGTAAAACTTGCTTCCCGCCTCAGTATTTCCCTCGCCGCCCCTATGATGCATAACCCAGCGGAGTGCAAAAGCCCTCGTCTGCATCACGGTCGTGACAGTGTTTCCCTCCATCTCTAGTGGTGGCGGCGGTGAGGGCAGCAGGAGGGGGAAGGATGCGGGAGGTTGAGGGCATCCAGGCAGGCAGGCAGGCAGGGGGTGAGTGGGTCTTATTAAAGTACTAAAGATGGCCTGGCAGATGCTGCGAGGACGAAAACAAAAGGAGCGGCTCACCTTATGTCTCATGCGGGAACAGGGCAGATGCCAGGGAAATAAAAGCAGGATGGCTGGTGGCGGCCCGGTTCAGCCAGAGTTCACACGGAGGAAGGTGATAAAGTGGACCTGCCACCAGCTTACTGGGCCCTGGAGGACCTTGGGACTGGCCTCTCTCTGCCTGCTCGTAAAGGCTGCCAAGCTACATTAAAGCTAGAGAACCCCCAAATACCATGCAGCCCACACTGTCGCCTTTAACATTATGGCTGGACAAGTGCATGTAGCACTGGTGAGAAAGCTTTGCCACACGACACAACAACACACTCTGCTAATGCTAACCCAGTCTATTGAAAATGGTGGTAAGCTAACTCTGGGATTTATGAAGTAGTGCAATTTCCAAGTTACAGTATGTCAAAGAGTATCCCTAAACACCTCATCAAATGAACCAGCACATTAGGTCTATACTGTAACTTGGAAATGGTCATGGAAAACAACAGATTAAAATGCATCAGAGTTTGCCAATCGTTTTGCAAGTCTGATTTTGCCATTATTCTTAGTCATTCTCCTGTGATTTGGGTGTAAGAGATACCCAGAATGGTCAAATGGGAAGAGCATGTGGAACATCTTCCTCACTCCTATGAGACCTTCATTTCATTTGTTGATCTAAAATCAAGACCACCGGGATGAAATGACAAGTAAATCAACAATTGCTTACTAAAAAGACTCCATTGAACATCATAGTTTAGGGACTTAGGGGCGAATTGAACCACTAGGCAACTTTAACTCCGCCCAGCAGAGGGCAATGTAATAAGCTGCCCTCTCCTTCTCCTTCTCCTCTTCCTCCTCCTCCTCCCCACTCGCCTTTGGCCACCATAAATCGCCCCCTCATGTAAAACTCTGCACCTGTGGCTAACGGCAGGTCCTGATCCGAGCGGACGATAAACATGTCACTCCGCTCCTAATCCGCCCCGTGTTCTTTATCTGCCCAATTATAGTACCCCCATAAATAATAATAAAACAGCTCAGCATGCATACTGGCCCCAGACGAGGGGTCGGGGAGGGGCCGAGGCTTGGACAGCCAGCCAGTCAGGCAGGCTAGGGTCATCATTTAGATGTGTGGTTAGAGCGGAGCACAAGCACTGGCATGGGAGATCCACTGCGTCATATTTACCCTCTGCAGAGTTCATCATTTTTATTTTGACAGTTAGTATCTGGTCAGTAGGGTTCCTCCTGCTTATTTTTCCTCTGCCGGACTTGGCAGTAAGCAGTACAGCAACAGCACTGGAAGGCATTACTGTTGAGTAGCTAACATGTTAGAGGATATCCACGACAGTACTGTGCCTCCGTAGGCTACTGTAAATGTTACAGAACAAAATGGGGAATTCATTTCAACTGTGATCTATGTGCTATGCTAAAGTTTAGTATAACTCTGTAGAGGGGACATGCTGAGAGCATTAACAAAGAGCATGGTGGAGTTATTATTAAAGTCAGGTTTACAGACTGGTGCAGACTAATCATGTGTGAACTGTTTCTAGAATGCATATGACTGAGGTATTGTGCTAATAAAAGCTTACCGAACGCTAAATAAAATAACTTGAAATGTATACCAGTTTCAGTATAAAATAGTCTTATCCTTTAGATAGGTTGCTCTTGAAATACAGAAGCAGATTGCTTTACAGTAGCATCAACCTACTTTGTTGATTTAATCTCAGACTCATTAAGAGGTCATTAAATGATGTTTTTTTCGTGAACAGCACATTAATCCTTCTCGAGACGGTTCTAAACGCACCTTTGATTGGCAAGGTTGATTAACAATTCTCATGAAATTTGACAGAATTTTTAAGCATCCTAAAGCCTAGCTAAGCTGCTGACTCACCTTGCTCTGAATGCACAATCTCAAACAAGGCTCACTTTTCTGTCTAGAGAATGAAATGAGGTGTGCAGTGTAAAGAAAAACCCGTAGATAACCTTTTCAGGGCCATATGAAGCAAGCCATTGAACCCTTTTTGGTTCTGTAGTATAGCACAATATCTTATAACATTGTGACAAAGTATGTGATGAAATGCTGTCCTCGTTGTGCAAGCCTAACAATAACAGGACCAAGTAGGCCAAACCAAAACAAGGCCCTTTATTGGCAGGGAAAAAACTTAGCAAACCATGGGAAGTATATAATGTAAAAATGTTTTACACATTTCGCTGTGGTCTGGTAACACCTGAAAAATGTTTCTTATTTTTCTCTACAACTGTTCTCGCTGACACCATAAGAACGTGTCACGTTAAACTCAAAAACGGAGTGAGGGAGGAGTGAAAAATGAATTGATTCATAACGTTGACTGCCAGGGCTTTACTGCATATTTTTGGACGACTGCACGGGAAGACTGTAAAATGCAGCTGGCGTTCCCTGACGTCGTTCCCAGCAGACGCACAACGCACCCGGGCCCTGCGCCTTGTTTAGGAGGAAACAAATAGCAAATGAAAACAGATTAAATTCCACATGTTACGCACGGGTGTCAGTGTAATAATGCTTAGCAGGAAAAATATGTGTGAAAGGAGGGGAAAAAACCTAGTGGTGCGTTATGTTTACTCTCTGATAATCTCCTACTCTCTTCAGGGAATGCAGTGAGCACTGCTACCGAATTCCTCTTGTCCACCAACGACAGGAGAGGTTTGATACCATTATTGTGTTTGATTATGGTGTCTGTTGGCCTACGTTATGTTCCTTTATAGTGTGCAGCTTCTGTGTACACATTTCCAAACACCTTAAATCTGTGGATGCTTATGTACTGTGTGTGCTGTGCCTCGGGGACATGGGATCTGATACATTTCGAAGCAATGGAACACACCGGAACACTAGGGGCAGAGAGAGTTGCATTATGAGTTGTTAGATATGGATCTAACAGTCGGATAACGGTCACATTTTTTCTTAATTGATCATACAACTTTTATGTATAGTGAATCTAATTTATGACTAACTTCAGGGTGTGGCTTATTGGTCAATGGGACAAACTTGCTTGATTATAAGTCACTGAATAAAATGGTTAAACACATACTAGGAATACAACAGGGTGATGTTTACCAGTGGTTTACTGTGCTAGGGATTTCCCATCAAGTCCTGTGGATGTTGGCCTACAGTATCAGCCCCCATTCCAAAATCTGGATGTCCCACGGGCAGTCCACGCCTCAGGACATGAATCTATTCACTGCACACCGTAAACAGATGCTTCAGTTTCTACTCAAAGGCGTGGCTGGCCATGGCCCACCCTTTCCAGTAATTCACAGAGTAAGGGTATCAAATCCTGTTCTCACATACAACACACTAAATACTACTCTTTTTTGGTTTTCCCTCACAACCCACTATAACAGACAGAACAGTGGATATTCGGTTTGGGTTGTCAAGGCATAAAAAAGAAATAAATTGGTGCATAACACTCACAAATGCCTAAAACAGAGTATAGCTAGCTAAAGCCTCAAGCCAAAAGCTCTCGAAGCACCGTCCACTCCCTGCCTCTTTGTTTGGGGCTTGGAAGAGATCCAAGTTGATTAGCAGACATCAGCGAAGCCACGGGTGTTGGCTGGAGTTAATAGTCTGTCTCGAGTCCATCAGGCGACTTTGCAGTGTGGCAACAGGCTAACTCCCCCTTGGTGACTTCGAAATGCTCTCATGAACACCAGCTCCCAGAACGCACCATTGCTCCCCTCACAGGTTTCCAGATCTCCTGTCCTTCCTAAATGACCCTACCGAAACTAGCATTACCTTATCATGCTCTATGACGAGGATGAAAGATGTGAAAACAATTATCACTTCCATTTGATAATCATTGGCTAAACAAAAATACATTTGAGAGGCAAAGAGGAAATAAGAATTGGAGCGGCCTCTCAAATAGCAATGAGCCAACGGGTCAAGGGTAAGTAAGAAGAGGTATCTAATTGTAAGCAAATGTAAAGTGTACCCATCCAGCCGACACATTTATGTGGAATATCATTTCATTGAAACGTGCTAAAACACAATCTCAGGTGAAGGTGTATTGCATTTGGCCTTAAAAATAAATAGAAAATCATCACTTGTGCTGTGGAGCATCCTTGCCTTTCTCTCCCTCAGGAGTCGTGGTATAGAATTCCTCTCGACAGTCTGACGATCCCTGTCTTTGTTGCAGTGAGAGCGGCCTCAGGCCATGAGGCTAACAACAAAGTTGCTAAGCAACCATGTGAACATAAAACATCTATCAAGTCTATGTAGTATGTAGAACAGTCGATATGAGGCCATATGGTAAATATTGCAATGAGCGGCATATGTATCTAGCCGTCCGTTGTTTATGAAAGCTTTGTATTAATCTTAGTGCCTTAGAGGCAGAGTGGATTTGCATGCAAAGAGAGCTTGCAGTGGTGGATAGGCTCCAGAAGGCCCTGCAGGAAGAGGGGTGTGCTGGACTGGAACGAACCAGTCTATTGCCAACAGGGACCAGGCTTGTATACCAGCGCGAACACAAAGCAGTCCATGGTCTGGAACACTCAGACACCCCCCCTCTCTTTAAGCACTTTCTCTGCCCGCTCCTTGGAAGGGCTTCATTAAATAGATAAGGAACGCCTGCCCAAAATAAAGTAAACAATCGACAAGAAAGCAATCAGACTATCTACACAGTGTCATATCGTGATATATGCTGTTATTGTTACAAGATAAATGTTATTTGTGAGAAAGGAGATATTTCCATAATATGTGTCAATTTGGGACTCACTGCATAAATACAATATGGTATTATAACAAATAAAACTACATTTCACACCATCAATGAATGTCAGTATGTTAAATGACGCTGCACCAAAGAATAATAGCTCTGAAGAAATTGTCCCAAAACTAAACAAGGTAACAGTGTGGCATTCTTACTGTAAACCTTCTGTAAATCCTTTGGAGGGTATTTGCCCTTAGCCCTGAAGAGGACATGTAGAAGTACATACCATACAGTGTATTGGAGCCATTGCAACATACATAAGAGAATATGGCTACCATGTGGAAATTACATTACTGTTTAATTACCAATGTGTGTTGCTAAGGAGCACTGTACAGTTGAAGTCGGAAGTTTACATACACCTTAGCCAAATACATTTCAACTCAGTTTTTCACAATTCCTGACATTTAATCCTAGTAAAAATTCCCTGTCTTAGGTCAGTGTGGATCACCACTTTATTTTAAGAATGTGAAATGTCAGAATAATAGTAGAGAGAATGATTTATTTCAGCTTTCATTTCTTTCACCACATTCCCAGTGGGTCAGAAGTTTACATACACTTAATTAGTATTTGGTAGCATTACCTTTAAATTGTTTAACTTGGGTCAAATGTTTCGGGTAGCCTTCTACAAGCTTCCCACAATAAGTTGGGTGAATTTTGGCCCATTCCTCCTGACAGAGCTGGTGTAACTGAGTCAGGCTTGTAGGCCTCCTTGCTTAAGCCATTTTGCCAATGACCCCAAGTATGCTTGGGGTCATTGTCCATTTGGAAGACCATTTGCCACCAAGCTTTAACTTCTTGACTGATGTCTTGAGATGTTGCTTCAATATATCCACATAATTTTCCATCCTCATGATGCCATCTATTTTGTGAAGTGCACCAGGCCCTCCTGCAGCAAAGCACCCCCACAACATGATGCTGCCACCCTCGTGCTTCACGGTTGGGATAGGGTTCTTCGGCTTGCAAGCCTCCCCCTTTTTCCTCCAAACATAACGATGGTCATTATGGCCAAACAGTTATATTTTTGTTTCATCAGACCAGAGGACATTTCTCCAAAAAGTACGATCTTTGTCCCCATGTGCAGTTGCAAACCGTAGTCTGGCTTTTTTTTACGGTGGTTTTGGAGCAGTGATTTTTCCTTGCTGAGCGGCCTTTCAGGTTATGTCGATATAGGAATAATTTTACTGTGGATATAGATACTTTTGTACATGTTTCCTCCAGAGCGGTATGACGGCTGCGTGGTCCCATGGTGTTTAAACTTGCATACTGTTGTTTGTACAGATGAACGTGGTACCTTCAGGCATTTGGAAATTGCTCCCAAGGATGAACCAGACTTGTGGAGGTCTTGGCTGATTTCTTTTGATTTTCCCATGATGTCAAGCAAAAAGGCACTGAGTTTGAAGGTAGGCCTTGAAATACATCCACATGTACACCTCCTATTGACTCAAATAATGTCAATTAGCCTATCAGAAGCTTCTAAAGTCATGACATCATTTTCTGGAATTTTCCAAGCTGTTTAAAGGCACAGTCAACTTAGTGTATGTAAACTTCTGACTCACCGGAATTGTGATACAGTGAATTATAAGTGAAATAATCGGTCTGTAAACAATTGTTGGAAAAATGACTTGTGTCATGCACAAAGTAGATGTCCTAACCGACTTGCCAAAACTATAGTTTATTAACAAGAAATTTGTGGAGTGGTTGAAAAACGAGTTTTGATAAGTCCAACCTAAATGTATGTAAACTTCCCAACTTCAACTGTATATACTTTTTTGTCATTTAGCAGACGCTCTTATCCAGAACGACTTATAGGCGCAATTAGGGTTAAGTGCCTTGCTCAAAGGCACATCCCCAGATTTTTCACCTAGTTGGCTTGGTGATTTGAACCAGTGACCTTTTGGTTATTGGCCCAACACTTTTAACCGCTAGGCTACCCACCGCCCATATGTCATGAAATGGGATGGAACCCAACTTTGTCTGGGGATTATTCCCAAATACATCTGGCATAGTATCTCTACTTCAAAGACACACCTACAGAATTGGAGCCTGGTATGAGGCTATACACTGAGTGTTGAAAGAATTAGGAACACCTTCATAATATTTAGTTGCAGCCTCCTTTGCCCTCAGAACAGCCTCAATTCATCAGGGCATGGATAAATGTTATTTGTGAGAAAGGAGCTATTTCCATAATTATTTGTATGTGCCAGGCGCACCGGTTAGAGTGTGTCAAGAACTGCAACGCTGCTGGGTTTTTCACACTCAACAGTTTCCAAAGGTGTATCAAGAATGGTCCACAACCCAAAGGACTTCCAGCCATCTTGACACAACCGTATGGAAGCATTGGAGTCAACATGGTCCAGCATCCCTATGGAACGCTTTTGACACCTTGCAGGGGATGCTGGCCCATGTTGACTCCAATGCTTCCCACAGTTGTGTCAAGTTGGCTGGATGTCCTTTGGGTGGTGGACTATTCTTGATACACACGGGATACTGTTGAGCGTGAAAAACCCAGCAGCGTTGCAGTTCTTGACACACTCAAACCAGTGCGCCTGGCACCTACTACCCGACCCCGTTCAAAGGCACTTAAATTGTTTGTCTTGCCCATTCACCCTCTGACTGGCACACACACAATCCATGTCTCAATTGTCTCAAGGCTTAAAACTCCTTCTTTAACCGTTCTCCTCCCCTTCATCTACACTGATTGAAGTGGATTTAACAAGTGCCATCAATAAGGGATCATAGCTTTCACCTGGATTCCACTGGTTAGTCTATGTCATGGGAAACTGCCGGTGTTTCTAATGTTTTGTCCACTCAGTGTATAATACGCTGTGTGAATCCTCTTGTACCTTCTCAAATTCAAACACATTGTCATCCATAATCCCATGCCACTTCGCCAGCATTAGAAATGTTGCACATGCGTTTCCAAACACTGTAGGCCTCCACTATCAGAAATCCCTGCTTAAACCCCAATATAATTCATTATGACGTTTGAGACGAAGGGAAAAGGAATCAGAATCATCATACGGTGGGTGCCGTCCAGCCCATTAAATCATGGGGATCACCTGCTGCCACTTGCTTTCTTTATCAATCAAGCGGATCCATGCCTGCCTGAGCATGACCTCCTCCTGCCTGCACTTCCTGTTGGGGCCCCGGGGCCCCCAGCCTACTGCAGCCAGGGACCCGTCTCACAGGGGCCAAGCCGAGTGGTCCATAAAAATCTATGATCCTCCACAGCCCACTGGCAATGGCGTTTCCTCTACACGAGGAGCAAAACTTGAGCCTGACCTCTGGGGAATATAGGAGAGGGAGAAGACATGGCTAATCAAACCGTAAGCCCAGGGTGCTGCTTTAACATCAGGGGTTATCTGGGAGGTACTGTACCATGTATGGAGAAATAGTGCTCATTAGTAGCCTACCAATATTAATATGCTGATTACAGTTTACTATATATAATTATGTAATTATCTCTTTAACTTTACTGTAGCCTTCTGTATATAAAAATACAATCATCAGTGCCAAATATATTCTGTGGATAGCATTTAGATATACATAAATTGCCTCATTTCCCAATTCCCTACTTCAGCTTGTGTGGAACAGCCAAACACTATACGTACAGTATGAATTAAGAGATGGGAATTGGGGCGACACTCTGTGTACAGATGGTCATCCTGAACCAAGACAGGAAACCAAACACTTCCTGTATTATACACTTACACTGTACTATTTCCTCTTTGGACACATCATTCACACAGAGGGTGGTTGAGAAAAACAAATCGGGAACACTTAAGGAGCTAAAACAACATCCTGAAGCAGTAGGTAATGGGGTCCTTAAGGCTGCGGGTTAGGTGCCTGGGGAGTGCCTGTCAAAACTCTATTCATAAGACACGGCATGTGAGTACAGGGAACATGCACTCTCTAACGTGCATTAAGCCTTAGGTAAGTAGGTAACCTTGGACTCCAAACAACCAGCCACCAAGCTCACAGAGGTCAAGTCTCATTTTCATCTGTCTTGATCCGATCACAATCCTGTTCGGTAGCCTTCTGTCTAGCTACAGAGCCCTATGATACATTCTGATTTGGACATTGACATATCATTCTACCCTCTCCATTAGTAGCCTTCTTCTTTTCTGTCAACACATAGGAATGAGCATACAATTGCTAACTATAGCTATGCTGGTTTACCATTAGGAAAGGCCTTCAAGAGCTGAGGGTTGTCCGTAAAATATAAGCTCTAAAGCCTTCTTCCCACTGGCAGTTTGAAGTAACTTTTTTCCCATATACGATTCAAATCTGATCATTTTCTGCAGTCTGAACAGTCAAATAGTACATGGAATCGGATATTTCAAGACACATTTCAAACCACCTTCGTATGTGTTTTGAAATCAGATACATATCTGATTCCTGGCCATGCGACTTGTGTTTGAACGGTCATATCTGATTTATTTACCCTGAAGTGGTTTTCAGACTGTTATTTGGCATATCTTGTTGCTTGCTAGCAACTCTGTTTACAGTTTTGACAAGAACATGTGGTAGCTAACTAGCTTGTTAATTGTTTATAAACAAATGAGTGAATGTGATAAACAGCTACCTAGCTAGCTAGTTGACTGTTGTGGCTAGACAAAAAGGACTTGAAAGTTGGATCATCTTATCCTTTGAGGCTTTTAAAGTGTTCTTAAACTATGATTTTGAACATTCAAAGCAACTGAGAGACTTCCATGGCTGGCATTGTTGTCGCATTAGCTTGCTACACAACAACTTCTGTTCTGACTGAGTGAGAAGAAGCACGAGTACTAGCACCAATCAGCCAACGCCCCTACCCACACACCCACCATTACCATGGCAACTAGCATAGCCATGTCAGCAAATGACTACAGTATGAACACACACAAATCCGATTGGGTCACTTGTAACTTACTGTTTGGACAGTCAGTTTTTCAAAAATGATTTGACAAACAAAACTGAACAAGTTGTGAACAAGTCTCGATAGACCACCCTGTGACTTGACATAGCCCCACGTGAATCCATTGTGCAATGCACATCAATCCCTATACGCTCTTTCTTTCTCTAAACTGGGGGTGAGAACACGTCGTAGTGCTCTGAGAGTTGTGGGGCGTTTCTCTAAGGCATTCCACATTATCATGCAGGTCCTCTTCCGCGTATAGTTGAGCAGTGTCATAACCACATAACCGCTGATATCAAATGCTGCAACGACAACAACAAAAAGTGCTTATCTGTGTAGTGGGTGGAACCATTTGTCCTACTGCGCAACATTAGAAAAGGGTTCATCCATATAAACGTTGACACACATATTGCTTACACAGGGAGTTAATAGGACCAGCATATTATTAGCTTCATAACATTCCCCCATAATAATGTGGCCACCTGTCAATCATTGACACAATTAAATTGTTTAATGAATAAATTTGCATTGATAATGGGAGGGTTGTGGTGAACATCTGGCTGCAGCAGTTTAATGGCATACCTTGCATCAGATGCCCATATGGAATGTGAACGGAAAAGCTGTTTTGATGCTAACTAAATGAAAAGTATCACTCAAATTAATTTGGCTCGTTTGACAGAGAGGAAATCACTTAGTAAGAGTGATTCTGGCGTATTACAAGCTCTGTGGCTAATTGCTATAGGAGGAGCACCTCTCCCTAAAATGCCTCCTGCTCTAAAAAGTCGGCGGTAACAGTTTTTCCTCACTGCATTTCAATATTGCAAAGGCATCAGGATTTTTCTCGACAGTGCCAAATGAAATGCAAATTGGCTTGCTAGCAATATCACATCTGGCTGAGCTATTTTGTAGAAATCTTCATACATTTCCACAATTAAAATGAACAATTGCCACTGCATTGTTCATTTCACCGGTATATTCTCCATTGCCAAGATATACATTTCTAAATGACTGGCTGAAGAGAGGATGAGGATGTAATTATGCAGCATGAGAAATGAAGACATCAGTGTCGTTACTACATGCAGACCAAAAGCCACAAGAAATCACATAATGGTATGCAACAAAATCACTTCCCAAAACATTCTATAAATATTCATGTTGTGGTAAAATGTTAAATGAATTCAGGTTCTAAATCTTTCAGTACTTTTCCCCGTCCACAACTATTGTAATTGATTATATTTACAGAACATCATGCAAAGTTTGGCAAAAGTAAGGTAGAATTGTGTGGGAACTTAACAGTGTTGTGTTGGTTGTGAGTATGGGACTGACTTTTTGACTATTGAGTGCTTGTTGTAGCGATACAGAAAGATACAACATACAAACATTGCCATTAGCAGGGTACTATATGACCATAATTGGCCGTCAAATAGAGCAAACATCTGTGCAATTACATAGGTCTGCTTACATTTCTCCATGCAACCAAATGAAATGCAAAATGGCTTCCTTTCCAGTGTTTTCCTCCTAGTGGCAGTTTACCAGTTAATCCCCTACTATCCATGCTCACAAATGACATCATGTTCACTGATCCATTATCAGTCTATAGTGGAAGCCAATATGTGACAGGATATGAGGTGTTTGAAGCTTTTTTAGTTTGTTGCAGAAATGCCTTCTTGAACACTTTCATATGCCTTAATTGCAAACTTGTATGGGATCTGTAAATATGAATAAACATTTTCAATGATGAACCTAGTTTAGCCAAGGAGAAAGCACTGAGCTATAATGGGAAAAAGAAAGGATCCTTCCTGGCTAGTCCTGATTGGCTAAGCTAATGGAGTGGTTGGACGTGCTGAGAGATGAGTCCTGATTGGTCTGTCATTTCACAGGCTTCTGTCTATAACAGAACAACTCTGGTCAGTATATAGATGATCTTTGCTACCTCCAATTTTCAGAAAGATATTGCTTTGGACACTGCAAAAGTGTCGCTACAGCTCAAAAACATTGCCGCCCTGAATTTAGCTGGGTTCAAAGGTAGACTCAGCGATATGACATAGATGCAGATAGTAAACCACATAGTGGGTCAATTTCCTCAACAACTAAGACCGATGAAGCACGAGACTCAACTTCTTACTGTTTTGGTGCCCTGGCTACCACGCTGTAACAGCTTGATGCAAACCCTTGCACATGCGCAGATACTGTGTGTAACTCTGTGTGTGAGCGAAGTCTTGCATCTCCCTCATCTCAATATCTGCGGTGCTGCAAAGTCATTTCACTGAGTCTACCTTTAAGTAGAGAGTCTACTTTCTGGAGGACAATGCCATGCTGACGCATGTGTTTACATGAGTGGGTAGGGTGGGGTTAAGGCGTAGCCCTTTACATTTGTAAATTGAAGATTTGGGCGCTGATACGCGCCTAAATTGGAACGTCGTGGCAGTACAGTAACGTGCTCTAAACGACGTCAGAGTTCAGGTTCTGTGCTTCACAGCGCTGAATGGGTTTTGACTGACAGACGTTCTGAACTTGGGCACCTCGTGCGTCAAGAAGTTGCCGCCATCCCTCCTGCTATTTGGGCAACTGAATTGCGTTGTGAAAGCCTAACACTGTAATATCATATTTTATAACTTAGCTAGTCATGTTGACATTAGAACAAACTTTGAAATGATACCCACCTGACCCAGATTTCCATTTCTAATGGGCCGTTTTTTGGATTGCATCAACAACAACTGTAATTGTGTGCTGGCGGGGATGCAGGGTTGTTTTACAAACAAAACAACTACTGTACAAGTGTACTTGCTCTAGTACTTCAACGGTACAGCTAGGAGAGCTCGAATAAGCACCTTATAGTCAAAGACTTTTCTTTGACTGTTCTTTGAGTCCTAAAAGTGCATTGAAATGACTCAGGAACTGTACACACTCTGGAGAGGTATGGACACTTGGAGGCTCCAGTAAGTCCTCTCACTCAAACCCTTGTCATTTTTTTGTCTCATGTTGCACCTACCCCACATTTTCCAGGAATATTGTTATCATTTAACTGAATGTATGCAGAGTATTTTCAGATTTTGTGGCATCGAAAAGTTTTCCTCTACTTGTCTCTTAAATGGGATAACAAGTTTATCAACTTTTAAAGCAGCATTACTTTCCCACTTTTTCTCCAAATACAGTGTATGATAAACCATTTTGAAGCTCTGATTCTGTACTTTCGTAAAATTAGCATTTGACATAAGCCTTCAATGAGAAATCTGGACACACATGGTGAAATATTTCGCATATCAGTTATAAACTGAAGGCAACATGGGAAGGACAGAAGAAGAAGTCAATTCAAACAGGGCCAATTTCTCACTGGCTTTCCCAGAGGTCCTGAAACTTGTAAAACAGTTGTCCCCCAAGATGCCGGTGCACAAATAAATAGAGTACAAACCACCATGCAGCTCTCAAAGTGAACAAGCCAGCTGTAAAGGGCTGATTATGACGGAGCTCAGTGCAGTCAGGCTACAGGGAGACCAAGCTCTTCAGTGATTAGAGAATCAGAGATTGAGAGGAGCCATCTTGAACCTAATTGTATTCTTATCAAACACACAACACCTCTCTTCCAGTGCCGAGGTGCAAAAGCCTGGAGCGAGAGAGGTGGATTACAGTACATGCCAATAATAAAAAGCTAATTAATGTTGTTATAACTGCATGTGCACTGCGTATTGTGAGACACTAAGACGCACTGTTGACATTGGGTCTATAGGTGAAGCTTATTAAAGTGCATTTGCATCCTTTTGTGCATTTGCAGCTTTCAATTCATTGCTTCCTTTCGCCTTTTTGCACTGGAACTTCTTGTAGAGCTGGATAACAAGGTGGAAAATTAACGAGACATTGTCACTTCATCTATCAAAGGGGTTTGCTTTCTGTTGCCACAAGCAAGAACAAAAAAAACTAAGCAAGACAGTGAGAGAGAAGAAAGAGAGAGAGAGAGAGAGAGAGAGAGAGAGAGAGAGAAGAGAGAGAGAGAGAGAGAGAGAGAGAGAGAGAGAGAGAGAGAGAGAGAGAGAGAGAGAGAGAGAGATCAGAAAAGCTCTCTGTGTGAGAGTATGTTAGGATTACATGTGAGTCCAATTTAAAAGTTAAAATTCCGAACCAGACAGAGCCGTATCTGCCAAGTGGCAGGGAGTGGCTGGAATGTCCTCATTTTCCCAGTTTGTCTGCTGCTGGGGATAGGGATAGTCTGGCTTATGTCCACGCTAACCCACGCAGGCTCCTCTGTGCTAGTAACACACTGCTCTGCATTGTGCACTGAGCCAGCGCCCAGCCCTGTGCATGCCCTACCATGTGGGTGTCAATGAGGGATCAGTGGCTTCCCTACATCCAAACTCCCATTGGTAGTGTCCCATTGAAGGGAACACTTCCTGAAACACACCTCACCGTCCAGTGACCTCATCCACCAATTCGAGGTCCAAAGACTCAACGATGTAGGTCCTGTACTGAAATAATCCTACTGTACCTCAAGGGCCTCGTGCAGATGTGGAACACTGAATTGGTTGACATTATTTATCCTGTCTTGTTGAAATTGTTAAACTATACAGAGTGGCTACGGATCCAACTTTTCTGGACCTTTCCTCCGGACAGCTAAATGTCCAAAAGCTTGTGCGAGATTCTCTACTTAACGCACAGTCTCTGATACTCGTAGAGAACAGGCTACTCTGGCGAATGGTACTCGTTTAATGAAGTTAGATCAAAGCTGAATCAACTGCAACATAACATAATGATAGCATGCTATATAACAGAACCAAATTTGATAGCACGGTATTACGACTTTAGGATGATTTAGAACAAACGGTCGCATTTTTCTCTCATGTGGCCAAAACTCAAGAGCCTGCGTCGCTAGGCAGAATACAGTGCCTTGCGAAAGTATTCGGCCCCCTTGAACTTTTCGACCTTTTGCCACATTTCAGGCTTCAAACATAAAGATATAAAACTGTATTTTTTTGTGAAGAATCAACAACAAGTGGGACACAATTATGAAGTGGAACGAAATTTATTGGATATTTCAAACTTTTTTAACAAATAAAAAACTGAAAAATTGGCCGTGCAAAATTATTCAGCCCCTTTACTTTCAGTGCAGCAAACTCTCTCCAGAAGTTCAGTGAGGATCTCTGAATGATCCAATGTTGACCTAAATGACTAATGATGATAAATAGAATCCACCTGTGTGTAATCAAGTCTCCGTATAAATGCACCTGCTCTGTGATAGTCTCAGAGGTCCGTTTAAAGCGCAGAGAGCATCATGAAGAACAAGGAACACACCAGGCAGGTCCGAGATACTGTTGTGGAGAAGTTTAAAGCCGGATTTGGATACAAAAAGATTTCCCAAGCTTTAAACATCCCAATGAGCACTGTGCAAGCGATAATATTGAATTGGAAGGAGTATCAGACCACTGCAAATCTACGAAGACCCGGCCGTCCCTCTAAACTTTCAGCTCATACAAGGAGAAGACTGATCAGAGATGCAGCCAAGAGGCCCATGATCACTCTGGATGAACTGCAGAGATCTACAGCTGAGGTGGGAGACTCTGTCCATAGGACAACAATCAGTCGTATACTGCACAAATCTGGCCTTTATGGAAGAGTGGCATGAAGAAAGCCATTTCTTAAAGATATCCATAAAAAGTGTCGTTTAAAGTTTGCCACTAGCCACCTGGGAGACACACCAAACATGTGGAAGAAGGTGCTCTGGTCAGATGAAACCAAAATTGAACTTTTTGGCAACAATGCAAAACGTTATGTTTGGCGTAAAAGCAACACAGCTCATCACCCTGAACACCCCATCCCCACTGTCAAACATGGTGGTGGCAGCATCATGGTTTGGGGCTGCTTTTCTTCAGCAGGGGCAGGGAAGATGGTTAAAATTGATGGGAAGATGGATGGAGCCAAATACAGGACCATTCTGGAAGAAAACCTGATGGAGTCTGCAAAAGACCTGAGACTGGGACGGAGATTTGTCTTCCAACAAGACAATGATCCAAAACATAAAGCAAAATCTACAATGGAATGGTTCACAAATAAACATATGCTGGTGTTAGAATGGCCAAATCAAATTCCAGACCTGAATCCAATCGAGAATCTGTGGAAAGAACTGAAAACTGCTGTTCACAAATGCTCTCCATCCAACCTCACTGAGCTCGAGCTGTTTTGCAAGGAGGAATGGGCAAAAATGTCAGTCTCTCGATGTGCAAAACTGATAGAGACATACCCCAAGCGACTTACAGCTGTAATCGCAGCAAAAGGTGGCGCTACAAAGTATTAACTTAAGGGGGCTGAATAATTTTGCACGCCCAATTTTTCAGTTTTTGATTTGTTAAAAAAGTTTGAAATATCCAATAAAATTCGTTCCACTTCATGATTGTGTCCCACTTGTTGTTGATTCTTCACAAAAAATTACAGTTTTATATCTTTATGTTTGAAGCCTGAAATGTGGCAAAAGGTCGAAAAGTTCAAGGGGGCCGAATACTTTCGCAAGGCACTGTATGTGCTTTGATTGAAACTCAACACAGCGCATAAAGTAGACAATCTCGCACACGTGCAGAAGCTTTTCCACCTTTAGCTGTCTGGAAGAAAGGTGCAGAAAAGTTGGATCCACAGCCTCGGCCTGAACTATAATGCCACACAACATTTGCCTGAGGGAAAATATCTTTGTCCATTTTTTTCCATTGCGTACTTTATTTCTGTGAGTCATCTATGATTGGCATTTCAGTCAGTGACAGAAGATTATACAATCCCTCTAGCTATATGGCGCATAACATTTTGATTACAATTGATTTGAAGACTGTAGGCCTACCAGTAACCATCTATCAAAGGCCAAGCCGTAAATACTCCTTTGTAACACTAAAGGTTTCAACAGAGCACTTAAGTGCTTCCCTAAAAGAACTCACAACAGGAAGTAACTATCTTTGTCTATCTATCGTTCATTCATGCCGTCTCCCAAACCTGTCGTTGTACTCAGTTCGTTATCAACTCTGAATAAGCCTAACGACTGATATTCTGAACATTGAAGGAAATGGTGCCCCAATTGGACACTCGAGAACCGTTGCTCACTTCTAATAAACGACCTGTCTATACTCTTCTTCTCCCTCTTTCTGGGAATAAAACTCAGGGGCTGGTTTTCTCACCCTGTGAATGCGTTGCAGCGTAGCTTCGCCGGGCTGTTAATCTGTTTGCACATTTGCGGCGCTAACAATGTGTTGACAACACGCTGACATCACCCAGATGTCAGCCGCATCTGCCTCCTCCGGCCCATGAATATTAATCAGAGCCAGGCAGCCAGGGCTGCTTCTGCTCCTTGCATTGTTCGCTCTTTCACTTGGCTCTCTATCTGTCTCACTCATCCAGTTTCTATGCCCCCTCGTTATCCGTCTGTCCTAGTCTCTAATCCGTTCCCTCTTTCACTTGTCTCTCTCTTTCGCTCTCTTCCCCTTCCCCTTCCCTTCCGTCTCCCCTATTATCTAACCCTGTCTTTCTCTTGATGTCTTCCCATGTTTCTTTCTACAATTTCTCCCACAGTCTCTAAGACTCTCTTTCCATGTCTCCTCTTTCTGCATCTCTTTCCATCTACCCCATCTCCAACTTCCCTCTCTGTTTCACTCAATATTTATCCGTCTTCCATAGATATCCCACGTTCTACTGCCTTCAGCGTCAAATCTGAACTTGAGATCTGTGCGTGCAACTTGTATTTAAGAGTTAACCTCCCATTGACATCAAATGTATAATTTACTCGAACATCTGACTTACCGTGTGCATATCTCAAGTGAGAATTCGGCAAAGTTTTTGCTCTACTGTAATCTTTCTATGGGATTTGTGACTTTGTATGGACGTGCTCAGCAATGTAGGGAATCTTCTACGTGTCTGGAGCACATCCCTAGCTATCAACTGCTATATAGTGCATTAAATGTAGAGCACATTGTTGTTCTGAATAAGGCACCTTCCATTGATCTTTACTTTAATGAAACTCTTAGCTAGTTGAAGGGCATTCCTTTCTGCTCTCGCCTAATTGCAATTATATAAGACAGTGTAAAAAGGATAGAGGGCTTAAGGAGTGGATGTGGGAATGGAGAGTCCTGAAGTTGAGGTAATCCTTGTTTAATGTTCGTTTTTAATGGCCGCACTGCGATTGAATCCCCATCCATGTGCCTGATGCTGGAATGATTTTTCTGTGGTGCTGGGGTCAGTTCTATTCCAATTCCATTCAGAAGGCTAACTTAAATTCAGTTGATTCCTTTTTTAAACGCAACACTCCTACACTACCTGTAGTCCCTATGGCCATGCTAGAATGGAAAAAAGTGGCAACAGAGTAATTCAATAATTTCTTCCATTCCGTAGTGATAACCTGGCTTCCTCTCCCACCACCACACTGTTCTATGAATTTTAATTTACAACCTCCCAGCCTTACTCTTTGTGACTGTGGGAGAGTCACTGATATGTAGTTCATGCTCAATATGAATATTGGTGGCACCATGCAGATTAGCCTTAACGTGTCAGGGTTAATTGCCATAATGAAGAGGGGTTAATTAGGTTGTCTGTTTCTACAGCCTACCGAGAGTGTTATCAAAGCACTGCCGCTGGCTTGGTTGGGTGACACAAGCCTTCACCTCTTTTGCAATTAGGTCGCCTCGACGTAGGCGACAACGTAGGGTTAAATAGTAACTGTGAACTCACCAGAGAGAGGATGATGGGTAAAGTGTTAACCCCTCGCTCCGGGGTACTGTGCCTTAGAAAGTATTCACACCCCTTGACTTTATGCACATTTTATTGTGCTACAGCTGAATTTAACATGGATTAAATTGGGATTTTGTGTCACTGGCCTGCACACAATACCCCATAATGTCAAAGTGGAATTATGATTTTTAGAGATTATTACAAATTAATAAAAAAGGAAAAGCTAAAATGTCTTGAGTCAATAGGTATTCTACCCTTTTGTTATGGCAAGCCTAAATACGTTCAGGAGTAAAAATGTCACTTAATAAGTTGCAGGGACACTCTGTGTGCAATAATAGTGTTTAACATGATTTTTGAATGACTACCTCATCTTTGTACCCCACACATACAACTAGCTGTAAGGTCCCTCAGTCGAGCAGTGAATTGCAAACACAGATTCAACTACAAAGACCAGGGAGGTTTTCCAATGCCTCGCAAAAGAAGGGCACCTATTGGTAGATGGGTAAAAAAAAAAAAAAAAAAAGGAAATCTTGAATATCCCTCTGAGCATGGTGAAGTTATCCATTACACTTTGGATAGTGTATCAATATAACCAGTCACTACAAAGATACAGGCATCTTTCCTAACTCCGTCGCCAGAGAGGAAGGAAACCGCTCAGGGATTTCACCATGAGGCCAATGATGACAGTTACAGAGTTTAATGGCTGTGATAGGAGCAAACTGAGGATGGCTCAACAACATTGTAGTTACTCAACAATACTAACCTAAATGACAGAGTGAAAAGAAGGAAGCCTGTACATAATACAAATATTCCAAAACATGCATCCTGTTTGCAACAAGGCACTAAAGTTAAAATGCAAAAGATGTGGTAAAGAAATTAACTTTATGTCCTGAATACAAAGCGTTATGTTTGGGGCAAATCCAAGCCTGGTGGTGGCTGCATCATGTTATGGGTATACTTGTCATCGGCAAGGACGAGGGAGATTTTTTGTTTAAATAAAATCTAAATAAACAGAATAGAGCTAAACACAGGCAAAATCCTAAAGAAAGATCTGGTTCAGTCTGCTTTCCAACAGACACTGGGAGACAATTCACGTCTCAACAGGACAACAGCATAAAACACAACCCCAAATATACACTGGAGTTACTTACCAAGACGACATTGAATGTTCCTGAGTGGCCTAAATCGGCATGACTTGACTATGACAAGACTTGAAAATGGCTGTCTAACAATGATCAACAACCAACTTGACAGAGTCTGGAGTATTCTTTTTATAATCAAGGCGGTGACCCGATCCTGTAGGTTCATGCTCTACAACATTCGCAGAGTACGACCCTGCCTCACACAGGAAGCGGCGCAGGTCCTAATCCAGGCACTTGTCATCTCCCGTCTGGATTATTGCAACTCGCTGTTGGCTGGGCTCCCTGCCTGTGCCATTAAACCCCTACAACTCATCCAGAACGCCGCAGCCCGTCTGGTGTTCAACCTTCCCAAGTTCTCTCACGTCACCCCGCTCCTCCACTCTCTCCACTGGCTTCCAGTCGAAGCTCGCATCCGCTACAAGACCATGGTGCTTGCCTACGGAGCTGTGAGGGGAACGGCACCTCCGTACCTTCAGGCTCTGATCAGGCCCTACACCCAAACAAGGGCACTCCGTTCATCCACCTCTGGCCTGCTCGCCTCCCTACCTCTGAGGAAGCACAGTTCCCGCTCAGCCCAGTCAAAACTGTTCGCTGCTCTGGCACCCCAATGGTGGAACAAGCTCCCTCACGACGCCAGGACAGCGGAGTCAATCACCACCTTCCGGAGACACCTGAAACCCCACCTCTTCAAGGAATACCTGGGATAGGATAAAGTAATCCTTCTAACCCCCCCCCCTTAAAAGATTTAGATGCACTATTGTAAAGTGGTTGTTCCACTGGATATTATAAGGTGAATGCACCAATTTGTAAGTTGCTCTGGATAAGAGCGTCTGCTAAATGACTTAAATGTAAATGTAAATGATAATAACGTGCAAATATTGTACAATCCAGGTGTGCAAAGCTCTTAGAGACTTACCCAGCTGTAATTGGTGCCAAAGGGTTAAATAGTAACTGTGAGCTCACCAGAGAGAGGATGATGGGTAAAGTGTTAACCCCTTGCTCTGGGGTACTGTGCCTCAGAAAGTATTCACACCCTTTGACTTTTTCCACATTTTATTGTGCTACAGCTGAATTAACATGGATTAAATTGGGATTTTGTGTCACTGATTCTAACATGTATTGACTCAGGGGTGTGAATACTTATGTAATTAAGATATTTCTGTATTTCATTTTCAATAAATTTGCCCCCAAAAAAACAAACGTGTTTTCCCTTTGCCATTCATTTTGAGTTCAGGCAGTAACATAAACAAAATGTGGAATAAGTCAAGGGGTATGAAGACATTCTGAAGGCACTGTACATGGGTTTGAAGGTGTGACTGAGGAAGGGGACATCGGTGGTCAGGTGATAACTTTCCCTTTAATTGCCTTTGCCGACCACACACACACACACACACACACACACACACACACACACACACACACACACACACACACACACACACACACACACACACACACACACACACACACACACACACACACACACACACGTTAGTTTAAAAAATGAGATTTCATCTGTGAACAGGTTCATTAATTAGATGTGCAGCACACACATTTCCTTCACTCATTGTTCTCAGTGGCATATTGTCTGTGTCTGATTGACTGGCAGTTGTAGTCTGTGTGTGTTTCTGAGAGGGGTTTGGTGCAAAGGGAATCCATGGAGCAACAATGATGAGAGGATAATGACAGCTTTCAACGTGTTATCGAACGCACCGCAGCATATCTTGCCTGGCCCCCCTGTGGACAGTTGCTGTCATCACAAACAGCTCCTATGAATTGCAATGATATTTGCCATGCACACAACCAAACCACTTACACACGTGTCCATTTTCATTCAAACTCGTTCTATTTGTTATATAAAATATCTGATGTGAAAAATAGAAAAAAATATTTTTCCATATGCAGTTTTCACTACAGAATCATACTTGTACAATATCTATTTTGTGCATTCCAGGCAAGCCGGTGAGGTTTCTCACACCAGATGAACTACATCTTAAAATGTCAGGGATGTGTATACTTCCTTGTCTTGGACTTTATTTGATTAGAGTTCATACACTGCTTTATAGCCATTGCAACACAAACAAAACAAAGAACAAATAAGCCGTTTTTTCTTTTTCTTCTTCGCATCAAGCTAGATGGTGGGGATACAGTACGGCTCCCTCGTCTACTTTACCTTCTGTTTTTCAGCACACGTTACATCAATAAATGATGTTGAAGATACATTTAGAATAAATAAGTCATCCTGACATGTATGACACATTAATAATGGAAACACTGTTTTTCTTAACTTTCCTTTGTCCTTCTTAAACATCTCCCATGTTTGAAGCTGAAGGCACTTCAAATTAAACAACGTGTTTTCAGATCCAGCCGTAAGTGACGCAGTTGGTTTCTACTTTGTTATTACATGAAATTACCCGCTTTGTGTCTGCTAGGCCTCTCGGGATTGGTTCATGCAATTGCACAAAAGAGGAACTAAAATGCTCAGGGTGATTTGAATCCCAAAGGTGGGAGGGGGAGGGGGGGATTATTTGATAGACAGTCTGGAAGCTACTGTAACTGCAGCTGCCATTTTGATGCAGCTGAAGTCAACCACCGTTTTCTCGCCTCTCTTCATGGGAGAACAAACAGCCTCTCTGATAGGGTATATTTGAAATTTGACCAGGGCCCCAAATGCTCTTGTTGCAAATACGGAGATGTGATGACACTTGAAATTATTCATGAGTCTCATTCACCTAACGTATGACTGGTGAGAAAGTGAAGTAAAGAAATCCCATGGAAAGAGTGTAAACTGTACACTAGAGAGTTGTTGTGACACTGCTACAGTCCGCCTTGGGTGGTTTTTGTACCAGCTGAAAATTCACCTGTACTGTAAAGGAAAAAATGAAATACAAAGCTAGAAAAGAGCCTCACGTTGGCGAGTACGCTGTTTCAAAAAAAGAAAAGACCTGCAACATTTTTTTTTTAAAGTCTAAATTCAAGTCTAAAAAATTCGAACATGTTGGAGGGACAGCCTGTAACATGTGTTGAGCCAAAAGGATCACACGTCCTCCCATGCTAAGGTTCCTCTGTGTCAAGATATTGGACATTTCCATGATGAAAAAGACAACATAGACACCTGGTGCAGCAGGCAAAACCACCTGGCCAGTCGCTGTGAAGCTCTGTCTTCGGCTAAGGTGACCCTTCCACAATCCAAAACCCTGGTTAAACATCTGGCACGCGAGCTGCCCCTTCCTAGAGATCTTCACCCCCTATTTCTCATCAGGAATACTAATTATCATGCAGGCATCATTTTCAGGCACGTTATTTCACATTGAAAATAAGCAAAAGCAACGTGTGGGTTGCTTGCAAAAATTCTAATGCCAACATTTGTCTATTTCTTCGACGTAGGAAGAAATACTGAAATGTTGGCATTCAAAAGACTGAAAGTGAATGCTTTGCAAGCAAGAAGTGTGTGGGAAATTCTATTTCAGAATCATGTTCAATATTTCAATGCACCTGCAGGAGACTCTCAGTAGGTGTGCGGAGTGAGTGCATTATATTTGTACTCCACATTCTTTTATTTTAACCCCTATTTTACCAGGTAAGTCGACTGAGAACACGTCCTCATTTACAGGAATGACTTGGAGAATAGTTACAGGGGAGAGGCGGTCATGATGGTATGAGGGCCAGATTGGAAATTTAGTCAGGACACAGGGGTTAACACCCCTACTCTTACAATAAGTGCCATGGGATCTGTAGTCACCACAGAGAGTCAGGACACCCGTTTAATATCCCATCTGAAAGACAGAATCTAGGGCAATTTTCCCAATCACTGCTCTAGGGCATTGGGATATTGTTTTAGACCAACATCACCACTTGCAACAGCATCTGGTCTCCCATCCAGAGACCAACCAGGACCAACTCTGCTTAGCTTCAGAGGCAAGCCAGCAGTGGGATGCAGGGTGGTATGCTGCTGGCCTTACATAACATACTGTGCATTTTCTATATTGAACTGACAGTCAAATGAGCCTCCCATCATTTGGCGAGGCACAGAGCTGTTTTGACAGGCATGTAATGAAGTGACGTTTCTTTGCGATGAGCTGCTGTTATGATTATTACCACTATGATCGTTACCTTCAGGCTGAGTGCCATTTGTTGTCTCAGAGAGGGAGAGAGGGCGATCTACTATACTGATGTTCAGACCATGATCAATTACAGGCTCCCAATCAACACTCAATTTTCTCCTTAGGGATGGTGCCATCAGTCTAGGTAAGGTGGGCAATATGAGATATCCACTGCATGTTCTTCTGTTTGACATTGCCTCTGTGCCAGACACTTTTTTCAAGGAGGGTCTATAATCTAGATAGAATAGAAATAAGTTTGAAATTGTTTGCAAACCATTTGTGAGTTGAATTTGAATGTACCTCACTCGTCGTTCAGCTGGTCTTCTACTTTTGTAAGGTGAAGTTACACGATCTGTAAGACTGTAAATCATGAGAGACTGACTGTATCACTATTCACTCTGTATGCCGCCAAACTTTTCATGCCCACTCCCCAGGTGCAGAACGTCTCAGTGTCTGTTTGCGGTGTGCTTCCAGAGTTAGGTCTATACAGTGCATTGGCTCAGATCAGATGTGCAATGTAAGCTCTCTCGACCTAAGAGACTTAGACTCAAGAATGAGTTATGGTTCTAGCTCTGGACAACGCAGTGTTTCCTGGGTTCACGCAGATGACAAAAACATTATCCCCAATCCCTTTTTTCTCTCCACCGAGACATTGGGGATTTCAAACTGAGCCTTGTCTAATGGTATGAATATGTTTTTTGGCAAAGAGTTGTGGAAAAATGTCAAATTGAAGAAAAAAAAAAAGACTCAGGAAGTTTATCATGTTTGATGACAGACTTGACAATGAACAGGGCAGGATGTCATGCAAGACGAACCCTTCTTTTGAAACTGTTTTGATTCGCCTCACTGGATGGTTTCCTGTTAATAGCAAATCACTGGTTAAAGAACAACATTTGTGAGAATATTGTTTGGTAGATCCATTTTGGACCTGATTACTCAGAGACTCTTCTATTTCTCAAAGACAGCCTGTCCTGTACTCTCTCTCCAATTGATGTGCAGTTTTAATTAAGCATAATGAACATAATTATTTTATCCATCCTGTGATACTGAAGTGATACTCCACTTTACATATCTCATATTGTAATGTTGGTCTCAAATGGACAAATGGATGTCAAACAGATTGAAATCAACAACTATGTACGGTGCTACGGCGCTACGGCGCTACGGGCGCTACGGCGCTACACTGCTACGGCGCTACGGGCGCTACGGCGCTACACTGCTACGGCGCTACGGGCGCTACGGGCGCTACACTGCTACAGCGCTACGGGCGCTACGGCGCTACACTGCTACGGCGCTACGGGCGCTATGGGCGCTTCGGGTGCTACGGCGCTACGGCGCTACGCTGCTACGGCGCTACGGGCGCTTCGGCGCTACGGTGCTACGGCGCTACGGGCGCTTCGGCTCTACGGGCGCTACGGCGCTGCTCATTTGTGTTTTTCATGTGAAACAAAAGGTCCAAGCACACTCATTGAAAGAAGTGGAAATCTCAGGCTTTAAAGAAAATCTGACATGGTAACATTCCCAACAATAGTATAATTACACGCTAAATATGGGTCGGTATTAAGATCCACTGGGGACTAATATCAAATTGGCTTTGGCTTCAACAAGGTCATGAACAGGGTTTTAAGCAGAAATCACATACTTCAGATACTGACATTTATGTGGTTCCTAATTGGTTTTAAAAGATAAAAATCTGAAGGAAATGGCTTGAAGTAAAATAGTCAAATATGCATTTCCCCTTAGATATCATGGTTTATGTACCCCAAATGTGCATAATAGGTCTCGGGTAGATTTGTATTAATTATTATCTTTGTTCAAATGAACTTATTGGGGATTTTAGACCTTGAAAAACAGAATAGACTATCCATTCTCTCTCACTCTCTCTCAGGAGTTTTATTGGCATGAGAAACAAATGCTGACATTGCCAAAGCAAGTGAAATAGATAATAAACAAAAGTGAAATGAACAATAGAAATGTACATTACACTCACAAAAGTTCCAAAAGAATAAAGACATCTCTCACACACACACACACACACACACACACACACACACACACACACACACACACACACACACACACACACACACACACACACACACACACACACACACACATACGCACCTCATGTTTTCGCATGACCATCAAGCACGCACATATATTTGACATTGAAAACATCTTAAGCCATTAACCCCTGTTGACCACTAAATTCCACTTTTTCTTATCAGTCATCCCACTGGTCTTTGTCTTAGTACAGCCCCCCATCCGGGATAGGGTTTGGGAGGGGGCAGTATAACCAAAGCATAAAGAAAGGGTTCTTACTACGCCAAGCGCAAATGACTGCATCAATGTTGTCTTATGGGAAAGTAATGACCTATGAAATACTCTGATAGCAATTGCCCTAATGCTCATGTGTCCGTGATAATTGTCCAAACGTTGTTTAGAATGAGAGATAAGTTGTGAAGAGTGCAATGGGGGCTATACCATTACAGAAGCTGTGTTTGGAGGAATGCAGAAAGATAGGCCAGCGGAACACTATGTGGAACATCCAGGGATCCTCAGTTGTTCTGAGGTGCCATCATCCGATACACAAATAATGAAGTACTTAAGTCTGTGTTTACATTGCCATTTGACTGAACTCCTTTTCTTGAGCAAAGGTCAAAAGGGCACCACCATAAACATAATCACAATCAAAAGCAGCAACAGGGCCTCCTGAGTGGCGCAGCAGTCTAAGGCACTGCATCGCAGTGCTTGAGGCATCACTACAGATCCGGGTTCGATCCCGGGCTGTGTCGCAGCCAGCTGCGACCGGGAGACCCATGAGGCGGCGCACAATTGGCCCAGCGTTGTTAGGGGAGGGTTTGGCAGACCAGGATGTCCTTGTTCCATCACGCTCCAGCGACTCCTGTGGCGGGCCGGGCGCATGCACGCTGACACGGTCTGCAGTTATACAGTGTTTCCTCCAAAAAAGTGGTGAGGCTGCCTTCCGGGTTAAGCGAGCAGTGTGTCAAGAATCAGTGCAGCTTGGCAGGGTCGTGTTTCGGAGGATGCATGAATCTCCACCTTCGCCTCTCCTGAGTCCGTAAGGGAGTTGCAGCAATAAGACAAGACTTTAACTACAAATTGGGGGGAAAATTGGGGGTTAAACACGCCCCAAAAAAAGACAGGTAGACAAAACATTCTTCAGAGCACAGAAAAACGATTTGTGATCAAAGAAAGAATATGGGCTTCTACAATTATTTGTAAAGGATTATAGCCGTGAGTACTTCCAAGGCCACTCACTCCACTTTTCAGCAGTCTGCCATGATGAGCTTCAGTGCCTGACAAGGAGAGACAGAGTGATTACAGGCTGCTATCTCATCCACCCATAAGGTAGGCTAAAATCCTCTGGGCTAATGGGTTAGCTGTGTCTACATCTCTTTTACAAAAGAAGGAAAGGTTCTTCAGTGCGCACACACATACAGTATACACACACACACACACACACACACACACACACACACACACACACACACACACACACGCTGCATTGCTATAGGCGAAAGGTTCTTCAGTGCATACACACATACAGTATACACACACACACACACACACACACACACACACACGCTGCATTGCTATAGGGTTTCAATCAGATCTAACAGCAGCACTTGGCCTCCCTCACCATCTCTGCGGCCCTCCAGTGCTTACGACCTGACAGCGCAGCAGTGTAAACTTTTCTTCCTTTCCCTTTGATCTACTTTGAGTTCAGATGGAATTTTACTGCCTTGAGAATAGACAAGAGACAGCAATGTCATTTAAACATCCGGCCTTTTCGGAACACATAAGAGAAAAGTGTGCACAGTAGTTGAGAAGTACTTACATTTTCAAGTTTTGCAGGCTTAGAAGCAAAGGGTAGGGGCAAGTGTTCAAGAAGAGGACATAAAAAGAGACTAAAGCTACTGTTGTTTTTACAGAACTATCTGCAGATGCATTTATACAAGTGAACAATAGGCAGGTTTCCATTGACACAGGCTTTTTCGACAAAAGCAATGTGTGATGGAAACGGCAGATATAGGAGAAGCCTTCTAAAGATCGACAACATTTTTATCCATTCGACAGGGATGGATTTGTCATTTGTCAAACTTTATTGCGACAAACGGTTATGGAAACAGGGTTTTTCGAATAAATGATGATCGCCGAATCATTTTGAAGGTATGCGGGGTCACTGCGTAACTTTTAACTTTTGCAAGTATCACCATGGCACAGACCAAGGCGATATGTTGGCACATGAAAATTATTAGAATATGGCAAATATTAGTCAATTATTGCTTTATATACATGCTGTTTTTAGCGGGCCTACCTGAGATATGAAACAGATATGTGGGAGGGCCGACAGGCTGTCGCCAATTTACTAATGCGCAATTTGCCTAAATGGGTAATGGGAAAACATCAACCACTACAAACAATTTTTATTTAGGTGTGACGGCATTATATCCAGCTGTTTTTATCGACACAAGTTAGTTCAATGGAAACGCACCTTAGGAGGCAACTGTCATATCTATTTTCTATGTGAACTTTCTAAATGTGGAACACGCTAATGGAAACATAGCTAGTGTAGTTGTTTTAACCAGAGAGCATGTTCCCAGTCTGTATAGTTGTGTCATCATATGGTTGGCACCAGTTCGGTTGATTGGCAGTTGGCAGGTTGCAAACCCAAAAGTACTCCAGCTGTCAATCAATCCAGACAGAGCACTGAGTAAGCATATTAAGTCAAGGTCAGGGGAACCAGGCAGCGCGTCAGTTTTGCGCACACACACTAATTCACCAAAGGAAAACCTGAAATCTGTCAATACCAGGGAACAGAAGACAGGTGGAAAAGGGGGGCCAACCTCACATTTATTCCTTCGCTCTCAACTCAGACCAGCCCACCTGTTTGAAGAAGCCCAAAACTCATGAGACACATCGGGCTGAGAGAAAGGGGGCAAAGAAGAGAAGTATGGGAGCTGAAGTTGCACCAACCGATCGCATCAATTAATACCAATAAAGACCTTAAGTGACAACACAGAGAGGCATTAGGCCCGACAAAGCGCGGCAGCTTTGTTCCTGCGAGGCGCCAGCTGCCGGCGTGCAGGCCCAGAGGACTGGCGGGTAGCCGTCGGTTCTGCTCCAGCGGCGCGCTGGGCTGGGGTGGGCGGATGCGGTATGGCACGCATGGGCCGGGCCGGCTCCCCGTGCGAGTGCAGTATTAATGAGGCGACAGCACGGCCCTGCTTCCGTATTCATTAGGCATCTGGGCCAGCAGATGTGAAGTGCCGCCTCAAGACGAATAAAAAATGACTTCCCATCTGGACTCCCTAAACTGGAAAAGACAAGAGCAGTTCTCTCTCTTTTTCACTTTCCCTCTCCCGGTGGCTTTCTCTCTTCCCTATTCGCCTCTCTCTCTCTCATTTAACGGTTAGGTCCTTGAAAGTAGCTAAAAGAGGGAACCTTGTCGAAGTGTGATCTGGTATCAGCCACTGATGAAGTGATTGAGGTGGTGATTGTCAAAGATAAAAGGTTAGTTTCATCTCTATAATGTATTCAAGTAGCCTTAGAGACCATCTTAGTTATGGTTCCCAGCTTCAACTCAGGTCACAGCACATCATTTGATTGATTCTTCAATTGAGCAAGTTGGCTTTCTATGATGCAAGACCATCTAGAGGGCAATTATTTCAGAATATTTTTTTTATTCTGACTTCTTTCTGCTCTTCTAGCTTGAAAAAAAAAAAACTCAAATTAAACACATCTGATCAACAGATATGGCTCGGTGAGTTAAATCCTCTGAGTAGGTCAAAGTCATCTCTTCCAAATAAACATTTGGATACTGTAATATTCCACGCGAATTCCGAAGCACAGAGTAGGCTAAGCCTAAAGCACCAACCAAGGTCTTAAAATTCCTGTGAACTTAACCTATTCTAATATGAAACGATCGCGTTACCGCTCCGCCCTCCCCTTTCTTAACCCCTTTAATAAGGGCTTCAATTAAAAGGCTAATTTCCCCTCATCTGCTTCTTTGGTGATTTTATCTGCTGAGTCCAAATGACCAAGCTAGCGTTCAGACACCAGGTTGTCCTCTGCTCCCTGGCTCCCACCTGAGATACTGTGAAGGTCAACAAGCAAAAAGCTACAGTATGCGCCTCCCCTGTGCCTCACAGCCCAATGTAAAGGCCCATTACCTGAAGACCATTAAAGCCATGGCTGCAGCCCAATTCCACTTCTCTGACTTCCTTTTCCCATCTCCTTACCTGGTTTCATCAGACCAGAGAATCTTGTTTCTCATGGTCTGAGAGTCTTAAGGTGCCTTTTGGCAAATTCCAAGCAGGCTGTCATGTGCCTTTTACTGAGGAGTGGCTTCTGTCTGGCCAATCTACCATAAAGGCCTGATTGGTGGAGTGCTGCAGAGATGGTTATCCTGGGGCCTGCCGAGTGGCGCAGTGGTCTAAGGCACTGCATCGCAGTGCTAGCTGTGCCACTAGAGATTCTGGGTTTGAGTCCAGGCTCTGTCACAGCCGGCTGTGACTGGGAGACCCATGGGGTGGCGTACAATTGGCCCAGCCGCATCCAGGTTAGGGGAGGGTTTGGTTGGCAGGGATGTCCTTGTCCCATCATGCACTAGTGACTCCTGTGGCGGGCCGGACGCAGTGCACGCTGACACGGTCGCCAGGTGTACGGTGTTTCCTCTGACACGGGGTTAAAAATGAAAAAAAAGAGATGGTTGTCCTTCTGGAAGTTTCTCCTATCTCCACAGAGGAACTCAAGAGCTCTGTCAGAGTAACAATTGGGTTGGTGGTCAACACCTTGACCAAGGCCCTTTGCCCATGATTGCTCAATTTGGCCAGGAAGAGTCTGGCCAAATTCTTATATTTTTCTTGGGGAATGCTGCAGATTTTTTTCCATATTCTTCTTGGGGACCTACAATGCTGCAGAATTTTTTTGGTACCCTTCCCCAGATCTGTGCCTCAACACAACCCTGTCTCGGAGCTCTACGGACAATTCCTTCAACCTCATGGCTTGGTGTTTGCTCTGTCAATTGTGGGACCTTATGTAGACAGTTGTATGCCTTTCCAAAACATGTCCAATCGATTGAATTTACCACAGCTGGACTCCAATCAAGTTGTAGAAAAATCTAAAGGATGATCAATAGAAACAGGACGTACCTGAGCTCAATTTTGAGTCTCATCGCAAAGGGTCTGAATACTTATGTAAATAAGGTATTTCAGTTTTCTATTTTTAATACATTTGCAAAAAAATCTAAAAAATTGTTTTCACTTTGTCATTATGGGGTGTTGTGTGTAGATTGCTGAGGAAATGTTTTTATTTAGAATAACGCTGTAACATAACAAAATACAGAAAAAGTCAAGGGGTCTGAATATTTTCCGAAGGCACTGTCTGTAATGTAGGCTATATGGCAAAATTACTTGTTCAGAAAGGTTGTACTTTGAGATTTCAGTTGACAAAGTCATTGCAGTCCTTTTCCTTCTAATGAGGGCACTGCTGTTGGTCAATAAAGCTGACCATTTACAGTTTACAATGGAGCCCTGCAACAATTGACTGAGAGGAAATGTTTAAATTGAATGTGTCATTATCACTGGTCATTGTTCTTTCACCGCAAATGACAGCAAATATCCTTTATATCCCCAGAGATACAATTAGCAATTGAAGGACTCAGTAAAAAATACAACAGAATTGTAGAAAAACAACAAAAATAATGTGGATATTATGTTTAATAATAAAAGCCAGGTTTACAGGGGGGAGCGATTATCATTCAAGTTTGAGGATCACCGACCAGGTGTGTGTGGTCTAAGAAACATGGACACCAAAGGCAATTTGTTTCACTCAGCCAGATTTTGTTGCCTCTCTGGGTGGTAGCCATCTTCAGCTCTGCGCTTTGCGCGCGCGTCATCCGTTTCAGATGAAGAGTAATGAGCAAGCCACTGTGGCCAGGCCCTCAAGACATGGCGAAACTAAGGTAGGCAGAGACATCATGATTACCCGCAGCTGGGAGATCAGGCCTGCCAAAGCATGTCACTAATGGTTTGTGAAAGCTAATTCAGCGAACAGCACTCATTCGATCAGGCGATTAGAGTCCATAGCATCACATACACTGGTGATGGACTGTGATTGTGTTGCCAGAGTTAACCTGTAGACATATGCAGAGTCAGACGGGACCATGGGAAGTCAAACGACAGTAAAAAATTAGGCAGGTGGATTTACGGTGTTGGCAAAGTCATGCAGTAAGATCATTTTGGGAAAGTAAACATAATATTGATTATGTACATTCATTTCCTCAACATCACGTTTAGACCGTTTGTAAACAGGACCTACTCTTATATTTGACACGTCTACTCTAACACCATAGTGGCTAATGTGTATATCACTGATTATTAGCCCATCTGACGCCTGTAATAATAAGTTAGCGGGTGCTTATATTTGTCCTATTTCACACATGTATATCAGAAATGTGTTTTTTGCATAGCCTAATTCCCCCTGAGACACCCTCAGGGAGTGGGGTCACGGCCAGGGTCGGCCATTATCAACGGCAACCCTGGAGCAATTAGGGTTAAGTACCTTGTCGGTTTAGGGATTAAAACCAGTGACCTTTCAGTTACTGGCTCAACCCTCTAACCGCTAGGCTACCTGCCACCCCTAGCTGCAGCTAGTGATGGTGAGAAGGGCTTTAGGCCTAGCAGCAGGCCAGCTGACAGTGGTGAGATAATCCCAAGTCCTTTTGAGCAACAGGAAACATTGTGAGGGAAACGGAGGGAAGAAGACCAATATTTATCAGGAGATTTTCGACCACTCGATAGAGACAGGCACCATTCGGAGCAAATGAGACCTGTCACATATTTTACACGGCCGCGCTCTCATTAAAGTCGGAAGGCGCTCGCCGCGGTAATTGTTTTAATTTATTTGTTTATGGCGAAGACAGAGGGGACGGGCACATGGCACTTGCCTTTTTTATTGGGAACATATGGAACACATTTATCACCATTTGCAGCTATCGGCCTAAATGATTTTATTAACTAATTTGTAGCTTTACAATTTTTTAATCAAACACATGCTGCGCACCGTAATGTTTTGTTAATGCTCCCGGGCTTTGTAAAGGGAGCAACTGCAACCAAAGGGAAATAAAAAAAAAAGAGGAAAATAAATAAAAAATCTGAAGAAATGAAAATGCAGAGAGGGGTTTTGGGGTTGTGGGCGAGGGTGAGAGAGAGAGGGAGAGGGCACATTGCCCCTGAGGCATTACCGTTAGCATCAGCAGTTTTAATGTATGGCAGTGATGATAAAGGTTATTATGGGGCTGCACTACTGGGCCCGAAGGTATTTAGGATGCCATAGAGCACGGTAGTTTACCTGAGCTAAGTGAAGTGGCAAAGGCTTTTCTGCTGTAGCAAATACGCTTTTGTTCTCTCCCAAGGACCGCTGCTTTGGCCCGTGCCTCATTGCTAGGATAATATGTGGTCTTCAGGGACTCTTGGCTACTGTGGTAACTTATGTTGGGAGTTGAAGTAATGTTTTTTGGACCAATACACACATGGCACAGGAAATACTAATAGTTTTAAGTCTTGGAGTGAAATGAACAGGACCCTAGAGGTTGTAATCAGGAGTGCCAGCTAAAATAACCATACATAACCTTTTATTGATTCTGTACAGTAATAATGTAGTAATTGAAATGGTTCAGCTGCAAGTGTAATAAAAGTTAATTGGCAAAACAATGCATGTTAGCAAGTTTGTACTGTAGAACAATTTTTGCAATGTGCAACGTCATATAAGGTCCTATAGAAACTACTGTAGCCTACAGCAGTGTAATGTTATGATGTGGAAGATGGTATGTATTTCACCCAAATCAGTAGAGCTTCACGTAGTATTGCTTAACTCCTCACAAAAGAGATATAATGTGATTGTTTGAAAATATACAGTACCAGTCAAAAGTTTGGACACACCTGAGTACTGGTACTGTACCTTCAGACATATCTTTCAACAGCAACATGAGAGATGAGTTGCAGACCACAACCATACCGTATATTTAAAGGTCAAATGCAGAAGTTTTTAATCTCATGTCAAATCATTTCTGGGTAACAATTAAGTAACCTCAAGCAAGAATTTTGCTAGGACTGTCTGGGAGTGGTCTGAATGGGGAGGGGAAAACTAGCTGTTATTGGCAGAGAGGTTTGGAACTCTCTTTCTTACAGGTCTATTAAGTAATTTATTGCCTGGTGATGGTGCCATTCAGGCCAAAACTCCATCCCACCAAAACAGGATGAAATGTCATGGGTCTTTTCAAACAGCTCTTACACTAAACGGGCATTATCTTAATTTTCACAATTTCACAGTATTACTCAAACCTCATTCTGTGGAAATATATATACTGAACTAAAATAAACGCAACATGTAAAGTGTTAGTCCGATGTTTCATGAGCTGAAATAAAAGATCAGAGAAATGTTCCATGAACACAAAAAGCTTATTTTGTTTACATCCCCGTTAGTGAGCATTTCTCCTTTGAAGATAATCCATTACATGGGTTGCATATCAAGAAGCTAATTAAACAGCATGATTATTACACAGGTGCACCTTGCGCTGGGGACAATAAAAGGCAGTTTTATGTCTCAAGTGATGTCTCAAGTGTTGAGGGAGCGTTCAATTGGAATTCTGACTGCAAGAATGTCCATCAGCGCTGTTGCAAGATAATTTAATGTTAATTTCTCTGCCATAAGCCGCCTCCAACGTCATTTTAGAGAATTTGGCAGTACGTCCAACCGGCCTCACAACCACAGTGTAACCACGCCAGGCCAGGACCTCCACATCCGGCTTCTTCACCTGGGGTGGATCATCTGAGACCAACCACCCAAACAGCTGATGAAACAGGAGTATTTCTGTCTGTAATAAAGTCATTTTGTGGAGAAAAACTCATTCTGATTGGCTGGTACTGGCTCACCAGTGGGTGGGCCTGGCTCCCAAGTGGGTGGGCCTATGGCCTCCCAAGCCCACCCATGGCTGCACCTCTGCCCAGTCATGTGGAAATCCATAGATTAGGGCCTAATTTATTTATTTCAATTGACTGATTTCCTTATATGAACTGTAACTTAATAAAATCGTTGAAATTGTTGCATGTTGCGTTTATATTTTTGTTCAATATAAAACACAGGCTAATTTCGTTTTTGACTGCACTGGGCCTTTAAGCTATTAGCCAGTCTGCCCACAGAGCAGCGTGTCTGCTGTTCTGATTAGTCATTATATAGAAATAAATAATGCAGCAAACATCAAGGCTACCATACAGTATCAGGTCAATGGATCTTGATTGAATGTCTGAGAGAAATATGAGGAATTAAAATTGTTACAGTCAGCAGTAGATTGTACAGTAAAGGTATCAGCCCCAAGCCCCTGCCACTCCAGAAATATTATCTGGTCCCTTGATGCACATGTTTTATATCGGCTGTTGAAAACAAACATTTGTTACCCTCACCCTTGAACCCAAATACCCTCTGAAAGCACCCTTCAAAAATGGCCTTCAAAAACAATGGCAGATCAGCCTAAAAGACTGTCATGAACAGAATAAGCCCAAACCTCCACCAGTGATGCACTGTGAGTGTGACATGCAACAGGTCCATTATCACAGAGGCAAAGCCAAGGCCTTCCATTGGGCCTCCCCATCCCAACCACCTCATTCTCTCGCTCTCCTTCCCTCCTGATCTCTCACTGTTTACAATAGTAATAACAAAGGGGTGTACATGCATGCAGGAGCACGGGGATAAAGTCATTCCCAATGATGTCAGCTGTCAAGTCCGTGGAAGCTTGACCGGGGGCGACGCCACACACTCAGCTTCACTTTGTTTCATGATTAGGGTTCCGTCTTGACAGAACAGGGCGAGGGGGCGCGATGGTTGGTGTTGCTCGTACGATGGGGTAATTTAGCCCCATTTGTAGATCGACAGCTGGACAGAATTCACTAGTGCAATTTGGACTCGAGTTGTACAGGGAAGAAGCCACATGTTCTATTAAAATATGATCTCTGGTCCCGCAGAGGGTTCTTCTCCGGCCTAGTTGGATGTCCCCCTCTTTAGGGCCTTAATGGGAAGTGCTCTTCCATGTCACCCTGCTTACTTGGGCATCTCTGCGGTGGTACAGGTTATTTTCACCGGCAGTTGGCACCCCCTTTTACGAGTCGTTGTGTGGGATTTCAATGCACTTGTTTGTGTCCAGATGCTCGCAGCTGGGTAGCTTTGAGACACTGAGAAACGGTCTGCCGTTTTGGTTTATTGAAGAGATCTTTTGAGCAGGCTGCACCACAGCAAAGGAGTTAACACGAAAGGTGATTGGAATGGCTGTAGAAGTGCAAGATCACAGCAACAGCCTGTTTGTGTATATTATTTAGAATGGGCAGATGACGGAAAGGACTGAATTACATGCTTGGTTTTGTCATTTAGGGTCTTAAGAAAACTGCTTGTCACAGTCTGTCCGTTTACAGAACAGTGGCTACAGATGTGATTCACAGGCCATGAAACCACAGATGTGGTGCACAAATGAAAGACCTTACTTATATGAAGTATTTAGAAGTATAAATGTATCATCACTTCAGCTCATATCAGAGAAGCAAGTACTGTGGATCCACCAGCCCCTACGTACAGATGAAGTCGGAAGTTACATACACTTAGGTTGGCGTCATTAAAACGCGTTTTTTTAACCACTCCACAAATGTCTTATTAAAACAAACTATAGTTTTGGCAAGTTGGTTAGGACATCTACTTTGTGCATGACACAAGTCATTTTTCCAACAATTGTTTACAGACAGATTATTTCACTTATAATTCACTGTATCACAATTCCGGTGAGTCAGAAGTTTACATACACTAAGTTGACTGTGCCTTTAAGCCTTTAAACAGCTTGGAAAATTCCAGAAAATTATGCCATGGCTTCAAAAGCTTCTGATAGGCTAATTGACATCATTTGAGTCAATTGGAGGTGTACCTGTGGATGTATTTCAAGGCCTACCTTCAAACTCAGTGCCTCTTTGCTTGACATTATGGGAAAATCAAAAGAAATCAGCCAGGACCTCAGAAAACAATTGTAGACCTCCACATGTCTGTTTCATCCTTGGGAGAAATTTCCAAATGCCTGAAGGTACCACGTTCATCTGTACAAACAATAGTACGCAAGTATAAACACGATGGGACCACGCAGCTGTCATACCGTTGAGGAAGGAGACGCGTTCTGTCTCCTAGAAATGAACGTACTATGGTGTGAAAAGTGCAAATCAATCCCAGAACAACAGCAAAGGACCTTGTGAAGATGCTGGAGGAACAGGTAAAAAAGTATCTATATCCACAGTAAAACGAGTCCTACATCGACATAACCTGAAAGCCCGCTCAGCAAGGAAGAAGCCACTGCTCCAAAACCGCCATAAAAAAGCCAGATCGTACTTTTTGGAGAAATGCCCTCTGGTCTTATGAAACAAATTTAGAACTGTTTGGCCATAATGACCATTGTTATGTTTGGAGGAAAAAGGGGGAAGCTTGCAAGCCGAAGAACACCATCCCAACCATGAAGCATGGGGGTGGCAGCATCATGTTGTGGGGGTGCTTTGCTGCAGGAGGGCCGGTGCACTTTACAAAATAGAAGGCATCATGAGGATGGAAAATTATGTGGATATATTGAAGCAACATCTCAAGACATCAGTCAGGAAGTTAAAGCTTGGTCGCAAATGAGTCTTCCAAATGGACAATGACCCTAAGCATACTTCCAAAGTTGTGGCAAAATGGCTTAAGGACAACAAAGTCAAGGTATTGGAGTGGCCATCACAAAGCCCTGACCTCAATCCTATTGAACATTTGTGGGCAGAACTGAAAAGGCGTGTGTGAGCAAGGAGGCCTACAAACCTGACTCAGTTACACCAGCTCTGTCAGGAGGAATGGGCCAAAATTCACCCAACTTATTGTGGGAAGGTTGTGGAAGGCTAACTGAAACGTTTGACCCAAGTTAAACAATTTAAAGGTAATGCTACCAAATACTAATTGAGTGTATGTAAACTTCTGACCCACTGGGATTGTGGTGAAAGAAATGAAAGCTGAAATAAATCTTTCTCTCTACTATTATTTTGACATTGTAATGCGTCTGTGTGTAGTTGGTGAGATGAGTCAGGCGCAGGACAGCAGATATGAGTAATGAAAGCAATTTTACAAAAAAATATAACAATACACATTGTATAAATCAAGGCCACAAATACGGACCGCAATACAACAAACAATTACTCACAAACAAACATGGGGGAACAGAGGGTTAAATAATGAACAAGTAATTGGGGAATTTAAACCAGGTGTGTAAGACAAAGACAAAACAAATGGAAAATGGAAAAGTGGATCGGCGATGGCTAGAAGGCCAGTGACGTCGACCACCGAACGCCGCCCGAACAAGGAGAGGGACCGACTTCGGCGGAAGTAGTGACAGACATTTCACATTCTTAAAATAAAGTGGTGATCCTAACTGACCTAAAACAGGGAATTTTTACTAGGATTAAATGTCAGGAATTGTGAAAAACTGAGTTGAAATGTATTTGGCTAAGGTGTATGTAAACTTCTGACTTCAACTGTATAATGGCACTATAGACATCTAAGGGCTCTGTAACTGGTCTGTATATGATACTCTAATTGACAAACAAAGCAAAATGGGAGAGCACTAATACATTAGGGGCCTACTCTAACTATACGACCCCTGCAGTGTACTGCACCAAAGGAGGCTTTATACTGTATGTTGTAATGCTTTTTAAAAAAATGACTCACTGGAGGTTTGGATCTGTCCTATATTAGTCTCTATTATACAATTTTCTGTGTAACAGATGTGGATATTGTTATGTCATTATACGGGAAAATCACCATATAATTTTACCACAACAACTACTATACTACTACTACAACGACAACTACTATAGTACTACTGCTACTACTACTGATGCTACTACTATTACTACTACTACTACTACTACTACTACTACTACTGATGCTACTGCTACTACTACTGATGCTACTACTACTATTACAACAACAGCTATACTACTACTACTACTACTACTACTACTACTACTACTGCACTAATAATATAGTACTACTACTATACCGAAAGGTTGCTGGATCGAATCCCCGAGCTGATAATAACCTAATAATAATAATAATGGTGAAGATGTGAGGAACATGGTGTCTGGTCTCCTAGTTAGCCTGTCCCAGATGTCCCTTCTCACGGTTGTGTCCCCCTGGTGACACCTGGACACGCTGTAATGACGAAAGGGCCCATGTGTTAATTAAAAACCCCATCTGCATGGCCATCGATGTCTTCGCACCCCGGGACATTGGGGACGGCGAGGTGCACAGAACAACAGCCTCTTCTCTCTCAACTTCTGCTCTGCTTCGTCCTCAGAGTCTTCCACGGTTTAAGGTAGCAGGCCTGCATTCATAAAGAGTTGTTGGAAGAACTGGAGTACATAAGCTTGTTTTCAGGAGAGACACATTGATCTGACAAATGAGCTGCAGTGGACATAGTATTTATGTATTTATCCGATGTTTACTAGTCTGATATTATATTCTGACATCTGACCTGTTCCAAAAGATAAACAGCAGAATTCTGGTTTGTGTTAAATAATGGAACACAGTGAAGCCTTTGTTAAAAACGTGCAGGAAAGGGACGTTACTATACATCATAATGCTGGGTTCTTGAAGGAAAGCCAAATTATCCATATTACGCAGACTATTTTGAGAAGTTAATATTTCCATAACCTGCCAAAAATCTGAGCCAAAGTAATTGATGTTTCTCCATAATGGATTGCTGTTCTTTGGAAGAAGGTTGTGCTCTTTTGTTAACCATTCTCACATATTCTGGACAAGGGCTGCTACTAGCAAGATATCCTCCTATTGTCCTGGAAGATCTATGTCTCCAGGCATGAGAACAAATTTGGTCCAGGTTTATTGTGAAATCACATCTAATTACGTGGAATGGCGTTGGTTAAGTGCCAAGTTAAACTCAAATGGTGGGTTTCAGTTTAAACCATCATATATTTATGCTGCCCCTGTAGATCACATGGAATGTTCCATACTAATCCATACCGCTCACAGCTGTAGACAAATCATTTAAGGAATACATCATCGTGTTCACCAGACGTCCTCCAATTTAAAAACACTCCACTTGCTCTGGGTAGTCCCATTCACATGGGAGAGATGCCTAGAACATACTCAGAGATCAATTAAACAATGGTTGAGCAGGTTTCTCCAAGTTTTCTGCAGAAGTCGGCAACACTATAGCGAGAAATGGAAATGAACTGACCTGCTTTGGGAAAGATGGTTCACATCTTCTCTTGTTCTTGAATCATCTGTTTCCTATTCATTTCTCTCTTCTTACCTCCTCTTTAAATGGCTGTATTAATCGTTTTTCATATGGTTTGAATTTGAAAACCTACGAAATGACTTAGTGGTTGCCATGGCAGCGCTCTCTCCAGGGGGGGTCAGGGGTTGAAACACATGTCAGGTTTGTGTCGGCCCAGATGGAGGGCTGAAATACTTCCTCCACTTCCCCTCGCTCTCCCAAGAGTTCTGTCCCACTCCCACACTAGAGAAACAGAAGGGATAGGCCAACATGGGAAACGCCATTACAAATCTTTACATTGAGGAGTGTGAGTGTATGTGTGTGAGTTAGTACAATAGGTGTGTCAAAGTAAATTTACAACTGTGCAAGCAGTAAGCAGAGTTGGCATATGAACTTCAGTCTCTCTGTCTTTTTTTGAGAACTACCCAACTTCCAAGTAAGAAGTTAAACTCTTTAGCATAAGTTGAATGTTCTGCTCCACTCCTCTAAGAGAAAACCTACGGCCATAGATTTTGACATGGTAATCAGCAAATGATTCCATTATGAATATGTGCCTCATATAACACATCTGGAAAGGCAGCAGAAGGCTACAGGGCTGGATGCCATGTCTGTGATGGCTCACCATTTGACAGGTAAGCAGGCCACTCTCATAGACAAAACATTGCACGAGTTCTACTAATTTAGATGTCGATCATCTTCAGTGGAGAGCATGTTTATGTCAGCAGGCAGATGACTTTAATATTATCTTTGTCTCTTCTGGGACTTCAACGAGGTAATCGCTGCCTCCAAATCATTTGTTTTGTCAGACAGCTGCATCGTTTCTATCTCACATCCATCCATACATTTATATTTGCGGCACAATATTCCAAGCAGTTAATACTGACACAATATTAAGGCTGAGTGGTGGAAAGATGGTGGACAATGGTTCTAGGCCCACACGACAACCATATTTTATTTTATAGCATTATCGGTGGTACTGACTAATAACGAAGTGCTTATGTTTGTAAGCATTTTGCTAATAAGTCATTTACAAAGACATGACTTCAATTGCCAGACAGAGAGTTGCCAGAAAACTCTTAATTTAACTGTGTGCTTTATTTTGAGGTGTTTTGAAAGGAAGCAGACTGTTTAAGTTTCATCCCAACACCGGCTAACATTTTATTTCATTCCTTCCATCAAGCCACTGCCGTGGGAAATTGCAAACGACAGTAAATCAAAACAACATTAAAAAAAAATGTCTGCCCCAATCCCAAATATCCTATCCATACTTGAACTGAAGTTGAGGAAGAGGCTTCAGTTGGGGATCCGTAGTGGATCTCTGGCTCTTCTCTATTACCTGAGTGTTCAGCCTTTGACTTAAAGATGTGGATGATAGTCTGGGGACAGAGACACTGGGTGTTAAGTCATTGGGGAGAACAGCATGTATATGTGTATAAAGTATACCACTGACCTGTGTACACACCCCTCTGTAGTGTGATGCCAATGACGCAAAGGCCCATTACACTTCGACCCAAACGTAGGTTGATCAGGCCATGAGTCAAAGCTGGGAGGATGATGTATTAAAGATGTGGGTTGACCCACAGGGGCATTGTGATAGGTCAGATTCCTGCCTCCCTGCCAATGGAGCCATCTGAATGTTTACTGCCCCACTACTCATCCTAATCAAATCAAGCCAGATCTCACCTCGATTAGATGATTAATAGCGAACTTCAAATTAATTGACTCTTTATCTTCTTTACTTTCACTATGCATGGTTCATGGCATTCAGCTCACACCGAGAGGAGTTGCACGTGGTGCTTGTAGCTTTTTGGCAACTCTGCCTCATTCACATTATGTTCGGATCATACCAAACGGGGGGAGTGGTTGAATGGAGGCGTGATGTGTCTGCCCAGGGGCCTTGCCTTCACACTCTACAGCACAGTGTTTTGTCTACAGAGGCTCACCTCTCTGCAAACAAACAAACGCCTCCCCGGCTCTCCGTGAGCACCATAAAGCTCTTCATGGTGTCGGTAGTCAGGGATTTACCGCCGGCTCCAGCCCCGGCTCTCCGTGAGCACCATAAAGCTCTTCATGGTGTCGGTAGGCAGGGATTTACCGCCAGCTCCAGCCTGGGCTCCGACGCGAGCCGCCCATTTGCATACAGGCTCTCTCGTCTTCCTTGGCCCCTGCGATGTTCAATATTTCAGACGATGCGATGGGGAAATCGGGCTAATTACCGCCGAACAATCCCTGCGACGGCCTGACCTGCGCTTGTAGGAAGGGTACATTTCCATGTAGCGCCGCTATGCAAATGAGAGCCGTCACTCTTTTCCTCCATCTCTCCCTCTCTCCTTTTCTCTCTAGGCTTTATAAAAAAATGATGACCCCTGGCTAATTATTAGCGAGCAGGCCCCCCGCCGGGGGACGGGCCATTGTTCTTCCTGCGGTTTTCACATTAAAGATGGATGTTGAAGGCAGGAGTGTAGGAGGAGGAGAGTGAGAACGGTGCTGAGAGACAGAACGGGGCCCTCTCATGTCCACGGGAGGAGAGAAACAAACACACAACGCTCTCATTGAGGGCGAGCAAGAGGAGAGGGGGTACATAAGACTTAGATATACAGTCGGACCTGGAGTCTTTGTCTCCCATCTTGCCTTGAGTATTCACTGCATACAGTAGTATTATCCTAGGGCGTCCAGGATAAGCACAGCAGCACTGCAGCATCCTTTACAAGAGTGCATTGTTTCACCAAGGCAATTCAGGACAAGTGTCTAGCTCCAGGGCACAACAACAGTGAGACCCACCAGGGAGGTATACTTGTGAACTCGTTCACCAGCCGTCCAGTTCCTTAATCATATCGTCACATGACTATACGTGTATCACATGCGCCGCCATTGACGCCAAAAGCTAAAAAGGTTCAAAATGACCATGTTTGCTGATGTTAAAGGCCATTTACAATGGGATAACAAAGAGAGTTTACCATTAGCTTACAGCTGTGGAAAATTAAACTTAATATGCAACGCCTATAACGAAAATTGGGAAAGTTTTTTTGGGGGAAAAAACAGTGTGGGGCTGGGAACAATACGGTGGGTTTTCAATGCAAGCCAAGGCCCCATCTGTTACCCTGTAATGACCTTTCCTCCCATACTTTAATTAAGGAACCCTTTATTTGTCATATACACAGACAAAAGGTGTCACTCGCAGATGCCTGGTGATGTCACCTTGTTCACGCCACACTCTGAAGGCATGATACAACCAGGTAGACATCTAGGTGGTCAGTCCAGCAGGCACATTTACATGGGAGAAAGCAAGGGAAAAATAGAGAGAACGAGAAAGAGAGGACCAAAGGTCAAGGTCACAAAGTCTTTCACAGAGGCCGCGGAGCATGACGTCTTAACTTATGCTGATCGGATTCCGGTCGTCTCTCTCAAGGTTGGGTCATGAGCCTCAACAGGGACCACGAAGAGCAAATACAATCAAAATAATTGAGCCTGTGACCAAGGGTCGGCATTAGCTAAGGAATGTGCCTCCCAGATTATTTACATGCTCGTTAATAATAAATGGGATATATTGGCATGAAATTCAAAAGGCTTTGCGAGAGCACTCTGACACTTGAGGAGTTAATTCTGTGTTGTTAAAACAAGAAACATTTAGGGAGTGAAGTCGGCACTAAGGCTAAGCAACCCAGTGTGATCACAATGCCAATGCTTTTCAAGCTCTGCAGTGGTGGTTGAATATACAACCCCAGACCATCCAAGGTCTACAACAACAAAAAGAAACAAATAAATGGTCAATATTTCAGATAAATCTATACTTTTGCCAGCAATATGAATTCAATTGTAAAGAAATGTTATTTGGTCAAGTTTTGATGTTTAGCATGTAGGCTAACTTCCCAGTGGGCAAAGCAGACAGAACTAGTGGAAATCTGGTTCTAATAATGTAATGGCAACCAGTATTGCCCGCTGGGTTTTGTTCAAACTGTGTGTCAAAGCCAACAAAATATTCAAGCTAAATTAAATGAGTCAACAAACTGCCATTGTCAGGAATATTCACTGTCATTTCTCAAATTAACATGATTATACTAATTTGGTGTGATAAAATTGCTTACATTAAAACTAAGTGAGAGGTGCAAATGGCTTTAATTGCCATTCCTAACCCTTGTTCTAATACAGTTGGACATACCCATAATGCAACTCAAAATGTTGCCAGGAACTCAAGCAGAGTACATACAGTATAGATTGCTTCTTGAAACACTCGCAAACCCATTTCCTAGGTTCAATACAGAAACACATATTCAATCAGTATCATGCTCCAGTCTGTTTAATAATCATACAACAAAATGTACGTACACAAATCTGGGTTTCAGCAGAGGAAAACCTTGGGTACTTCAGTGTGGTGACATTGCGGTGGTTCTCCTTGACCTAGAGAGTACTTGGACATATCAGACACCCTCAGGTCTTGGGTTTGATAGGAGGCCTTGGTGAAATGGAGACCTTGAGTGACTGATTAATGGACTGGACGGCAGAGTGGTAGTCAGGGGGCCAGATTACAGAAACACTGGCTCTCATCTGGGGACGCCTACTTCAGGGCCGCCACGTCGCGAACAGAAACATCCAGAAGCCTCCGTGCCAATCCCCCTCTCCCGCAATTCCCCGCTCTACCCTGGAATTCCAGACGTTGGGGAAATTAATGTTTGGATCTAGCGCGGAGGAGGGTAAGGCAAAGCGCTTGCCAAGCCATCTGAGATCGTCTCTCTTTTTTTTCTATTTTGTTTGCGCCCGTGAAATGCTGCCGATTCCCAGCCTGGAGTTTTTCGGCTCCCCGTCAAATCCCCGCAGTCTTTATGGATTCTCCAGATCTCATTACAGTCAATGAGGCTGCAAAGACTTTTAGATCAAAGTGAAATACTTTAGCTCTGCAGGAAGCAAGGGGGGGAGAAAAAACTGCCACAGCGAGCCAACAGCAAGGGAGAACCGTCCAGGAAAGACAAGTCGGGTAGAGCCGATAAATAAACAGTGGTCAACAAAGTTTGCATAAACAACACCTCGCATACATACATTCAAAGCATTGTGTTGGTCATAAATCCAACAGGCCTCTGTTTTAACATATTCATTATTCGACGGTAGATAATGATTTCCAAGTCTGAGGAGCTTGCAGGCCATAATGTGACGACTTGAATGTATGGAGGAGCACTCATGGGCCTGACCTTGAATAAATTGACCGGGGGAAGAGAAAGGCTTTGTGAATCGCCTAGCTTCAATGCGACAGATCTGTGTGTCATAATGAAAATGAGTGGTTGCTGGTGGGCTAGTTTAGTGGAGTACTGATGAACCCGTTCAGTGATCCATCAGGCAGCATGTGTGGCATTATGCTGTTCTCCACTGTAGCCCGTCACTTTGTCATTCTACCGTGGGGAGTGAATGAGCTGTATCTGTCACAGAGAAATGCTGAGCAGCAGCCTTAAGGCCTATCACTGATTCTGGAATGAATTGAAACTTAGAGAAACACGAAGTGCTTTCTTAGTGGGATTATTAGAAAATAATTAATTTGTAAAGGTTTGGAACTATTTTCCCAGTCTAACTACACAGCCACAGCTCTCTGTATGCCATAAAAAAAACCTGGGTAACACTTCCTTAGCCTAGATGGTTTGATATCATTCTAACTCCTTGTAAATGATTTCATAGTTTAATAAATCTGGCTAGTTTGAACGTATGACTATGTTGTGAAAGCTATGCAAAGCACTTTCTGATTAAGTGTAAGGAACTAAGTGCCAGACACACTGTAAGTGCATCAAAGTGAGCTTTGCCAGACAGGTTATGTGAATGTCAAAAGTTAACTATTATTCCAGATAATTATTGTTAGAATTTTACACCAGAGAGTAATAGTTTAACTTTGGTGTTTTATCTGTCTTTTCTGAGTCTGAGGGACAGCAATTTGTCATCAAATTGGGAATATCGTCTCTGTGTCTTCTCATTTCAAACCTGTAACTAAAAACACATAGGAGAACCCTTTGAAGAACCCTTTTTGGTTCCAGGTAGAACCCTTTTGAGTTCCATGTAGAAATGTTTCCACAGAGGGTTCTACATAGAATCCAAAAGGGTTCTACCTGGAACCAAAAAGGGTTCTACCTGAAACAAAAAGGGTTCTACCTGGAACCAAAAAGGGTTCTACCTGAAACAAAAAGGGTTCTACCTTGAACCAAAAAGGGTTCTACCTGAAACAAAAAGGGTTCTACCTTGAACCAAAAAGGGTTCTAGCTGAAACAAACAAAAAAAAGTTCTCCCATGAGGACAGCCGAAGAACCCTTTTGGAACCGTTTTTTCTAAGAGTGTAGTGCTTCATTCCTGTAGCTGGGAACCATCGTCCATTCACATGAACGGTAATCCCCTCTGTAACAGACAGCAGTAGAATTCACATAATTATACGTAATTAATGACATCAGCAGACTGTAACAGATGGGGGTTTTATTTGTCCATGGGAGAAACAGAAAGCCAAAGGCCTACGCCCAGATCCAATCCAAACATTGGAGTGTTGTCCAAGTTCATGTCCATTTCAGCTGAGAGCCAATACCATAGAGAATGGAATGTTTAGTACGGTAGTAAGGTTCATAGTCGTGAGCCACACGTGCTAGAAAAAGCTTGTTTACAATGCAGGATCAGACAGTTGAGTGGTCAAACGATATCAAGTTTAAAGGTTGATCCACTTTTCACAGTCAGCTGGTGACAGGCTGGAGGAGGCTCATGTGGGAGCCATGTTAGGACCAGCTGGGGGGGAGTGTTGTCCTGGGGCCATACAAGTGTTTAGAACTAACTAAGTGTGTTACATGGAATTCAGCACTAAATCCAGCTCACAAGTAGGCTACTCCTACACCTAGCGACGCCTTCTCCTCCTCATCCTGTTATTACAAGCCTTTTGTTTTGCTTATGTTTTGTTGGGCCCCTGGTTGCCCCCCCCCCCCACCCCCCTCAGGGGCCAAAGGAAAAAAAGAGGAAAAGATGGGGGCGGGGCGGGGTGGGGGGGGGGGGGAACTTCTCTAACCACCCACCACCTACCAACCACCAGATCCCTCTCTTACGCCTCTCCCTTCCATCCCTCAAATCCCTCTGCTTTCTCCCTCCCTCGATCCCTCCATTCAAACCCCCATTGCACTCAGCATCTGCTTGGAGAATGAATAAATGAGAGCCTCTCCGGCTCCACTCCCCTGACTGACAGAGGCCTGTCTTAATTGTAGCTGAAAGCTGGCTTTCTCTCTGCTAATTAGCAGATTGCGCTGTTAAATGATTTAAAAAGTCGGGGCTTATACGGGCCCTGCCTATCATCACTTATTCACGCGGAGCGTGGTACTTTGTGCGAACACGGCGCCCGAGGTAAATTAATTTACTCCAATTAGCAGGCCCTGTCAGCGTGCATCACTGTCTCACTTAAGACCCGCTTTTAAAAAGTAATGGACTTATTTTGTCCTCTGGATTTGTTACATCCAATGTGCACTGGAGGGGAACGGGGCGAACACAACTGGCCACAGGAAACTGGAGGCCCCCCGCTCCTTTTCTCCAGGATGCAGCGAGGGAGTACATGGGGATCCTGGCCAAGCCTTGTTCCTGTGTTAAGGTGGGCGGAAGAATCTCCTCTCTCCTCTCTCCTCTTGTTGTTGTGGTCTCCACAGGAAGTCCTAGAAGAGTTCCTAACAAAAAGGGTGGTCCGGAAAACACAATGATCACGCATGACACATTACGGACCCCATAAACATTCCTAAACGCTTGGGTTGGTATGTCACATTACGTCTATGACTACTTGCACTTTTAAATATAAGCATGCACCAACAGTGACGAACTTGGAGCATGAGCATTGTTCTTATCAATCTGCTTGAAGAATGTGTTCGATATGGCAGCTCTTTGGCAGCTTGCGCCTCAAACTGGGTGTGAATTGAATCCGTTGAAGTGTTGTGATGTTAACTGTGTCTGTTAATGACATCTGTCAGGTAAAGCCAAGTTGCACTGCGTCATTCAATCTGTATCGAGAGGATGTGCTCAACCGCCCACTGGCGCTAAGAGGGAAGCCAAACCTCTGTACGACAATGAGTGCCAAGTACCAGCTAGCATTGTGATCCAGGAGGACTTAGACAAAGGCAGTGACATGGGACAGGTTTGCTGAATTCCCTCCAAATGATCATGTAAGACTTGCACTCTAGCAAATTCACAAAGCTTTCCCTCACTTTGGAGTTATTTACGATTCCGACCCAATCTTTTTCGTGAATATTGTTTACAGGACCTCTGGGCATGCCTTGCATGGGTGGAATTGTTGCTTGTTCTATTACTATGTGACAATATTAGCATTAGGACTAGTAGTAAGAGGCCTATTCATATTAGACAACACTATTGGCATCAGTGTCAGTATTATTTGTGCTGTTGTTAGATGTAGTAATAGTATTCGTACTGGTGGTACTGTAGCATTTGTTGCATTGACACCACTATACACTGAGTGTATAAAATATTAAGAACATATTACTAATATTGTGTTGCACCCCTTTTGCCCTCAGAACAGTCTCAATTCGTTGGGGCATTGACTACAAGGTGTCGAAAGTGTTCCACATGGATACTACCATACCTTGTTCAAAGGCACTTCATTATTTTGTCTTGTCCATTCACCCTCTGAATGGCACACATACACAATCCATGTCTCAGTTGTCTCAAGGCTTAACAATCCTTCTTTAACGTGTCCCATCCCCTTCATCTACACTGATTGATGTGGATTTAACAAGTGACATCAATAAGGGAGCATCGCTTTCACCTGGATTCTCCAAGTCAGTGAATGTCATGGAAAGAGCAGGTGTTCCTAATGTTTTGTGCACTCAGTGTACATCATCAATACTTCCATAATCCTCAGCGGGAAAATAAATGTGTGTCTTGTACTTTACATAAAAGTGAATGACTACCACATTTTGTATCCAACGGCTCAAAACTCACCACATAACTTTTGCAACCCTTTAGGTCCTCATAACCGAACGTTGACCATAGTCCACCCATGGACCTGTCACAGCGGCTGGCAGATAGGAGCTCTCTGGCTGTGGAAGGAAGCATACTTCTGTCGGGGTAATCAGAAAAGCGTGTCAGCCTGATCTGTGATCAAGAAACAGATAGAGTCCCGAGTAAATGACATCATAAGTGGCCGCAGCTGGAGGATGGGTTCAGTTACAGACAACAGAGAATTCATACATCAATAACCACGTACTCTCAGCAGTGTGGGGTAATGTGGAAAATAGCTTGAGGGAAGGTCAGCATCAGATATTATATTTATTGTCATTTAATCCATAATGATCTACGAGGAGTTTTCCTGGTATTCCACCTCCGTGAGAATTCCATAGGCTTGTTTATTAATCAATTGAATATCTGGATTATATTCATATATATATATATAGTATGTTGATGTATTGTATATGACAGATATAGTATGTTGAAATATAGTTCGTATTATCATATGAATGTCACTGCATTTGGAATGTCCTTCCTTTTTTTAGCGGCTTCACAATCACCACGTTAAATATCCAAGCAGTCGTCCTTATTTAACAAGATTGCCTGTGATATACCCTATTACCCTTTGTAATCTTATCACTACCAACATCTGCTATTTTCAGAGCTCTCCAAGGTTCTGAACAACGTGTACTCTTACCTGCAAGATCTACAAAACTGTGACATTTTCTCACTTGTGGAAGATGAGTCCTAAAGTCTCCTCACACTGCCAAGGCAATACAATAATTGATTATTTTCCATTTCTACGACAATTCCAATTTGTAATTGGCACCTAAAAGTAGATGAGGATTGAAGAGCATGACGAAGACTTGCTCGGTGACCTAACGCCAGATTCTCAGACCCTTTTTCACTCAGTCTTGGAGACCCCCTTGTGATGTGAGTCTTTAAGATACTGTTATTGTTAGCGTATTATTTGTAAGGCAGCAGCTACTCTTCCTGGGGTCCAGCAAAATTAAGTTAGTTTATACAATTTTAAAAACAATACAATACATTCACAGATTTTACAACACACTGTGTGCCCTCAGGCCCTTACTCCCCCACATCCATGTGTATGTGTGTATATAGTGCGTATGCTATTTTGTGTGTGTGTGTGTGTGTGGATGCATGCATGTGTCTGTGACATGTATGCATGTTTGTGTTGCTTCACAGTACCCGCTGTTCCATAAGGTGTTTATTTATCTGTTTTTTAAATCTAATTATACAGCTTGCATGAGTTACTTGATGTGGAATAAAGTTCCATGTAGCTATGGCTCTATGTAGTACTGTGCGCCTCCCATAGTCTGTTCTGGACTTGGGTATGCATGGGTGTCTGAGCTGTGTGCCAGTAGTTTAGACAGACAGCTCGGTGCATTCAACATGTCAATACCTCTCATAAATACAAATAGTGATGAAGTCAATCTCTCCTCCATTTAAATCATTTATTAACACGCACTTATGTTCATCAGAGAGCCCTGTTGTAATTCTCAATACTTTACTTGAAGCATGTCGCTTGTACATGTATACTACGTGTATACTAGGTGTATGGGTATAAGTACATGACCTGAAAAAGATGCACCTCAGATCAAATCATTCCCACTTATTAAAGGTGCTACAACGAGCATTAGTGTCTGGGTATTTTAATTTCTGAAGTTCGAAATAAAAGGAATCTCCACAAGACAGAAATAAGAGGTCCATTAAAAGTTGCACTCTCACAAGAAAAAGTTATCTGCAGAGACTACCAAGTAAGTGGTTTGCCCATGACAATAAGTTTAAGTATCAGTCGTGTGCTCCCCACATGTTCAAATTGATGTTTCCAAATCCATGCATTGTCGCCTTCTCTGTAAACTAGTCAGTTCTAATTACCCACGTCCACCTTGCAAAGTAGAGCATGTTGAGAGTAAACCGCGTATGGTAATGTGATTTCAACGTGGGTGTGCTATATAAATTGTGTGTGGGGAGGGAAGGTTTGCGGTCGACTCCCAGACCTTCAGGGAGGGGTGCTGCTGCGGTCGAATGTGCGTTTACAGATGGGGGAAGTGGGAAGTGGGTCTTAAAGAGGTGCCCTGAGAAAACTGGTTTCCCAGCCTGGGTTAAGTGTAGGAAATGACACAAGCTGCCTCGCCTTTCCAGCGGCTCTGCTACATATGGCACCAATATGGCCTAGGAGCGTTTTGCTGCTGGCCACGGGTCCGAAGCCCAATGCCTCTGCCACCTCGCCGGTAGTCCCTGATATGGAACAGCTGAGCTGCTCTAGTTTAATAGATTCTAGATTAATGCAGCGAACGTGGGAAGCGTTGAGAATCACTGCAGACCATGCCAACCCCTAGGAGGATTCTAATGGATGCAATATGAACAGAAGAAGTTATATGGCTAAATTCATTTGGACATGCGGTTCTACTCCACTCTAGCCGTGGGAGGTGGTTTGAAGTGTTTCAGAAAATGAGTTTTGTCATGTGGGTCTGCTCCAGTGTGGTTACTTACCTTTTACGACTTTACGTAATGTTTATCGTTTCGTTCACACTAAACCTCTGAATACAAAACTATCACCAGATCATCATTGTCAAACTGTAACGTTTCACATTATTTTGGAGAATCTGTTATGGCAAGAGACTGCCTTGGATTACACTACTTGTCCGAGAATAGTTCCTGTACCGAGAACCAAACCCTACAGACAAGATAATTGAGTCTCTCTGACCAATCATAAACGAGATGGCTCTAATATAGTGATGATGAATAGCATTAAACTAGACATCCAAGAGATATCTCTACGGCTGAATATTCATATGCACCTGCCTTTCCAGGGGAACAACGTTGGGTTTAACAATGTGAGAAAGGCACTTCAAAGTGATGGGAAGATGATATGATGGCATGCCAGTGTGTGTGTGTGTGTGTGGGGGGGGGGGGGGGGGGGGTTGTTAGGAGTAACAGGTTGTAAGAAAAAGTATTGTAACAGTATTTTCTGTCTTTTTTTTTCTCCCCCATGCAGTATTAGAAAGCCAACTTTAATTTGGAAGCAATACAATTCACTTTGAAGTTCTTAGTTGAAAGCCTCCCCACAGTAATCATCAAGACGTCCTTCACCAGCCATCAATGGGACTTGTAGGCACAAGTGCAACCCATCTCTAGTTCTGGGATGATATGACTTCTGTCGAGAGGCCCATATATCAAAATGAAACATATGCGGCTCATTAACGAGCATACAGTACATCCCAGCAAGGACAATTTTGCTTCCTAAAAACGTGTGGGAGTTTTTAATATTGTGGAGTGGAGAATGTGTCATCATGGGGCCATTTTGGCTTTTCATCAATCTGCCATTTTCCCCACACCCCCCACCCTCAGTGAATGGAGATGTACGAAGTAACACAACAAAACACATTCGACTCTTTTCCGTTTTCAGTTCTCGTCTCATGAGGAAATCCCACTAGACAGAGGAGAAAGTTTTTTCATCGCACTGTATTATGAAAGCTTTATGATTGTTATACAAATCTTTTTCAAGTTATTCTTATGTATGCTCTTAGCTCAAATGTTGTATCAAAGTAAGAATTTGTTCAGTTGGCAGTAACCCGGTCCAGAGCCAATTGTTTTTCGGATTGTTTTTTGGATGTTTTCACGAACCCACTGACACACATTTTTCTACCATGATAAGCAACTCATATAATGTATATGATGTCAAAATAGGTCACAATATTGTAAAAAGAGAATTAATGTGAAACAAAATGTGTTCAAATGTTCCAAACATCATTCTCCCTTGGTCCCATTGAGGTTAGAGTTAGGGTCAGAGGTGAGGCTGTAGTCATTCAAAACTTAAGGATACAATCTAATACAATTCTAATCGCATTCTCACGTAGAAGACCCCGGGTCACTACTTCAGTGTTAGCATCAACGTCAAGAATCCTCACTGTTAACCTGACAACAAGACAGGGGCATCGAGTAATGACAACAGGAAGGGATAGCTTCCCGCTGACAGAACCACAACGTAACCTCAAACTTTATTCCTCTTCATATCATAAGTTTCCTATCACAATTGCGATGGAAAATAGGCCTGGAAAGGAAAGGATTATGGAGCCTTATAAAAAATGACTCCCATCTGGACAAAGGAAGATGGAGAGGGCGGGGGCTACCGAGGAGGGGCTGGGGATTTCTTCTCCCAACAAAACATCTGGAGAAGCAATCTGGTGTAAATAAGCAGGTAGCGACTCACTGCCCACCCAATAAATAACAAAAGGGAAAAGAATCACACACAATCTGCATTTTTTTAAGGTCACTTCAACAAGATCCTGAATTATACTGAGCAAGAAACAACGGTTTTGTGAGACAATTGTGGTTGGCTCGACGCTCTCCAGGATGTTTCCACAAATGTGGGGGCATTTTGGAATGGATTCTTATATTTATTTTATTTATTTATTTTACCGTTATTTTACCAGGTAAGTTGACTGAGAACACATTCTCATTTACAGCAACGACCTGGGGAATAGTTACAGGGAAGAGGAGGGGGGATGAATGAGCCAATTGGAAGCTGGGGATAATTAGATGGCCATGATGGTATATCGCATCAGTGTGTGTGTGTGTGTGTGTGTGTGTGTGTGTGTGTGTGTGTGTGTGTGTGTGTGTGTGTGTGTGTGTGTGTGTGTGTGTGTGTGTGTGTGTGTGTGTGTGTGTGTGTGTGTGTACATGTCTATACTTGTGTGTGTGCATCAAGTTAGACTTTATTTAATGTGCATTTTACATGGGTCACAACAAACTTGACATCATTAAAAAACGCATACATAGGGGCGTGTGTATGTATGTGTAGTCTGTCTGTGTGTGTGTGTGTGGATATATGTTCCCATTTACGACAGTGCCTCCACGTTGCACTCTCACGTCACCCCCCAATGGGTCTCCTCTCTTGGCTCGCTCACCCATATTTCCTCTTGTCCACACCACAAAGTGGCCCGTCTCCCTGGGACGCTACAGCCGCCAACACATCTGAAAAGAGAGGGGTGCACTGCTATTGTGATAAAACAAGCCGGCTCGCTGTCAGCCTCTCCAGGGACACTCAAATTCCTCTCTGAACCAGAAAAATCTACTTGTGTGTGTTGTTTCCCGTGCAGATAGGGGTTTAAGTAAACAGCATATTGCCTGCTTAGGTTGGCACCAACATGGTTTGTTAATTATAATTTCCATGCCAAGCATACAATCATGCAGTAATTAGAGTTGGAACAGAGAATTGTGATATGGCGGTGAATATAACATATTTTGGCTTATTATTATTACCAATATTATCATTAGTAGTAGTAGAAGTAGTGGTAATATTAGTAGTTGTAATGTAGTTATAAAATCGCGTAGGCCAACGTACAGGAAAAATACAGATTTTCACAGGCAATGCCCTGTCACTCTTTAACCACTACTCACACCCAAGTTGAGCAATAACTCCCTGCTCCAGTCTTTCAGCTATACCTCAGCAGCATCACCTCTCGTCACCTCCTCTCCCCAGCTGTGGTGAGAGTCATCAGTCACCAGGCCCCAGCGGTGGAGGGAAGAGTTGGCAGATGGCATGGGCCTGGGGGGAATTCGGACAGGGCACCTCTGTGAGGTGAGGGGTTCCTGGGTGGAGCCGGCAGAGGCGAGAGGTGGGAGACCTGGCGAACGGCGGGCTCCCCTCTACATCTATCAGGGCAGGGTGTTAATGAGAGAGGGGAAGGGAGAGAACCCAGGGAGGGGGAGGAAAGAGAGAACGATACAGGAGAGGGAGGGAGGAAGGGAGGTGGCGCACATCACCAACATTGACAAACGACCGAGTTAAGTGAAGCACAGGTGAAAGAGAGAGCTGAAGAGGTGGGAGGGGAAGAGAGAAGAAGAAAGGAGGTGACCGTAGCAACAGTGATAAATAACAAACAACAGGAGAGGGAAAGTGTGAGCGGAAAGTGGTGGAGCACCAAACGTGGGTTCCTCAGGGTGCAATATAAGGGAATATGAAGATTCAGGGAGCATGTGGTTTGCGGTAAGGGAAAGTGCTCAAACTAAATCAGAAAAAAATGGTAAATGATTAGAAATTTGCGCTAAATAGCGTATTCTAAGCAGGTCTTTCCCCAGGAGTGACTATACTGCCCATTTCTCCCATCATCCTTCACTCTTCCTGCTGATCTGTCTCAGTCTGGTCTCCGACCTCCCTCCGCAGAACATTAAACATGCATTATGGGATCTCAGGGAGGTGACCGAGGGACAGGGGACACGCTTCATGAATAGTTGATAAAACATGCGAGGGACCTAACGGAGGTCGCCAGGAGAGAGCGAAGGCCATCAATATTGTATCAGACTTCCACATGTATTGTTCATAGGTGGACCATCCAGGGACTTTGCGTCCTCTTTTTTTCCTCAGAATTTAGGGAAGTTGGAAAAAAGGTTTGAAGTCCGTGTTTTCCTCTTTTGGTGGTCATTTCCAGACTTCTCAACTCCAACACTATTCAAAGCAGTAGTTGTACGGTATTGTCAGGGAGGATTTGAATTATGAGGGTTCCCACTAAAACAAATCAAGGCCCCAATAAGAGGGAAAAATATTTCAACTGATCCAGACCGTTATTCACACGACACCCCTGACATATAAACAGTCATGGTAGGGTAGACGGTTTCTTCCATGCACTGTGTTCCATTGTTTTGAACTATTCTGTATTCAGACAGAGTAATGTAGTACTGTAGTTAGATATGAGACTGGCTGCAAAAAACATAGTAGGTTTATTCTCAAGAGGGTTATACAGCCCCACTGTGCATTAAGCTATGAATAGAATATTACACTGCAAGACTGGTTTTCATATCTTAATATTGTATGCCTTTAAGGGTCTTTGTAATAGTCATTGGCACAGTAACTAAAAACACAATTAAATATTGAAAAACATGTTGATAAATGATAAAGATTTTTTTTTTTATCGTAAATGTGGCTTTTGAACATTTAATGCATTATAAAGTATATCTGTAATATGCACAGTGCCTTGAGCTAGTACAAAGAAAAGTAACAAATCACTACACTAACAAATGAGGCACATAGAGTTAAGTAAGATTAAAATCCAAACGCAATATCCTTTGGAAAGATTATTAGAGCTATTTGCATGTTTATCTTTCTAACGGCTCCTGCATTTGGATCTTTTCTTATTCAGTAACAAATCTTTATACCAAACTAATTTGTGCGAACAGTTAAATTATACTTCCCTCTCTATGAATCAATTTAACAGTAATTATTTGTCCCTGCGTATCATCATATAGTCCTATAGTCCAAGTACTCTTGAATTATTATGATGGAAAAGGTGTGATACTCAGTAATATTTTTCTCTGTCTTCTGTTTTTCATCCTCTAGGCTTCAGCGTAACAATTGTACGCATACGCTTTATGCTGGGCTGTAAAGGAATACAAGTTTTACCTGTTTCAGTTATGGGTGTCATATTGCAGTCAATTCCCTGTCATGTTCTGTGACTTAAACTGTCCTGAAAGGAATTGAAAGATGCTCTATTTAAACCGTTCACCTGGTCCTTCTGGGTAATAGGAGTTTATTTGAGTTCCTCTGCACTGAGAAATGAGAGAGCACTGCCAAATGGAGAGCATTTACACTAAATCCTTCCTTTCGGTGATTGTGAAAGATACACTTGTCTCACACAAGGTGCAGTGAAACCGGAACCCTGTGGTAATATGGTCTTTACAGGGCCGCATGCGGTTTAAATCAGCACTCACTCACTCATACGTTCACTCCCGCTCACACACTCATAAATGTCCACCCATGCTCGCAGACAGACAGACAGAGACAGACATACAACTCTCTGGTCGTTATTGTACTGACAGCAGTCGAGCGATAGCCCATCTCCACTCCACTGTTTACTGTAAGCCTGAGACATTGAACAACAAGCTCTCGTAGTCTCGAGTCAGAATTAGACGTTCAACCATGTTTCTCAAACTTCACATTTTTTAGCTGTTGGTTACTTCTCTGTATCGTTCCAAGGTTAAGTTTAGGCATTAACTCTGAATTCTTAAGGTTAGCCATTAACTCCGAATGGTTAAGGTTAGGATTCATGTTTGGGATAGGCGTCCCACTAGCGGGACACAAGCCGACAACATCCGGTGAAATTGGAGGGCGCGCAATTCAAATAAATAATTGTAATATTAAACATTCATGAACATACAAGTGTCTTATATCATTTAAAAGCTTAAATTCTTGTTAATCTAACTGTGTTGTCCGATTTCAAAAAGGCTTTACGGCGAAAGCATACCATGCGATTGTCTGAGGACGCGCCCCACATCAACATATTTTTCAACCATCACAGGCTTCATAAAATCACAAATAGCGATTAAATAAATCCCTTACTTTTGAAGATCTTCCTCTGTTTGCAATCCCAAGGGTCCCAGCTACAACATGAATGGTTGTTTTGTTAGATTATATCCTTCTTTATATCCCAAAAAGTCAGTTTAGTTGGCACCATCGATTTCAGTAATACACTCGTTCCACATGCAGACAAAGGAGTCCAAAAAGCTACCGCTAAACTTCATCCAAGCAAGTCAAACAACATTTCTATTTAATCCTCAGGTACTCTAAAATGTAAATAAACTATAATATTTCATATGGAAAGTAGTATGTTCAATAGGAAAGGAAAATTAGTAAGCGCATGCCGAAAGACTGATATTGTTCCGGTGCTCTTCTCACAAATACTTGTTCGTTTTTCAAAAAAACAAGCCTGAAACCTTGAATAAAGACTGTTGACATCTAGTGGAAGCCATATGAATTGCAATCTGGGAGACGGATTTACATAGAAACAATAGGATCCCATCATAAGAGCCTGGGAGCTTCAAAAAAAAATGTCAAAAAAATGTCAGGTTGGATTTTCTTTGGATTTTCGCCTGCCATATCAATTATGTTATAGGCTCAGACATTATTTTAACGGTTTTAGAAACTTCAAAGTGTTTTCTATCCAATGCTACCAATTATGTGCATATCCTGGCTTCTGGGCCTGAGTAACAGGCAGTTTACTTTGGGCACGTCAGTCAGGTGGAAATTCAGGAAACTAGACCCTATCCCAGAGAGGTTTTAAAACAAAAATATCAATAACAACTTCCTAGCGCTTGATTTTAACATGCAACCCTGCGAACTAGAGGCAGATGCTTACCCCCATCCACCGTGCTCAGCGCTCACTGTTGCCGCTTTTGGCCAGTTTCCATGTAATCTCCCAATGTCCTCAGACATGGATTGACGTCGAATACTGACTTGTATCACGGGTGACCTGCCTGACATTGAATCAGGGAATTCTTGAATACTTAATTATATCCAACAGATACTGTATCAGACATAATTACAATGAATTTCCAAAATCAATTTTTTTCCCAGAAAAGTGATTTCATGGGAAGTCAATACAAAGTAATGAATTTGCATTGTTGAAATTGGTTGGTTAGTGGTCACACATTTGTTTTTGTCTTGGGCATTTCCATGTAAAAGGACCCATGAGCTCCAACATGTAAAGTTCTTAGGAGCATGTCAAATGGGTGTCAAATGAAAGTTATGAGTCTATATTTTTGATAAATGAAGGCATACAGTGCTTTCAGAAAGTATTCACACACTGACTTTTTCCACATTTTGTTGTGTTAAAATGTATTTAATTGAAATTTTTCGGCAACAATCTACACAAGATACTCGGTAATGCCAAAGTGGACGAAAAATGTTAAAATGTATAAAAAGAAAATATGAGAAATAAAACACTAATATATCTTGATTAGATAAGCATTCATCCCCCTGAGACAATACATGTTAGAATCACCTTTGGCAGCGATTATAGCTGTGAGTCTTTTTGGGTAAGTCTCTAATTGAATTGTACAACATTTACACATTGTTCTTTAGAAAATTCTTCAAGCTCTGTCAAGTTGGTTGTTGTTCATTTCTAGAAAGCCATTTTCAAGTCTTGGCATAGATTGTCAGGTTGATTTAAGTCAAAACTGTAAGTAGGCCACTCAGGAACATTCAATGTCGTCTTGGTAAACAACTCCAGTGTAAATTTGGCCTTGTGTTTTAGGTTATTGTCCTGCTGAAAGGTGAATTTGTCTCGCAGTGCCTGTTGGAAAGAAGACTGAACCAGGTTTTACTCTAGGATTTTGCATGTGCTTAGCTCTATTCCGTTTATTTTTATCCTGAAAAACTCCCCAGTCCTTAACAATAACAAGTATACCCATAACATGATGCAGCCACCACTATGCTTGAAAATATGGAGAGTGGTATTCAGTAATGTGTTGCATTGGATTTGCCCCAAACATAACACTTTGTATTCAGGACAAGAAGTTAATTGCTTTGCCACATTTTTTTGTAGTATTACTTTAGTGCCTTGTTGCAAACAGGATGCATGTTTTGGAATGTTTTTATTCTGTACAGGCTTCCTACTTTTCACTCTGTCATTTAGGTTAGTATTGTGGAGTAACTACACTGTTGTTGATCCATCCTCAGTTCTCCTGTCACAGCCGTTAAACTCTAACTGTTTTAAAGTTGCCATTGACCTCATGGTGAAATCCCTGAGCAGTTTCCTTCCCCTCTGATACACCATCCAAAGCCTAATTTATAACTTCACCATGCTCAAAGGGATATTCAATGTCTGCTATTTTTTTTATACATCTACCAATCGGTGCCCTTCTTTGCGAAGCATTTGAAAACTTTGTTGTTGAATCTGTGCTTCAAATTCACTACTCAATTGAGGGACCTTACAGATAATTATATGTGAGGGGTACAGAGATGGGGTAGTGATTCAAAAATCATATTAATCATTATTATTGAACACGGAATGAGTCCAAACAACTTGTGTTGAATTAAGCACAATTTTACTACTGAACTTATTTAGACTTGCCATAACAAAGGCGTTGAATACTTACTGACTCAAGACATTTCAGATTGTAATTATTTATTAATTTCAAAAATGTTCTACAAACAAAATTCCACTTTGACATTATGGGGTAGATCAATGACACAATAAAAATGTTAAATTCTAGCTTTACACAACAACATTTGGGAAAAGTAAAGGGGTGTAAATACTTTCTGAAGGCACTGTATATCATTTTTCATCCTAAATATTAGGAATAAGCAAAGGCTTTGATTTCTGATCAAACAGATGGAAAACGTGTCTTAGACAACATCTACCAGAAAAAGTTTTAAAGGGTATTAGAAATACATCAAGACACAATAATATTGAAGTAAAGACCTCTGCCAACTAATATCAATACTTATATTTAGTTTAGGAGAAAATGTTCTGCCTTCTGTAAGTTTAAGAAACGTTGACTTGAGCCTTGTAATTCTGTTACCAAAAACCCACACATCTTGAAGATATTTTGTAATGTCTCACCCTCATGAGGAGGGAGGATAGTAACAATTAAGGGTAGACCTATGAATTAGTTATAGTGTTTTATTGATATCAATTTTGGTTGTGAATTATTGAGTGATTAAAACTCAAAATCTTTCAAGTATAGGATCACCACTTTATTTTAAGGATGTGAAATGTCAGAATAATAGTAGAGAGAATGATTTATTCCAGCTTTCATTTCTTTCACCACATTCCCAGTGGGTCAGAAATGTGCATACAGTCAATTAGTATTTGGTAGCATTGCCCTTAAAATTGTTTCATTTGGGTCAAACGTTTCAGGTAGCCTTCCACAAGCTTCCCACAATAAGTTGTGTGAATTTTGGCCCATTCCTCTTGACAGAGCTGGTGTAACTGAGTCAGGTTTGTAGGCCTCCTTGCTCGCACACACTTTTTCAGTTATGCCCACAGATTTTCTATAGGATTGAGGTCAGGGTTTTGTGATGGCCACTCCAATACCTTGACTTTGTTGTCCTTAAGCCATTTTGCCACAACTTTGGAAGTATGCTTGGGGTCATTGTCCACTTGGAAGACCCATTGCGACCAAGCTTTAACTTCCTGATTGATGGCTTGAGAGGTTGCTTCAATATATCCACATAATTTTCTTTCCTCATGATACCATCTATTTTGTGAAGTGCACCAGTCACTCCTGCAGCAAAGCACCCCCACAACATGATGCTGCCACCCCCGTGCTTCACGGTTGGGATGGTGTTCTTCGGCTTGCAAGCCTCCCCCTTTTTCCTCCAAACATAACAATGGTCATTACGGCCAAACAGTTATAATTTTGTTTCATCAGACCAGAGGACATTTCTCCAAAAAGTACGAACTTTGTCCCCATGTGCAGTTGCAAACCGTAGTCTGGCTTTTTTATGGCGGTTTTGGAGCAGTGGCTTCTTCCTTGCTAAGCGGGCTTTCAGGTTATGTCGATATAGGACTTGTTTTAGTGTGGATATAGGTACTTTTGTACCTGTTTCCTCCAGCATCTTCACAAGGTCCTTTGCTGTTGTTCTGGGATTGATTTGCTCTTTTCGCACCAAAGTACGTTCATTTCTAGGAGACAGAATGCGTCTCCTTCCTGAGCGGTATGACGGCTGCGTGGTCCCATGGTGTTTAAACATGCGTACTATTGTTTGTACAGATGAACATGGTACCTTCAGGCATTTGGAAATTGCTCCCAAGGATGAAACAGACATCTTTTTTCTGAGGTCTTGGCTGATTTCTTTTGTTTTTCCCATGATGTCAAGCAAAGAGGCACTGAGTTTAAAGGTAGGCCTTGAAATACATCCACAGGTACACCTCCAATTGACTCTAATGATGTCAATTAGCCTATCAGAAGCTTCTAAGCCATGACATCATTTTCAGGAATTTTCCAAGCTGTTTAAAGGCACAGTCAACTTAGTGTATGTAAACTTCTGACACACTGGAATTGTGATACAGTGAATTATAAGTGAAATAATCTGTTTGTAAACAATTGTTGGAAAAATTACTTGTGTCATGCACAAAGTAGATGTCCTAACCGACTTGCCAAAAATATAGTTTCTTAACAAGAAATTTGTGGAGTGGTTGAAAAACTAGTTTTAATGACTCCAACATAAGTGTATGTAAACTTCCGACTTCAACTGTAAGTATTCAGACCCTTTATTCAGTACTTTGTTGAAGCACCTTTGGCAGCGATTACAGCGTAGAGTCTTCTTCGGTATGACACTACAATCTTGGTACACCTGTATTTGGGGAGTTTCTCCTATTATTTTCTGTAGATCCTCTCAAGCTCTTTCAGGTTGGATTGGGAGCTTTGCTGCACAATTATTTTCAGGTCTCTCCAGAGATGTTAGATCGGTTCAAGTCCGGGCTCTGGCTGGGCTACTAAAGGACATTCAGAGACTTGTCACGAATCTACTCCTGCATTGTCTTGGCTGTGTGCTTAGTGTCGTTGTCCTGTAGGAAGGTGAACCTTCACCCCAGTCTGAGGTCCTGAGCAGGTTTTCATCAAGGATCTCTCTGTACTTTGCTCCGTTGATCTTTCCCCTTAATCCTGACTAGTCTCCCAAACCCTGCCGCTGAAAAACATCCCCACAGCATGATGCTGCCACCACCATCCTTCACCGTAGGGATGGTGCCAGGTTTCCTCCAGACGTGACGCTTGGCATTCAGGCCAAAGAGTTTAATCTTGGTTTCATCAGACCAGAGAATCTTTTCTCATGGTCTGAGAGTCTTTAGGTGCCTGCAGAGATGGTTGTCCTTCTGGAAGGTTCTTCCATACCCACAGAGGAACTCTAGAGCTCTGTCAGAGTGACCATGGGGTTCTTGGTTACCTCCCTGACCAAGGCCCTTCTCCCCGATTGCTCAGTTTGGCCGGGCAGCCAGCTCTAGGAAGAGTCTTGGTGGTTCCAAACTTCTTCCATTTAAGAATGATGGAGGCCACTGTGTTCTTGGGACCTTCAATGCTGCAAAACATTGTTGGTACCCTTTCCCAGATCTGTGCATCGACATAATCCTGTCTCTGAGCTCTACGTACAATTCCTTCGACCTCATGGCTTGGTTTTTGCTCTGACATGCACTGTCAATTGTGAGACCTTGTATAGACAATTGTGTGCCTTTCCAAATCATGTCCAATCAATTGAATTTACCAGAGGTGGACTCCAATCAAGTTGTATAAACATCTCAAGGATGATCAATGTAAACAGGATGCACCTGAGCTCAATTTCGAGTCTCATAGCAAAGGGTCTGTTTACTTATGTAAATAAGGTATTTCTGTTCTTTAATTTTAATACATTTACAAAATTTCTTAAAACCCGTTTTCGCTTTGTCATTATGGAGTATTGTGTATAGATTGCTCAGGATTTTTTTATTTTTTGAATCCATTTTAGAAAAAGGCTGTAACGTAACAAAATGTGGCAAAAGTCAAGGGGTCTGAATACTTTCTGATGGCACTGTAATTTCCTTGAATTGACGTGGAGACAATGTTGATTCAACCAGTGTGTGTCCAGTGGTTTGTTTTATGAACATACTAATTGTTCTATGATAGACTCTTACATGTTAGAGCCAAATGTCTTCAACGGTATAGATGAAGAGTCTGAGAAAAAGGCCACTAAACAAAATCCGAACAACATCCAAAGGAACACTAAGACTGAGCGAGCATTATCAAATATTCTACCACTGCTTAGATTTACAACAGAAAAACTTTTCTGCAGTAAAAAATGAAAGGTGGGAAGGTCATATTTTATTTATTTGTTAAATCCGATTATAATTAGCAATTTAAATGTTGGTGCTACATTCAAAACACTTATTATGTTCAAATCAGTCCACTGGGACCAATACAACTGGGTGCTTCCTGCCTTTTTCTGCTACACATGCACAAAACCTTGCGATCTCAAAAACTGGCCTGCCTATCCCAACAATAACACACAATGTTCTGCCGTGTTTAACTACCAATGAAGTCAGGGATAAGACGCTAGACATATATTGGTCACATTATTACATCATGGGGATTTTATTGACACCAGGCCTATATTTCTTGACTAGCTTAAGAGCTGGAATACATTTTCTCTGCTGTCTCCGACTAGTTGCTCACTCTTCTTTGGCACGTGCATGTGCTGAATTAAGTGTGCATGTACATTTTTGTATGCGTTTGTATAAGATAAATATGAAAATGTGTTAAAGTTGCACATTACAATAAAACATACAGTATATTTGGTCAAGTCACAAAAATTCAGCAGCATTCCCAATATCTGTTATGTGATGTCTCTGGGCATGCTCTCATATCAAATCACATGTATTTATATAGCCCTTCTTACATCAGCTTATATCTCAAAGTGCTGGACAGAAACCCAGCCTAAAACCCCAAACAGCAAGCAATGCAGGTTTAGAAGCACGGTGGCTAGGAAAAACTCCATAGAAAGGCCAAAACCTAGGAAAAAACCTAGAGAGGAACCAGGCTATGAGGGGTGGCCAGTCCTCTTCTGGCTGTCCCGGGTGGAGATTATAACAGAACATGGCCAAGATGTTCAAATGTTCATAAATGACCAGCATGGCCAAATAATAATAATCGCAGTAGTTGTCGAGGGTGCAACAGGTCAGCACCCCAAGAGTAAATGTCAGTTGGCTTTTCATAGCCGATCATTGAGAGTATCTCTACCGCTCCTGCTGTCTCTAGCGAGTTGAAAACAGCAGGTCTGGGACAGGTAGCGCGTCCGGTGAACAGGTCAGGGTTCCATAGCCGCAGGCAGAACAGTTGAAACTGGAGCAGCAGCACGGCCAGGTGGACTGGGGACAGCAAGGAGTCATCATGCCAGGTAGTCCTGAGGCATGGTCCTAGGGCTCAGGTCCTCCGAGAGAGAGAAAGAAAGAAAGAAAGAAAGAAAGAAAGAAAGAAAGAAAGAAAGAAAGAAAGAAAGAAAGAAAGAAAGAAAGAAAGAAAGAAAGAAAGAAAGAAAGAAAGAAAGAAAGAAAGAAAGAAAGAAAGAAAGAAAGAAAGAAAGAAAGAAAGAAAGAGAGAAAGAGAGAATTAGAGAGAGCATACTTAAATTCACACAGGACACCGGATAAGACAGGAGAAATACTCCAGATATAACAGACTGACCCTAGCCCCCCGACACATAAACTACTGCAGCATAAATACTGGAGGCTGAGACAGGAGGGGTCAGGAGACACTGTGGCCCCATCCGATGATACCCCCGGACAGGGCCAAACAGGCAGGATATAACCCCACCCACTTTGCCAAAGCACAGCCCCCACACCACTAGAGGGATATCTTCAACCACCAACTTACCATCCTGAGACAAGGCCGAGTATAGCCCACAAAGATCTCCGCCACGTCACAACCCAAGGGGGGGCACCAACCCAGACAGGAAGACCATGTCAGTGACTCAACCCACTCAAGTGACGCACCCCTCCTAGGGACGGCATGGAAGAACATCAGTAAGCCAGTGACTCAGCCCCTGTAATAGGGTTAGAGGCAGAGAATCCCAGTGGAGAGAGGGGAACCGGCCAGGCAGAGAGAGCGAGGGCGGTTCGTTGCTCCAGAGCCTTTCCGTTCACCTTCACACTCCTGGGCCAGACTACACTCAATCATAGGACCTACTGAAGAGATGAGTCTTCAGTAAAGACTTAAAGGTTGAGACCGAGTCTGCGTCTCTCACATGGGTAGGCAGACCATTCCATAAAAATTGAGCTCTATAGGAGAAAGCCCTGCCTCCAGCTGTTTGCTTAGAAATTCTAGGGACAATTAGGAGGCCTGCGTCTTGTGACCGTAGTGTACATGTAGGTATGTACGGCAGGACCAAATCGGAAAGATAGGTAGGAGCAAGCTCATGTAATGCTTCGTAGGTTAGCAGTAAAACCTTGAAATCAGCCCTTGCCTTAACAGGAAGCCAGTCTAGGGAGGCTAGCACTGGAGTAATATGATCAAATTCATTGCTTGGGTCCAGTGTTTCAAAGTAAAAGGCCAAAACACTACTACACCAGGTCTAAAAGGACACAGCAGGATGTTGGGGACGAGATCCAACTAACAGAGGTCCAAATACCTGCATGTGAGAATTCATTTTCCCAGAAGAGAGTAAGTGGGGCGGAACCTGAGTGTACACTGGAAAACCTGCAACGTGACTCATTTGAATATAGCATGCATAACTTAGGGAGGACTGGAAAGTATCCTCAAGTGTTGGGGCAAATGAATATTGTCCTAACAAAACTTCAATGCATAATGCAGAAACATCCATTTATAAATCCTTACAGGTTGACAGAGAGAAATAAAATTAAAGGAGAGCTGTGAAAGAATGTTCCATTAAGTAAAGTAAGTTACTGCAGTACAATAGTAAGGCTGGTGTAAAATGTTATCCACCAAGAAATAACATAGGTTGCATCATATATGCCCACCATGTTTTTTAAAAAAAAAAAAAGATTTAAAAGTCTAATAATTATTTCCTACCCCAATCATTTATCAAAACGGTAATCAATATCTGATGACAATTATATTTCATCATTCCACAAAATGTAGATAAATTAGAGAAGACAGCTACCAAAAGATTTGTTACTTATTATGAATATAATACATTAAGCAGACAAGACAATTTCAAATGTCAATAATAGCTAAAAAAAATATTACTTGGTCTGTACTTTGGCGCTCCAAATGTTCAGCTCAAAATCTGGTCACTGGCGCCATCTAGTGAGTATCTTCCCTACCACATTTTATCCCGTTTACAGAACGTCATTTTAAATCATAGCCCTAAGATGTTAATTATTCGATGATCACAAGAAACAATCCATATGGATTCCATGTACAATTTTACAGTTAAATGACAAGACAGTAAGCCTTTTATTTCGCATTTCTAGGAGCTTTTATCACCAGTTTGTGACAAATGTCCTATACTTGCTGAGAAATGCAACATTGCCTTTAATACATCTGACATTTGTCCCAGCTCTCTTTAGATATCCCTACCAAAACATAGACAATAAATGCACACGTTATAATTTTATTAACTTAATAGGTTTTAGCAATCATTGCCATGCCAGTCCCTGCATGCTCAGTCTGAGCAAATGAAGCAATGTTCTACGTTTATCTACTATATTCAAACTGAAAGTAATTGTTGAATTTGGTGGTTGTAATACTCCGCTTTGGCCACTAGATGGAAGCACATCCCCATCAATATTTGGGACTTCAGCGTTACTTTGTTCTGTTTTGTAATCACAAGCACATCAAGCAAAAGCTGAAGCAGCTTCTGCTTTTTTCTATCAAATGAAAAGCTCATTAGCATCCTTAGTGTAAAATTATATTGCAAATAACTAGAACCGTTTTAATAATATGAAAATAATTGTGGAGCTATGGTTCAGAAAGTAGACTGTTGGACATTATTCAGTAGAACTGACCAAGACATAGTTTACAGTTCCCTCCTTTAATAATAACTACAGCCTTGTGATGATATCTTTCACGTGTACCTTTTAAAACTGTCAAACGAGGGCTCTTATTGTGAAGATTTTATAAACGTTCGGGACACAGAACATTTATGGGCAGCGGTCCCGTTACTTCTGCACGCGCAACGGATTGTGCACGGGATCCGTATTATGTAAGTCTATGGGTGGACCTTCATGTGGAGTGGGGGACGTTTAAATTGTCAATATTCACCCGGAATGTCTGAAGGGACAGTTATGGCACAAGCCCTGTACTTTACCTTTGTTTTGTCGTGTTTGATATGTGGATCACATGGTCTCGTTTCATCTGGCAATGGCACAACTACAGTGAGGTCTGTGGATTATATTAAAACTACAACTGTTACTCCGACTGAGAAACGAGATTCTACAACTAAACCAAATACAACCCAGAGCAATAAAAGCTCCAACGCACCAGCGGTAAGGTTGACATCTACAACGACTTCAAAGGTACTGGCAACGACTACTAGACCACCGAGAACGACCACCACCGCTAACTATAGTTTCAACACAGAAGACTTAAATGAGGGTATCGACAAGAAAGTGGAAAAAAGAGTATGGAACAAAGAACCTGAGGATGAACCACTCGAATTAGGTGAGCGGCATTGAAATGTATTTGCTGATGTAAAATGCAGGTCAACTGCTAAATTAAATATTGAAACAATATGATGCATTATGTGATGTGTTATTATAGACGTAGGCTAGACATTGCTGTAGATATTACAGACATTTTTAAATGATCTCATGTGTCTTTCAAGTGTCATTTTTTGGCAGATATCTGACATCTCACTTCTGCATCAAGTAAATGTGTGATATGTCTGGAAAAAGACAGCCAGGGCCAGATTACAGAGCAGGCTTGCAGGGCACGTGCCCCGGGGCTCCAACCTTCAGTGCCAACGTGTGTAGACTTGCAGGACGTTTGCTTTAAAATTGCAACATTTTCTCTCATCCTCATAGCAAAATATGAAGAATAGTATGAGATGAGCTTTAAAAACAACACATTTCTCTCTGTCCCATGGCAAAAAGTGTAAAATTGCAGGAAATTAGCTTTACAACTGCAAAATTATCTCTCAGCCTCATAGCAAAATGTGTATAATAGCAATATAAACTGCACATGTTTCTCTCTGCCCCATGTCAAAATGTGTTGAAATATGGGGAATTAGCCATTTCCCCTCCAAAAAAAGGTTTTCCCCAGGGCCCCAAATGCGGTATTTCGGCCTTGGGCACAGCCTATTGGTTAAAAAGCATCTACATTTTTATCTTTAATTACTTACATTGAAATCATTTAGACCATGTCCATCAACAAACAACTCTGAAAACACACATTGCAAACGAATGGGATAAATAACAACTGTGGAGCTAAAGGCAGGGAAAACACGAGTTACAGGGAGGGGGTTGTTATAGCTATGCTGCATTGCTGTGGTCTTGGAAACCAAGTCCAGGGGGTTGGTTCTACAAGTGTTTAGCTTGGGGATTATCAGGTTGTAATGGGAACCAGCTGTCTTGTAGACACAGACCATCAGAAAACCCTGAGTTAAACTGGCTGAGTCAGCTATCTACGTTCAGTACCAAGACACAATATCTGTAAAGCCTGAGAATGTGTTGTATAGTCCTTATCTTATGTTGATGAGATGGTTTGCCTTTTGTAGCCAAGTGGTCCACCAGGAGTGTAAAGGCAGTAAAGAAGCCTAAAAAGATATGGAAGAAGGCCAAGAAACCCAAAGTCCTACCTAAGAAGCGCAAGCCCAAGGTTGTTAAAAAAAGCAAACCCAAAATCATTGGGCACCCTTCGCTGCCAGTGAAGCCAGTGGGACGTATGTATGGGGAACTTCCCCGAGTGACATGTACAGTATGAGAATGGGTAGATGCCTAATAGACAACATACTGTATACTGTGCAGCGCTCTTTTTCCTTACCGTGCACAAAGCATGGTACATTTTCACTTCAACTTTGAAATGCATAAATGATAGACAACTGACATTGGCAGCATTGCTTGATGACAGAGTAGCTACGGTACTGGCAGTAGTAGAGCAAAACAAAACATTCCCTTGCTTAAATAGTTGTTGTGCTTTTGCATTTGTTCTCCAGCAACTGACCCTAGTCTTCTGTAGTATTTCCTGCCCATCCTCTCTCTCTCTCTCTCTTTCTCGCGCTCTCCCTCTCTCTCATTACTGCTCAGAGCTGCATGGAAGCCCCTCCCTGTGGCGGGGGGGGGGGGGGGGGGGGGGGGGGGGGGGGGGGCTGGTGCCCCTGATCTGGTCGGAAATGTGACGGAAAGAGAACTGGAATTACAGGGGCCAGATGGAGAGATATACCTTGAATAAGGAGCCGAGCCGAGTAGGAAGTTTGTGTGTAATGAGGCAGAGGGACCGTAAGGCCCCAAAGTAGGGGGACCGTGAGGCCACAAAGCAGGGGGAAGTTATGAGTTTCCCCAGTTTTTCCTCAGAAAAAGGGAGTCTAATGTTTTAAATATTCATGTTGTAGGTTGGCTGATCTGCCAAGCTGTTTTTCACCATGACTAATGTACCGGTAAAATGGTGATGAGTAACCCCAAAGGCCACTGGATAGTTTGCTGTAATATCTAAACTGCATTCTGAAAATTGTCTCTCTTCAACTGACGACACTGAAGAAACTATACAAATTGTTGAGGTTGGACATGATTTAATGCATAAAGCTTATACGAGGTTTCCTATGCTCTAAATAGGATAGCTCTAAGAAATCATTGAGTCCTTATGTTTGCCAATTCTCCTAACACAAATAGTATCAGAGTAAAAACACGATTTTCATTAAAACGACAAAACCATTGTTGACATGAGGTTAATGTCTTTGGCATCACTTCACTAGTTCAGTAGATCAGTTGGCTACTTTACTTGGCAGACTACTGTCAACAAAGTTTGAGTCGTTTTAAACAATTAGCTCTTGGAGCAGAGCAATGACCCCCGTGGAGAGATCCTGCAGGCCTCTAAGGCAAAAGGGTATTAGGGTTTTAAGAGAGACCACTCACAGCCCTAACACAGGAACTAGTGTTTAGAGGACCAGTCGACCAGGCTTAGCTCCTCAGACAATGAGCGCCTGTCTGCTCCTCACATGGAAACGCAGGAAGTCTCTCTTTCCTGCACGCTTCTGCTCTCTTTCTTGCGAACCCTTCTGCATCTCTTCATTACTTTCCCCTCTCACTCTCTTTCATGCTCAAATACCTTAGAGAATTGCGCATGTATGCACCCACTGGACACTCACTGGTTGAATCAACGTTGTTTCCACCAACTTGGAATAGATGTTGAATTGACATCTGTGCCCAGTGGGCAGTCTCTCAATCTCCCTTCTGCTACCGCTCCTGTCAAGGCATTAAATTCAACTTGTAATTCCCATGGACATGTCATGTCATGTTCATGGACAGCTTTCTTACACGTTAGATCCATTTCTTCTCTGCAAGTCAATGTTCTCCTCTGTGACCTTTTTCTCCTTACGTGACTGTCAGAGTGCCCTCCGCTGGGGCTGGAGTCTCTGAGGGTGAAGGACACACAGCTGCGGGCCTCGTCCTACAAGCGCCGGGGACTTGGACCTCACCGCGGTCGACTCAACATCCAGGTGAGACCAAGAACTAGTCTACAGGTCTCTCACCACTGTTAGCAAACACAACAAATGTTACTGCCATTCTTACCATTTTCTCCATGCATTATTCTGTGGTAACCACCTCTACAGCTTGTGTTTAGATTTGTAAAATGCACTTTGTAAATAAAATCTGTCTGTCTGGGTAGTCGGGTATTGAGGACGGGGACATCTATGATGGGGCGTGGTGCGCCCAGTATGAGGATAAGAAACAGTGGCTGGAGGTGGATGCCCGGCGACCCACGCGCTTCACCGGGGTCATCCTGCAGGGACGCAGCTCAATCTGGAGGTCAGTGGAGGTCACGGCACATGTTCACCAAGCCCCCATTGTGCAGTGATGTAGCCATAGCAATGAATTGTATGCATTGTAAATGTCGTATGGACATTGCTAATTAGTTGCCCCTGTCTTTCCTAACAGTTGGGACTTCATACTCACCTACAAGGTCCAGTTCAGTAATGATACCCTGGTCTGGCAGCCAGCTATGAATGGGACTAAAGAGGCAGTGAGTTGATTCAATACATTAAAATATGATATGTAGTAACCATAATCTATTCCCTTCTTCCCATTTTCATATCTTGAATAGCAATACTATTTGATTCCTCATTACCCATTACCCAATTGTCCCATAGGGCGGAGCACAATTGGCCCAGCGTCGCCTGGATTTGGCCGGGGTAGGCCATCATTGCAAATAAGAATTTGTTCTTAACTGACTTGCCTAGTTAAATAAAGGTGAAATAAAAATAAAAGATAAAAAATAATAATAAATAATCATTATGTGGTCCAGTGAGGTATTCATATCTATCGTGCTCTGACATCATTGACCAATGACATTCCACTGTCTGTTGGCAAGCTGACCATGGCGCTGAGAGTCTGCCCTGGCCAAAGCTGACTCCACTGTGCCAACCTTGCCACCTTGCCAACCCACAAGCCTTACTCTCCATGGGCACACTGTGGCAGATTGCACCATCTAGTTACCAGTCTGTGGCACTGGTTTGAAAATGTGACTGGCAGAGAGACGGAAACTGCAAAATTGGAAGTTATTGTATAATCTATTAAAGATACAGTCTGCAATTCGAGAAACAAGAAATAAACACTTCATTGAATATGAAGTCATCTCTTCATGGAGCATGACTTATCTCCACTATTGGCATTTTCCTGTACTGTAGGTATTTGAGGGGAACCAGGATACTGAAACTCCAGCGTTGGCCCTATTTAACGAGTCGGCAACAGTGGCGCGCTACATCCGCATCAATCCACAGAGCTGGTACGAGAACGGAACTATCTGTCTGAGAGCTGAGGTTCTGGGCTGTACCCTGCCAGGTTTGTCCACCAACATCATCACAACATCCTCCCAACACTAGATTAAGACACAGGAATCATAACCTCAACGACATTGACATTTTATTGCATTTCCATTATGTTGCGTCTTTCCCCTCCTGTAGATCCCAACAACATCTACGCTTGGCAGCAGACGGAGCAAGGCACCCAAGACAAGCTGGACTTCAGACACCACAACTACAAGGAGATGAGGAAAGTAAGGCCTTCACAGCCATACATCAACTCAACTACTTCCTGTTCTCTTCCAACAATTAACAAATATTTGACCAATAAGAATATAGCAGCAACTCTCAACTGGTGGTGTGGGGTCATAACCTAAATTTGGGTTGCGAGAGGTTTCGAATGGGTTGCGTGTGTCTGAGAGAATCATCATTAGAATTCCAAACAACTGATTCAGCATATTTTAGAACTACACAACAGTGACTTAGAAAATAATACAATTTCTCATAAAAGAAAATCCTACGCTAGCTCAGATTTTGTGATGTTGTGCATTATAAACATAGCAGCAGGGACATGGCATGCAACAGTTAGCAAGAAACTTCCTCCCTTCACTTCAATCTACTCTCTGGCGCTTGACTGAATCTGTCCTGGAAGCAGAGGGTTTCTGGTTGGAGCTCCCTCCCTCAGTCTCACCGAAAAACAAATATTATTAGGGGTTTTTCTTCTCCTCACTACACTGCCACTACCGCTCAGTAAAGAGCTTGAGGTGAGTCTGACCGGTACGATGTAACATTAGGCTCGTGTCCACACATACCGCACTCTCCCCATGTGCTCAGCAAACTAAACCAAGACTATGTATCCAGTTGGACTGTAGAAAAACTGTACTGTGCATACTGATGCTTCCTTCTCAGTCACACTTAACCATCATAAGGCAGTGTTTACTCAATCCATTCCTGGTGGACCCCCCGGATGCAAAAATATATATTTCCCCCCCAAACATGTGCATACTCTGGGGGTCCCACAGGAATGGAAGTCTAATGCCCACCAGACAACACCATAACTCTGTCCCTCCTCAGCTCATGAAATCAGTGACCGAGGCCTGCCCTGACATTACACATATCTACAGCATCGGGAAGAGTCACATGGGTCTCAAGATGTACGTCATGGAGATCTCCGACCACCCTGGAAAGCATGAGCTGGGTGAGTAGATATAGGCCTATTACACCTTATGAAGTCTTAGCATAAGGCAATGCTACATAGCTTACAGCCTGGCCTCATAGACTAGACGTAACAAATGAAATGTAAATCAGGGACACTCAAATTAGAATGATATGTTACGTTTGGTATGGTTACATAAGACAAAAGGTTACTTAAAAAAATGTCAAAAATAAAGTAGGGTGGGTGGATGGGTGGGTGGGTGTATAACGCGAATGTCTAGCAAGCCAAAGGTTGCGTGTTCAAATTTCATCACGGACAACTTTTGCATTATAGCATCTTTGCAACTACTTATGTATGTTAGCTAACCCTTCCCCTAACGCTAAAACGTAACCCGTAGCATTAGCATTAGCCAACTAGCCACCTAGCTAACATTAGCGACAACAAATTGTAATTCGTAACCTGTCATACGTTTTGCTAATTTATAAAATATATACAAATTGCAATTCACAACATACACTACATGACCAGAAGTATGTGGACACCTGCTCGTCGAACATCTCATTCCAAAAATCATGGGCATTAATATGGAGTTGGTTCCCCCTTTGCTGCTACAACAGCCTCCACTCTTCTGGGAAGGCTTTCCACTAGATGTTGGAACATTGCTGCAGGGACTTGCTTCCTTTCAGCCACGAGCATTAGCGAGGTCGGGTGCTGATGTTGGGCGATTAGGCCTGGCTATCAATCAGCGTTCCAATTCATCCCAAAGGTGTTCGATGGGGTTGAGGTCAGGGCTTTGTGCAGGCCAGTCAAGTTCTTCCACACTGATCTCGACAAACCATTTCTGTATGGACCTCGCTTTTTGCACGGGGGCATTATCATGCTGAAACAGGAAAGGGCCTTCTCCAAACTGTTGCCTAGCCCGAACCATGAAAAACAGCACCAGACCATTATTCCTCCTCCACCAAACTTTAATTGGCACTATGCATTGGGGTAGGTAGCGCTCTCCTGGCATCCGCCAAACCCAGATTCATCTGCCAGATGGTGAAGCGTGATTCATCACTCTAGGAAACGTATTTCCACTGCTCAAGAGACCAATGGCGGCGAGCTTTACACCACTCTATGAAGATTGCATGGATGTGTGCTCGATTTTATACACCTGTCAGCAACGGGTGTGGATGAAATAGCGGAATCCACTAATTTGAAGGTGTGTCCACATACTTTTGTATATATAGTGTATCATACGAATTGTAATTCGTAACATATCATACAAAAAGGATGACAGACATCCACAAATGAATACATATCATACCAAATGTAACATATCATACTAATTGGAGTGTCCTGGATTTACGTTTACTATGTAGTCCAGGTTGGAACTTATCTGCAGTGCCACTGCTATAGTACTTTGTACAGTATGCTCTCAATCCTTGTTCACTCTGACTTGTCTAAAGTGTTTGCTTTGGACTCATTGACCACGCTCGGCGCCCATTGAGCCGGTCTACCAGCTCTGGCAACCACTAATACCCCTTGCCGCCAGAACTCATAATGGGAGAGAGAGTCAGGAATGCCATAGACAGAGAACTGGTTAGCCTGTGCACTGGAATATAAGGAGAAGCCGTTTCAAACAGGCTGACTAGTCTTAAAATGACAATTTAGAATATTGGCTTGTTTTTTTAAGAGAATAAAAAGCTTTGAATGTTTTTTTGTCTGTCAACTTGACCTAATTTTGTTGTTAACCTCCAATTCCATTGGCAGAGGATAAGCCAGACTAGTTTAAATGTTCCACTGGCAAAGTCCTTTGCCTTTTCGTCCCATGTGCCAGTATGTACAATGTGAACTCACAGTCAGTGGGTTCATGGTGATAGATATGTGCTTTGTTTCTTTTGGGGGGTCCTATTTTATCAAACCCCAAATGTTTTGCTGTGACACAAGGCTTTAGGTATGATGCACTGTTACTGTAAAAACTGACCGTACAATTCATTTCATAGCTGTGAAAAAAAATACAGGCAAGATCAACAGAAAGGAGAGGACAGAAATGTAAATAGTTTATGGGAGGGTGTCTGAGGTTCTTGTTGTCCAAAGAATGTACTGTCTGTGATTTACATGCTTTGACACAGTCAGGACCTGTGCCAATCAGACTCTCTGGACAGGTGTTTTCTATCAACAATGCATTCGTTCTGTGGTTAAGACTAGGGGCCTTATTTCAACCGGAACAGTAACCAGAATTCCAGGATTCCATATCCATTCTTGCTGTGTTATGAGAACACAGTTATAAACCAACGTGGAATAGACTTTGAATTGCCGTCTGTGCTCAGTGGAAGCATATTTTTTTTAGTCTTACAGTATCTCGGAGATCCAGTTAGTAATGTTGACTTCATAGGTCATCTAGGGACAGAATTCTAATCGTTGTCATGAGATGTGAGATTTTTATTTTCTTATTTGGATCTATGGAACTATGATTTGAATGGGTGGTTTGTGTGGTGTGAATTAGAAAGGGGAGGTTAAAAAAAACATTCCAGAACATTGCACTCGGAACCTACAGAAGCCCCTTGAGCATAGGAACAGACGTGGCTTGTGCTCCTCCAAAGCCGAGAGTAATCTCCCAACCAAATCATCATTTTTTAAATAAATGATTAAGTCTGCACCTGACCTGTTAGATTCAGTCCAATCACACCAGTGTTTTGTTATGTTTGCCAAGTAAAAGCCACAGTTTTAAATGCTGTTGATTGAATTTACACTCAGCCATATCTCTTTGGGCCCGCCCCCGGAAACGTTGTTACTTGACTCATGGGAAGTTGCTCAAGGGAAGTAGTCAAAAACCAAAAAGCTATCTAGGGAGGATGTGCTGGATTTCAGAACCATCTGCCAGTGGATTATATAAGTGTAAACTAGAGCGGCATGGAAGAATGGCTTCTAACCTAATGGTCACAACCAATGATGTACTGTATATAAACCCTGGATTGCAGATGCTATGTTTTGGCCATTGAGAGACTTTGAAGCCACTGGTCGGCCATATTGGCACTACCCCATAGGAAATATATTACAACATTGGGGGAGTGCCAAGATGGAGGCTAGGTGGCTTCAACAAAGCGCCACCTATTAGTCATCTAGTGCATATATAAATCATTGGTCACAACAACTTTTGTAGCCACTGCTATGCTGTGTTTACACATGTGCTTTGTCTCCCTCTGCAGGCGAGCCAGAGTTCCGCTATGTGGCTGGCATGCATGGGAATGAAGCCCTGGGCAGGGAGCTGCTTCTCAACCTGATGCAGTATATCTGTCAGGAGTACAAACTGGGAAACCAGCGCATCGTCCGGCTGGTCAAGGAGACACGCATCCACTTGCTGCCATCCATGAACCCCGATGGTTATGAAATGGCCTTCAAGAAGGTCTCAGAAAACATGTTATAACATGTTTTGTTGTAATATAATATATTATAGTGTTATTACTGAGAGTATTTTTTTATGCTCAACATTACTGGTCAAATATCCTTTAACCATTCAAAGAGGCCCATGTTGACCTCTGACCCTTCTCTCATCCCAGGGTTCCGAGTTGGCGGGGTGGGCGCTCGGTCGCTATAGCTACCAGGGCATCGACATGAACCACAACTTTGCTGACCTGAACAAAGTCATGTGGGATGCTGTTGAATTTGACTTCCAAAATAACGATAAGTCCAAACTCATCAACCACTACATCCCCATACCAGAGTACTATACCTCAGAGGACGCCTTCGTAAGTTGACATTTAGAATTCACACGCATACATCAAATCACCAAATAGTATCCACTCTATGATATTGTGTTAGCGAATTAGGGAAAATCAAGAATGCGAAAATGTTCTTAAATCTATCTGCAAAAAGATGATTCTGCGATAATTGGCTTTAAAGTTCTGAACCCTCATTGGTTTGAATGGTATTCTTTTGAACTAAACATGAATTGGCGTATTTAGAGTACTATATAGGTAAAGAACATTGAACAGAACAAGGCTATGTCAATAATTCAATTTTGACAAAAATGCAGATACTGTGTAACCTTATAGAACCAAGCTCTTGATTTGTCATGTAGCAATATCCTTGAGAATATGTCAAAACTATCACACATAGAATATAAACCATTTCAATTGTTGTACTTCAATATATTGTTTGAATGCATTATTCCTGTGGCATTGACCTATATCCAATAGGTGGCCTTAGAGACGCGTGCTGTCATTAACTGGATGCAGAACATCCCATTCGTATTAAGTGCCAACCTCCACGGGGGTGAACTGGTGGTCACCTACCCCTTCGACAGGACTGAAGACTGGGCACCTCGCGATGACACCCCTACACCGGACAATAGTTTCTTCCGCTGGCTGGCCACGGTCTATGCCAGCACCAACCAGGTCATGTCGAATCCAGACCGCCGGCCTTGTCACAATGAAAACTTCCAACGCTACAACAACATCATCAACGGAGCCAACTGGCACACGGTCCAAGGAAGTGAGAATTCCACCGCTTTTATGGTCATGGTCATGCATTTTGTGATCTTGTTCATCTCATCGTCTTTGAAAAGCAGGGTACTGTACTGTCATTTCAAGTACCATTTTAAGATTTACATTCTTGATTATTTGCCTGAAATCTATTCCAGGCATGAATGATTTCAGCTATCTACACACCAATTGCTTCGATGTGACAGTGGAGTTGTCCTGTGATAAGTTCCCCCATGCCAGTGAGCTGCCCATCGAGTGGGAGAACAACAAAGAGTCTTTACTGATCTACATGGAGCAGGTCCGTCCACCAATAGTGTCTAGTACAGTTTAAACACAGCATGATGGTGTTGTTGATCTCTAGATTTTTGCTTTGTATTGAAGGTCCACAGAGGACTCAAGGGTGTGATCAGAGACAAAGACACAGAGGCTGGCATTGCAGATGCCATAATCAAAGTGGATGACATCGACCACCATATTAGATCAGGTGGGCTGTCTCCCTCCTCACATGCAAATTTTTTCGCATCAGGAAATTATTTAAGAAGAAAACCTCAAAATGATGTCGTAAAATTGCACCTAGAGGGCACTGCAGGAATATGTTATGAAAGGTGTAGGCCAAAGAAGCCAACCACTAACCTGTAGCCATTTTGTGTCCTGCCTGTACTGCAGTTGTTGACGGGGACTACTGGCGCCTGCTAAACCCGGGCGAGTACGAGGTCACGGTGAGCGCCGAGGGCTACAACCCATCCACACGTATGTGCCGTGTGATGTACGAGCATTACCCCACCATATGTGACTTCCGCCTCACCAAGACCCCCAAACAGAGGCTGAAGGAGATCCTGGCCAAGGGGGGCAAGCTCCCCAAAGACCTGCAGCTGAGGCTACGACAGCTGCGTCTGAGAAAACTGAGGGCCAGCACCAAGGCCATCAACAGTAGGCGTGCGGCTGCTAGCAGGAAGGCACGGGGGTCGTGATGTTGACCCGGCCTTCGGTGAACCAATCACAACACACTTTGTCTGGAGGGTTGTTGTATTTAATTGGCTCGTGAGGGAAGTTCCTGGTTTAAGTCAGTTTGGAAGTGTTTACACCATGTGGGCAGTTCTGTAGGAATAGCCTACTGAGATACAAAAAAAATATGTAAATGTTAAATGCATTGTACTTCCAGTATGGTTTAGTGATTTATTTCTGAAGAAAGGACCAGATTGTATTTAGATATTTGAATCAGATTAGAGCAAATATTTGCAAGGTGATTTTGGATTAAAATATTATTTTCACTTGAAGAACTCAGGTTAGTTACAACAACAAACCAAGTGGCATGATGCTGTTCAAATCCACCGTTGGGTAGATATACCACTATTCAAGTAAAATTCATGCCACAAATTACAGACCAAACTCAATGAGAATAAAATGACTCATGCATCATGTCATAGAGACGAGAGCTCTGCTGTTACAGTCTGGAACTGATAAGAGTTCTACATGAGATATTTTAAATCTATTCAAATGAAATTATATGATTTTTAATGTTTGTCTTTCTTTGGTTCATTTTTATACTACCAAAATTAAATGCTGGCATTTGGATGTCCTTGCAAGCCAAGAGACAATGTTATGAATGGATCCCAAATAAAGCTTTACTTATAAACACCAATAGTCCAAAGTCAAACCGATGTCTTGTTTTCTATGGAGTTGCATATCCTGTTGCCGCCGTCGTCCTCCATGGCGTTTGCGGCTGACAAAGCGCCACCACAGGGTAGTGATCAGGGATAGGACGACGCAGGCCAGTGCCACGGAAACGCCCACCCACATCACCACCGACAGCTGCCTGCTTCTCTGCCAACGAGGAATCATGTGCAGCAGTGGGGAAAATGCATTCAAAATGTTTTTTAAAATCTTGGGGAAAATGTACTTTTCTAAATTCTTAATGTAATACTTCAAAAGCAAACCTTTACCTGTCCAGGCTGTGTTTCGTGTTGGTCACGATTCATTTTTAAGTAAAAGTAAAAACATGAGCCAAGTTTATCTCAATACCCTACTACACCGTGTCCAGATCCTTGCATGAGAAAAAGACCCAGTGGGCACACACTGGTTGAATCAACGTTGTTTCCACGCCATTCACAGGAAATTACGTTGAACCAACGTGGAAAAGACATTGAATTGACATCTGTGCCCAGTGGGTTCACTCGTACGGCCAAGGATTGCACCCACGGTCCCACATACTAGATTTCAATACATTTTGGAAACAAAACCGGTTTTATAAGGAGGATGGGATCCACCCAAATCATGTGGGATCCTGGATCCTTTCACAGCACTAGAAGGCTGCGTTGAGACAATGACTTATCAATGACTCAAGCCCAGCTCAGCTAATCCCTACCATTGTGACGCAGAATTGTCATAATGCTTCAGCAAATGTACATTACACCAGGGGCATCAGTAGACACAATGTATGTAACCTCATTTATGTCCCTGTAACTGCCCTGAATGCCTCTACTGATCCTACAGCTATTGCATGCAGTAATCCTGTGCATATGAAGCAGATTTATACTGTTAGCACTAAGCCAGTGTGCCCCAGAAGGAAGTCCACTGTGTGAAGCTCACCCTGATTAGCAAGAATAGCAAACTTAGGCATGACATGCCAGCAACAAATGCAGACACTACACATCCAAGTATATCTGACCAAATTATGAAAGACAAGCATTGTAATTCTGAATTCCGTAAAGTTAGTGTGGAAGAGGTGAAAAAATATTATTTGCCATATTTTCTATTTAAGCCTACTAGAATGTGTGTGCCCCCAGTGTTGGAGGGAAGCAAAAGTCATTCCACTACCTAAGAATAGTAAAGCCCCCTTTACTGGCTCAAATAGCCAACCAATCAGCCTATTACCAACCCTTAGTAAACTTCTGGCAAAAGAATTGTGTTTGACCAGATACAATGCTATTTTACAGTAAACCAATTGACAACAAACTTTCAGCATGCTTATAGAGTAGGACATTCAACAAGCACGGCACTTACACAAATGACTGATGATTGGATGAGAGAAATTGATGATAAAAAGATTGTGGGGGCTGATTTGTTAGACTTCAGTGCGGCCTTTGACATTATCGATCATTGTCTGCTGCTGGCATAACGTATGTGTTACGGCTTTACACCCCCTGCTATATTGTGGATAAAGAGTTACCTGTCTAAAAGAAGACAGAGGGTCTTTTTTTAATGTAAGCCTCTCCAACATAATCCGGAAAGAATCAGGAATTCCCCAAGGCAGCTGTCTAGGCCCATTACTTTTTTCAATCTTTACTAATGAATTGCCACTGGCTTTGAGTAAAGCCAGAGTGTCTATGTATGTGGATTACTCAACACAATACGTCAGCTACTACAGCGACTGAAATGACTGCAACACTTAACAAAGAGTTGCAGTTAGTTTCAGAGTGGGTGGCTAGGAATAAGTTATTCCTAAATATTTCAAAAACTAAAAGCATTGTATTTGGGAAAAATCACTCACTAAACCCTAAACCTCAACTAAATATTGTAATAAATAATGTGGAACTTGAGCAAGTTGAGGTGACTAAACTGCTTGAAGTTACCCTGGATTGTAAATGGTCATGGTCAAAACAACAGTAGTTAAGATGGGGAGAAGTATGTCCATAATAAAGCACTGCTCTATCTTCCTAACAGCACTATCAACAAGGCAGGCCCTAAAGGCCCTAGTTTTGTCGCACCTGGACTACTGTTCAGTTGTGTGATCAGGTGCCACAAAAAAGGACTTAAATTGCAATTGGTTCAGAACATGGCAGCACGGCTGGCCCTTGGATGTACACAGAGAGAGCTAATATTAATAATATGCATGTCAATCTCTCCTGGCTCAAAGTGGAGGAGAGATTGACTTCATCAATACTTGTATTTATGAGCGGTATTGACATGTTGAATGCACCGAGCTGTCTGTTTGAACTACTGGCGCACAGCTCGGACACCCATGCATACCCCACAAGACATGCCACAAGAGGTCTCTTCACAGTCCACAAGTCTAGAACAGATTATGGAAGGTGCACAGTACTACATAGAGCCATGACTATGTAGAGCCATGACATAGAGCCATGACTATTCCACGTCAAGTAACTCATGCAGGCAGTACAATTAGATTGAAAAAAAAACACCTTTCGGAACAGTGGGGACTGTGAAGCAACACAAACATAGGCGCAGACAGATGCATACACACACGATAACATACACACTATACACACGTACACATGGATTTTGTACTGTAGATATGTGGTAGTTGTGGAGTAGGGGCCTGTAACCTCACAGTGTTGTGAAATCTGAGAATGTATTGTAATATTATTTTTTTTAATTATAAACTGCCTTAAATTTTGATGGACCCCAGGAAGAGTAACTAATGGGGAGCCATAATAAATACAAAATACAAATAGCCTAAGTATCTGTAATATTCCACTCACCGTCCAGGCAAAGACATCCCTGTCGCAGACACACTCTCCAGGAAGTTTCTTACCTACAAGGACAGCAGCCTCAGTGAGGGCATGGACATGCAAGTGCACACTGTGTACAGCAACTTACCAGTTAGTGACACGAAACTGAAGGAGATCCAAGCTGAAACAGACAAGGACTCACAACTCACACAGCTGAGGGAAGTCATACAGGATGGATGGCCTGAGGAGAGGAGAAAATGCCCTCAGAGCGTCTCAGAATTCTGGAACCATCGTGATGAACTATCACAGATCAACGGAATCATTTTCAAAGGAGAGAAAATCATTATTCCTACCAGTCTCAGAGAAGAGATTTTGACAAAGATCCATGCTGGACACATGGGCATGGAAAAGTGCAAACAGAGAGCACGGGACATTTTGTTTTGGCCTGGAATGTGCAAACAAATAGAGGACATTGTTGGTAGATGCACCATCTGTCTTGAAAGACGCCCCTCAAACACCAAAGAGCCAATGTTACCTCACTGTATCCCAGACCGACCCTGGCAGGTTGTGGCAACCGATCTGTTCACCTGGAACAACGAGGACTACATCGTAACAGTGGACTACTACAGCAGATACTTCGAACTCGACAAGCTTCACAGCACCACATCTGCAGCTGTGATACACAAGCTGAAAGCAGCCTTTGCCAGGCATGGCATTGTAGAGACTTTAATATCTGACAATGGGCCCTGTTACAAATCAAATGAGTTTGAATCCTTCACAAAAGCATGGGAGTTCACACATGTCACCACAAGCCCACATTACCCTCAAAGTAATGGCCTTGCTGAAAAATCTGTGCAGATTGCTAAATCACTCATGGACAAAGCAAAAGCAGACAAGAGAGACCCCTACCTCAGTCTCCTTGAATACCGCAACACTCCAGTTGACAATTTCAAATCACCAGCCCAGCTGTTGATGAGCCGCAGACTTCGCTCAACCCTTCCCAGCACCAACCAGCAGCTGCAACCTGAGGTCGTCAGCTACAAGGAAATGCATGAAAAACGTGCACAGAGACAACAACAACAAAAGCGATACTACGACAGGTCAGCTAGACCACTGCCACCACTGATCGACGGAGAGTCAGTTAGAATCCAGGAGCATGGCCTCTGGAAACCAGCAGTCGTCATCCAGCCAGCTGACACTGAACGTTCATATCACGTCCGCACAGCAGAAGGAGCAGTGTACCGCCGCAATCGTCGTCACTTACTGAACACAAAAGAACAACACACTGATGAGATGAACTGTTCCCCTGAAAGAGAATGTGATGGACTAAACACACACACAGCACAACATACACCATACTTACCTGCAACACCACAAGAGCTGTTGACTGACACAGAAGCATGCTCAACATCATATCGCACAAGGTCAGGAAGAGAGGTCAAGCCCAGAGCTCTCCTTGACCTATGAAATGTCAAAGGGTGTAGGCGGATCGCTGCCCTAAAAGAGTTCCAGACTGTAAACTTGTTATTGAAAGTTGACTTGACATGCTTTGGTATTGTATTTGTTTGAAATGTTAAGATGTAATTTCTACAGTGAAGCTGAGTTGCTGAGAATCCCTTGTTTGAAAAGTAACAGTATGTTGGATCATTGTTTCAGAGTCTATGTTGATTCAGTTGGTGTAGTATGCAATATAAATGGTTACTTACCTTGAGTTCAAACTACAGAGCATGTATCCAAAAGAAAAGCTTAGAATATGTAAAACATTTGTATTTTGTTTAAAAGAAGGGGGATGTAATATTCATATGTGAATACATACTGAATTATAATTGGATGCATTTTACCGCCGTACCATACTGTGCGGTGATTGGTTAAGACCACCCAGACGGTTAGGTCAGGGGCAGTTGATCGTGGTTGGAGATAGGCTAACAGGTAGTTGTAGCTAGTTAATAAAGAGTTATGTTAAGAAACATCCTGTAGTTCTGCGTTTTATTATTTTGTACAAAGTGTACAAAACAAAACAGTATCCTAATACATTAACGGTCAACGTTATCTAGATATGTTAGCTCAAGGGTGGGTCTATGAACCAATGAAAATAACGTTTCTAGACCCATTTAGAATGGCTGAACTTTTCTTTTCAGAGAGATATCACGGAAATGATAAAGAAGTTAAATACATTTGGGTGTGACATAACTATTGGAAGCACACATATGATAAAATTGTGGAATATTCACTCATATCACTCATACGCGGCAGGTAGACTAGTGGTTAAAGCGTTCTGCCCCTGAACAAGGCAGTTAACCCACTGTTCCCCGGTAGGCCGTCATTGTAAATAAGATTTTGTTCTTAACTGACTTGCCTAGTTAAATAAAGATTTTAAAAAATAAAAAAATAAATACGCATTCCTTCATGATCAATTGCAGGTTTCAGGGCATACATACTTTTCTCCACAAGGTGCTGCTAATGCTCTAGCCTCTCACAGGCGTATTAACTCTTTTCCAGACGTCATATTTCCTCGACACGTTTGGCAGCTGGAGGTGAAATCATAAATGAATACTCGATTTGGGACATACGTTTAAATATTAGTTTCTGCAAGTGGAACGAAGGTGAGAATGCATTATTTTTGTCCGTACTACGTGCTATAACTAGCCAATTGCATGTCACTGACTAGCCTCGTGACTCGTAGTTCTATTACACAAGAGTCATTGGATGAAGGTGTCTCCTGTACCGGATGTTTTGTTAAGAGCCCCGACTCTCGGTCCGAACATTTAACACGCATCGCTTGCGTTGCTGTTTTGGAAGCTTGAGCACCTTATCAGCGAGAAACAATTTTCAAAAATCAAAACGTTGAATTGATACACGCCTTTTACAAGGTTAGGATTCCTACATGGCCATATCTCCATGTTGCAGCCCGTGTTCATGGAAGACAGACCTGTGCTAATGAATTAGCTATCAAGCATGCTCCAAACACCTGTGTGTAACTGAAGGCCGCCAGAAAGTGTTGTCACTGAAAGTGTCAACTGCGATAAAGCCCGTTAAGTGTATTTTAATTTGTGTATATTGATGTGATATAAAAGCAAAACGCTTTGTTTCTAGAACCATGTCGCAATTGAGAACCGATTCACATTAGATAGCTTATGTGCAGTACTAGCCCCATAATGGACTAAAGGAGCGTAACGTTACTCCTTATGATCCAATGACCTTACATTCTGTTGAAAGGTGAATTGGCTCTGGAAACCAGAACAGCCAAATACTCCATCTAAACGTGAATCGATCCTCAATTGCGGTAGTGTTCTAGAAACATAAATCCCTTTACGTTCATATCACAACATAATTTCACAAATGCAAAATAAACATACTGTACATCGTTAACAGTTGCAACCATATGCATTTTTCAGTGACAACACGTTTTTTGGCTTAACTCTTAAAGTTTACACAGGTGTTAGGAGACGCCGATAGGTAATTAGTACAGGTAGTGTATATTTAAGCAAGAAGGCACGAGGTGGTGTGGTATATGGCCAATATACCACGGCTAAGGACTGTTCTTATGCAAGATGTATCAAGGTGAGGTCTGATTTAACACGGCTGTCAGCATTCAGGGCTCGAACCACCTAGTTTATCATTTCGTTAACCCACAGATTATCCATTATATTGACCAGATACTCTAGTGGCCGATCTAACAATGGAAATAAACGTCTTCAAAAATGAAAGGCATTCGGGAGAGGGCAAGATCAGGTGGTACCATTCCAGCCGATGAGAGGGCAGATATGCTGCGTGTGAACAAAAGTCACAACTTCTTCGGCTAGTTCCCACAAACACATATTCAAAATTGTCTATTGTAAACGTTCATTAAAACAAAAATGCTCATTTTTGGTCTTAAGTCTAGCAGTGTGGTTAGGTTTCAAATGGTGAAAATTGGCAGGGTTAATGACTTTGTGGCTGTGGGAACTAGTGACAACCAGGTACAACTGATATAAAGTGGGTACTCTTATTTTTCTTATTTTTTCTTGTACTTATATCAGTACACTCGTAACAACCTAATCATTACGAAACTAATACTCGATCAAATATGCCACGCGTAGCAAAAAAAAACATTACATTTTTTGTTAACCAAATCCGACACACTTATTAAGCTCAATACCAAAACTCCTTGCCTGGTGGGTTAAAAACATGGGAAAAAACACCACCTGCTGGAGAAGAGATTTTGGCCCCAGTTGTCCCTCGCTTCTTCCTCTCTGGTTAACCTAACGTAGCAGGCTTTAAAATATGCCTAAGCAGAGTTCCCACTTTCATGTATCAGCTAAAAAGGAAGCTATGTTGAATTAGCTGTATCTCTGAAAACCGGATGCATCCGGTTGTTGGCAACTCCGATAAGGGAGGTTTTCCATAAACACTTACATAGAGATATTGCCGTGTGGGAATTCACTAACCCTATAAAGGTATTTATCAATGTAACCTTTTTTATTTATTATTATTATCAGATAAGACAGAAAAGGTCCTTATGCTTCCGAAACCAAGTGATGGGTGTTAATGTTCAGACCGAGCGGCGGGCTCTCGACAAAACTCCCCCGTACAGAAGACGCCTTCGTCCAGTGACTCTTATGTGTAATGGAACTGAGAGTCATGATCAAGGGCTAGTACAGTACATGATGTACTAGCTACAAAGAGGTTTTAGTTGTAAAATAACCTGCTCGCTTACAACAGCTTTCTTGAGTCGTTCCTATTCCCCTAAAGCAGTGGTTCCCAAACGTTTTATAGTCCCGTACCCCTTCAAACATTCAACCTCCAGCTGCGTACCTGCTCTAGCACCAGGGTCAGCACACTCTCAAATGTTGTTTTCTTGACGTCATTCTAAACCTGCCACACACACACACACACACTATACGATACATTTATTAAACATAAGAATGAGTGTGAGTTTTTGTTACAACCCGGCTCGTGGGAAGTGACAGAGCACTTATAGGACCAGGGCACAAATAATAATATAATAATCAATAATTTTGCTCTTTATTTAACCATCTTACATATAAAACCTTATTTGTTCATCGAAAATTGTGAATAACTCGCCACAGGTTAATGAGAAGGGTGTGCTTGAAAGGATGCACATAACTCTGCAATGTTGGGTTGTATTGGAGAGTCTGTCTTAAATCATTTTCCACACAGTCTGGGCCTGTATTTTGTTTTCATGTTAGTGAGGGCCGAGAATCCACTCTCACATAGGTACGTGGTTGCAAAGGGCATCAGTATCTTAACAGTGCGATTTGCCAAGGCAGGATACTCTGAGCGCAGCCCAATCAAGAAATCTGGCAGTGGCTTCTAATTAAATACAATTTTCACAGAACCGCTTGTTGCAATTTCGATGAGGCTCTCTTGTTCAGATATCGGTAGGTGGATAACGAATCCAGTTGTTTGTGTCATCCGTTTCGGGGAAAGTATCTACGGAATTGCGCACCCAACTTTGGTGCTTCGCTATATCACAATTTTTATAAAAAAATGTTACCCCTTTTTCTCCCCAATTTCGTGGTATCCAATTGTCCTGTCTCATCGCTGCAACTCTCGTACGGACTCGGGAGAGGCGAAGGTCGAGAGCCATGCATCTTCTGAAACACAACCCAACCAAGCCGCACTGCTTCTTGACACAATGCCAACTTAACCCGGAAGCCAGCCGCACCAATGTGTTGGAGGGAACACCGTACATCTGGCGACCATGTGTAACAGTGTAGGTTCCGTCCCTCTCTTCGCCTCAACCCGGGCTCGAACCAGGGACCCTTGCACACATCAACAACTGACACCCCACGAAGCATCGTTACCCATCGCGCCACAAAAGCCGCGGCCCTTGCAACGCAAGGGGAAACCCTACTTCAAGTCTCTGAGCGAGTGACGTCACTGATTGACATGCTATTAGCGCGCACCACCGCTAACTAGCCATTTCACATCGGTTACACTCACCCCCCCTTTGACCTCCTTTTTCCGCAGCAACCAATGATCCGGGTCACGGCACCAATGTAACAGTGTAGGTTCCGTCCCTCTCTTCGCCTCAACCCGGGCTCGAACCAGGGACCCTTGCACACATCAACAACTGACACCCCACGAAGCATCGTTACCCATCGCGCCACAAAAGCCGCGGCCCTTGCAACACAAGGGGAAACCCTACTTCAAGTCTCTGAGCGAGTGACGTCACTGATTGAAATGCTATTAGCGCGCACCACCGCTAACTAGCCATTTCACATCGGTTACACATGTCAGTGTGCACTGCGCCCGGCCAGCCACAGGAGTTGTTAGTGCGCGATGGGACAAGGATATCCCTGCCGGTCAAACCTTCCCCTAACCCGGACGACGCTGGGCCAATTGTGCGCCGCCACATGGGTCTCCCAGTTGCGGCCGGCTGCGACAGAGCCTGGACTCGAACCAGGATCTCTAGTGGCACAGCTAGCACTGCGATGCACTCGGGAGGCCTGCTATATCATATTTGACATTGTCCGTAAGCTTGCGTTCATTTGCACACAAAAAATCATACATATAAAACCTGTGTGTTGTCCTTGTTAAAGGAGACCGAGAAGAGCTCCAACTTCTTAATCATAGCCTCAATTTTGTCCCGCACATTGAATATAGTTGGAGAGCCCCTGTAAATCCTAGATTTAGATCATTCAGGTGAGAAAAAAACATCACCCAGATTGGCCAGTCGTGTGAGAAACTTGTCATCATGCAAGCGGTCAGACAAATTAAAATGATGGTCAGTAAAGAACTTTAAGCTCGTCTCTCAATTAAAAAAAAAAAACGTGTCAATACTTTGCCCGGTGATAACCAGCGCACTCTGTATGCTGTAAAAGTATTACATGGTCGCTGCCCATATCATTACATAGTGCAGAAAATACACGAGAGTTCAGAGGCATTGCTTTAACAAAGTTAACCATTTTCACTGTCCAAAACGTCTTTCAAGCTATCAAGCATTCCCTTGGCAGCAAGAGCCTCTAGGTGGATGCTGCAGTGTACCCAAGTGGCGTCGGGAGCAACTGCTTGCACGCGCGTTACCACTCCACTATGTCTCCCTGTCATGGCTTTTGCGCCATCAGTACAGATACCAACACATCTTGACCACCAAAGTCCATTTGATGTCACAAAGCTGTCCAGTATTTAAAAAATATCCTCTCCAGTTGTCCTGGTTTCCAGTGGTTTGCAGAAGAGGATGTCTTCCTTAATTGACCCCCCATAAACCTAACGGACATATACCAGGAGCTGTGCCAGACCCGCCACGTCTGTTGACTCATCCAGCTTTAACGCTTGTATGCAAAGCAGCAATTGTTTCAAAACATCTCCTGCCATGTCACTGATGTATCGTGAAACAGTGTTGTTTGACAATGGAATTGTCTGTATATAGTTTTTGGGGTCTTTCCCCCCAGCATTGTTCCAGCCATATCCACGGCAGCAGGAAGAATTAAGTCCTCCACAACAGTATGGGGCTTGCCTGTCCTAGCCACTCGGTAGCTCACCATATAAAGACTCTTCTAGCCCCTTCATATTAATGGTATCTGTTGCTTTTATACATGTCTTACTAACCGAAAGTCGTCTTTATTTTCACTCAAACTCCCGTGGCTTATTTTCCAAATTGGCATGTTTTGTTTTAAAATGTCTGTGCAAGAGTGAAGGTTTCATCGAGTTGTGAAATATAACTTTTTTTACATATAATACACTGTGGCTGAGGAAAGGCACTACTCCCAATATAAGTGAAGCCCAAATTAATGTAGTTCTCATCATATTTGCGCCTCTTTGACGGTCCAATGTCCCTGTCTGTTGTTCGGTGCTTTCCCGGGTAAGGGGGAAGTAGCTCTTCAGCTGCATCAGATTCACAACTGTCAGTGTCCATGCTAGCTGGGCTAACAACAAATGTAGAATTACTGATGCTAGCATTGGATGTGCTTGTGGAAGCAGAACAACTTGTGTCGTCGACAGGTGCAGGTGTAGTACTGCTGGAAGTAGCATTTTCAAGCAATCGGAATGAACAGCAGCTACATTTGGCTACATACGGACCGTTAGTGGAATTCCCGCGAGAGAGTAACGGTTAATATGATTGGATGTTAATTATTTGACTAGGCTACCTGTATTTGACATTGTGTTGTTATTTCGCTGAACACTAGATGGTTTCATTTTATTTTTGGCAGTGAAACGAGGCTACTCAGGCGAGAGAAAAAACCTCAACCAAATGTATAGACGGCATTGCGTACCCCAGTTTGGGAATACCTGACCTAAAGTAATGGAAAACTTGCTGCAAAGCGAAAAAGTTCCAATGTCCATTGACCTTGTTCCCTGTGTAGCTAGCTAGCTAGGTGGCGTGTATGTCTACCTTACAGAAGGGCCCGTCATTGCTGCTAGCTAGGCTAAATAAAAATGTGCCAATGGTGATTGATTTACATACTACTGTACAACTTCTTTTGCCAAAGCCTACTTCTTAAAAATGGTCCTCTCCTCTACAGATTTGTCTGAAGATGACCGTGAACGTGAGACCTGGCTCACTGCGGATATTACATCAAATCAGCCACCTGTCATCCAGACCTCCCATTCGAAGCATCTCCCACGCTCCCTTTGCCTGTGACCACCACAAAACATACCGCAGCCACGTTCCCCTTCGGGTGGCCACATTACCACGTCTCCGTCCTAGTCTGCCTCTCGAATCAACTTTATGCTTTCAGCCATGTAGACCAGCATCTACAGCCAACGGTACAGGCTGGTATGAGAGCCTAGCAGACTCTACTCCTGTCCATCTGACTGAGCAGCTACTGATCTCTGTCCATCAGACCACAGGTCTACCATGGTGGGCCAGTATCGTATGCACCACTGTGGCCCTGAGGACAGTTGTCACACTGCCACTGGGAGCCTATCAGGCTGTCATCATAGCAAAGGTCTGTGTTGCATCAAGAACCAAGCATTATATAGTCGTTTTTTTTTTTTCTTCTTTCAGCCCACACTAGTCCCAACAGGGGCAGAGTTGAGATTGAGAAGCTCTTGGGTGCATCTCTATAGTCTAAAGTCATGTGGCATTCTTCCTCATCTTATTTCCTTCATCTGCACAGATATGCAAGAACTGGCAAGTTGAAAGCAAATATCCAGGAAGCCTCGACCATTGGTTTCACCTCTTTTGCAAGTACATATGGGTGCAGGTCAAGGAAAAGAGACGAGGAAGCTACGTTAGACTGTTGAGATGCACCGCTGGTGTAATGTATAATTTGCTTAACAATTTGATATGTAAATAAACAGGATTTGAAGTTCTCATCCATATTGTTGTGTGAAACAAGTGGGCTGTGGAACATGATATAGTCACAATGGGAAGGTTTTCTCTGCTGCACTTGAAACTCCCTGGTCTCCCATCCTTGTCTGTTACTGAAGCATCCCAGGAAGATGTTTACACACATTCTGGGGAACTGTGACAGGCAATTTAAAGTCAGCCAATGCTTCTCTGTGACTGTGCAAACATTGCTGAGCCCTTGGCCTTTATTAAGCATTCTTTCCCACTCCTCCGTCCTCCTCAGCTGTCGGTTGTTTCTTTTTCCCGTTTTTTTTTCTCCCCCCAGTGTCCTCCTCCTCCCTTTCTTCCCCTCCCCAGTGCTGCTCTCTCTCCCACTGTGTTAGAGTAGGTCAGCATATCGCTCCCACAGGCCTCACACACACGCAGCAGCATTCTACTCAAGCCTATGAATGTCCTCCATGATGAGTCATCATGAGAAAAACAGCTTTTTGACTTTGATATTTGGCTGTAATACATCAAGGTCCCGGACTGTTGGAGGACTTTGAGAACTTGATTTAAAAAAAAGGAGCAGTCGGGTTGAATGTTTTGTTGTCATAACTCAGAGAGTGGTCCTTTGTGACCAGGCTCCCTGGCCAGCCTGATTCCCTCTACGACCCATGTCCAGTTTTGGGTTACTAATGTGGGCTGTGTAATTTAGAACTTTTGGCTGCATTTCAGGGGGAGTCCATGTTGAATCAAAGTTAACCCCCATGCTTCTCTTTGCCTCCAGCTAGGTTGAAGCCCTGCAAGTGGAGATAGCGGAGCTGGCTAAGAGGCTGCGCTACGAGATCTCGGTGCGGGCCAAAGAGAAGGGCTGGACGGAAAAACACTGCCGGTGAATAAATGACCTTTGACCTGGGCTCCTGGAGGGCTGCCTCTGGGAGCTTGGCACCAACTCTGAAACCACAGCCTATAAATATTAACCAAAACACAACACACTTCCATGCAGTTTGAGATTTGTCAATGTAATGGTGTATGACAGTTAACTTTTTAGATCTGGTTAGTTATGGAATACAATGGAACTTCTATGGGAAAGTTCCATGTTGTTCAACTGATACATTACACTGTCAGTTTTCCAAAGTCAGCTATGAGGTTTTAAAAGTAGTGCCTTTAAAAATGGAACTTCCTTAATGGCCTGGCATCCTTTGTGTCCCATTAGATACCAATTCAAGAAAAACCTGAAGAGGATAGTGTCTGAGCTGTACGTGAGGGATAACTGCCACCCCTTCAAGGCCAGTCTGCTGGTATGGGTGCAGCTGCCCATGTGGGTATGCCTCTCCCTGGCCCTGCGCAACCTGAGCCTGGGGGTGACTGATGCTGCCACCGGTAAACCTCCACACTCACCACAGACTTGAATCACAATCAAGTCTGTTGTATCTTCTACAAGCTACATAATCACATTTGTTTTGCTTTAAGTTTGGAATGGAATATGGAACATTTCAAATATGATTTTTGTTTTCAGCATTGCAGACAGAGCTGACAGTAGGGGGAACTCTATGGTTCTCCGACCTGACATTGCCTGACTCTACCTGGATCATGCCTGTCTCTCTGGGCCTCATCAACCTGCTCATCACAGAGGTGAGGCCCTGGTCGAACTAACACACCCGGCTTGAACAACACTTCCATTAGACACACAACAGGGAAACCTTTTAGATGAAAGCTTTGATCCACCTAGTATTCAGACCCTGTGGCAGTTGTTTTTACAAGAGGACACTCCTCACCTAACATGCTTTCAGATAGACGTGTGTTCAACTCACAATAGATTTCAGGGGGTGGAGTGGAGTGTCAGGTTTTGGTGTAATGAAATACTCAAATGTAGGCTAGGACAGAACATACTATCGTAGATTATCTACTGGGATACGAAAAAGATAGTGATGTGAGAGTTGCTCGCTTGGTTCAGACTAGTTTTCTGATAGTCACATCTGTTTTTGATTTAAAGGGATACTTCAGGATTTTGGCAATGGATCCCTTTATCTACTTCCCCAGAGTCAGATGAACTCGTGGATACCATTTTTATGTCTCGGTGTGCAGTTTGAAGGAAGTTGCTGACTAGCATTAGCGCAATGACGAAGTCTATGGAACTGCTAGCAAGCTAGTAGATCCCATAGACATCTAGTCATTGTGCTAATACTAGTCAGCATTGGCTTGCGAAACTACGTAACTTCCTTCATACTGGATGCAGAAACATAAAAATGGTCCCCATGAGTTAATCTGACTATGGGGAAGTAGAGCTGTTCATTGGCAAAATCCCGAAGTATCCCTTTAAGCATTTCACCGTTAGTCTACACAGCATGTGACAAATAACATTTGAGATTGGTCATTCTGCATCCCTCGCTGACCCGTGAATAGATATTAAAAACCAGAATTCATTTCCCAGTAGCAATGAGAATGTCGAGATCTTCACCGTGAACGTTTCCCTTCAGTCTAGTTTATTTGTGTTGTCAGGTATTTGCTCTGCGGAGGATAGAAGCATCCAAGTTCCAGAAGTATGTGACCAACTTTATCAGAGGGATCTCTCTGTTGATGATACCCATAGCTGCCACCGTGCCCTCCGTAAGTGTGTGTGTCTGCATGCTTGTATGTGTCAGCACACGCAACCACAAACCATTTGTCCTTCAACAACATGTCCTCACAAAAGCTGTTAAACATGCCACATCACTTTCCCCCTGTACATTAAGACAGCTAGCACATTTCACTAGCCATCCCCATGGCAACACCCTCCCACTAGCGCTGAAACAAAAGACTTCAGCCACACCTCTGTCTCCCTCTTGCCCAGACAGGCATAACCTCCATTGCCCCGTGCGCCTATCCACCCATCACATTACGTAAGGGATGGATGAGACTAACACTTTGTTTAGAAGCCCACCTAAATGGTGATAGCAGAAAACACTGAGGATGTTTTCTCCCCGACTTTGGTGATAGTTCCACCAAGTCCACAGACCCATGCACAGGACGTCCCGCTTATCTGGGACACTGTGCAAAAGACACATACACACTCTGTACACTACAGTTGGGCAGATGTTGCCATAGACAAACCCTGTTTGTCCCTGAAGACCCCCATCGGGCTTTGAAAGCCCTCTCTCGTTCCTATCTTTCCCAGGTACACTGATGCAGCCTCCCAATCTAGCCCCCCCTCAATCTGATTCGATAATCTGGAGCGTAGTTTTTGTTGTGTCTCCCTCGGAGCACCATCGTAGTTGCATAAGAAACTGCAGAAGAGGAACCCAAAACGCTGTTCCACGTGAGAGTAGGCCTTGTGAAATGCTGCAAGGGAGACTGAAAAAAATCAGAAGCTCTTCACGATCTTTGGTTTAGTTAGATATATATTTTAGCAAGGTGGTGTTTGGTAATGCTTTTTTCAGATATAATTATGAAGGGCTAACCGTATGCACCTAATTTTCTAAAGCTTTCGGTTGAATAAAATTTTACGGCTATGCATGGAATTCAACTTTGCTTATTTGTCTATGCTGAATGTTCTCTTTCTCCCTTCCTCAGTCCATGGCTCTGTACTGGCTAAGCTCCAGTTGTGTGGGACTGGGCCACAACCTGCTCCTGCGCTCGCCTCGCTTCCAGAGGCTGTGCCGCATCCCCACCACGCGCTCCGACTCGGACACGCCTTACAGGGACATCGCTTCCTCCTTTGTCTCCAAATACATCAAGTGAAAGAGGTTTTCCATCTGATAGTAGAGAAAGAGACTGTATCCCCCAATCATGTCAATGCCATAGCCCCTTCCCCTGATTCAGTCAATCTTCATGATGAGTTGAAGAATCATGTGTGTTAGCGCTGGGTTGGAACAAACACCTGCACTGTACACCCTGTATCTCTCCAGGACCAGGGTTGGTGACCACTAAACTAAGATCTAGAGTGGACCACGGTCCATCAGAGAGAATCAGACCTGTGCACATGGAGTATCCAACACGTCCATATCTGACAAACCAAGTCAGTGTCAAGATATGTTTGTGACTGGTATATACTGTAGCATGTACATGCAGGTTTACTTTGAAAGGTAACCACTTCCTGTTCTACCCAGGATAACATGGTGTTGTGATTGAAGACTAACTGGCAATGTAACTCTGTAACTGGCAAATGACATGCAAGAAATGTGTTTAAGATAACGATCACAGTCATGGATGATCAATGGATACTTCATTTGTACTTTGAACTTTCAGTGTGAATTGCATGAAAGGTTTGTTATTTTGTGAATTTTATTGTGATCCAGAAATTGTTGATGACATCAGATGTGCTCAAAGTTGAAGTAATTAAGTTACATCAGTAAAATAAAACATTTTGTATTAACTGTGGCATTTGGTTAATTGCAGAGTAAGTAACTGTATAGTGGGGTCTTAGACCTTAACTTCGATGGAGACATGGAAATCAAAGATGGAGTTTAGGGGCGTGGTTGATCTTCAACAAAATCGCTGATAACTGTACAGTGCTTCACACTGTAGGAGTCTGAACACATAGAACCGCAACTGTAAACTCAGCAAGCAACATGTTAGTGTTTTTCGCTGTGTTCTTATCGTTGTCACTTGCGTCCGCATCTGCGGACCGAGTGCCGCGCAGTTGTGGCGCTTGCGAACCCAGTCTGTGCGACCCTCTTCCAGAGGTGGGCTGCAAGTCTGGCACGATTTTCGATTCCTGCGGTTGTTGTTCACTTTGCGCGGCTGGAGAGGGGGAGCCATGCAGGGGGCGCGGGACCACAGCCAAGCGTTGCGCCTCTGGACTGGAGTGCGTTAAGAGCGACAAGAACAAGAAGACTAAGCTCGGAGTTTGCGCCTGCAAGACCAAATACGAAGTGTGTGGCTCCGATGGAGTGACCTATAAAACTGGCTGCGACTTGAAAGTTGCCAGCCTGAAAGCGGTGAGCGAGGAGAAGCCTGAAATAAAAGTCCTGAATAAAGGAAAATGCGCAACAGGTGAGAATGGGGGAGACTTCTATTATAAAGAGCGCAGTAGTAGGCTAGTGTAAATTGAATTCTGTCAATTTTGGAAACAGTAATATTTTGTGTATTGCACTAAAATAATTCGAATCTCACTGAAATACATTCTAGCCTGATAGCCAATAGTTCACCAAGGTGCCAAATAAATTACATTTTGGTGTGATGACTCATGTTTCTCCTTTCTCAGTAATGTAGTTAAAATAAATAACGTTAAGATTTCTTGAGTAGGCTAATTAACCATTAACTAACTGAAAATTCTGTTAATGTATTAATCACTGCTGGTATCTCATCTATTGTCAATGTTTGCCTTGCATGAACTGATTCTAAATTATATTGATTTGACTTGACCAATGCACCATCAACTTACATTGTTATTGTACATCACTGCCACAATGCACTGATTTGTCTTGGGACCCATGCAGAGACATGAGTGCTCTTTAGTTACTGGATAGAAGAACTGGTTGAGAAATATGGAAAATCTGTGGCACTGGGTGTGGACAAGGTTAACATCATCCTCTACCTCTATAACCCTTGCAAAATAACCAGAGTTAACTCAAGACAGCCACTGACTAAGCTGAAAGCCATTGTCTCCACTCTGGGGTGGCACCCTCCACAGCCCTGAACAGACATGTCTGAAATTCCACCCTCCAAGGGAGGGATTTTACATTTTGTAAAGGAGAATGGCTGTCAATCAAACAGCAGCGCCTCGCCTACATACACACAGACAGGCGCTGTTGGTTTACAGCAAAGCCCGTTGGCTTCAGTGTTTAGTTCAGTGAACCTTTACATGATTAATTATAACTGCATGCTGGTTCTGGATTAGGCACGTGAAAGGGTTCGGGTCGTGAAAAAAAAAACGCTGCCTGGCAGAAAAAAAAGTCATACCACACGCGAAAAGCCACAGACTAATTTGCCCATATCCAACAGGGTAAGGTCAGAGAGCAACTTTAGCTGCACCCTTAAGGCTCGCAGAGAGGTTAAAGATAGCACTACTTTAGGTTCAAGTTCAAGGCCACCCTTCCTAACTCTACTCCATGTTGTACTTGTTTTCTCAGGGTCTATTAGCTAGGCCTATTTCAGGATTTTGTTGACCACTGGCAACAGTAAATTTCACCGGAACTCAAAATAACAGGGGCCTCTACCTACAGTATATGAGACAGTGCTTATTTATTATAGTCATGATCATATCCATTCCTTGGGTTAGAGTATTGAGAAGACAACCCTATTCAATCTTCCATAAGCATGTGGCATCATAACATTATTCTAAAGAGGCCTTCACTTTGCAACCCCTGTCATCCAAAGCCTAGTCTTCATAACTAAAATAAGATTTCAGTAAAGCTACATTTCTGTCCACACTTGTGCCCCACATACAAAGTATTATGTGCCAGAAGTGTGAAGTTATGTACAGTTGAAGTCGGAAGTTTACATTCACTTATGTTGGAGTCATTAAAACTCGTTTTTCAACCACTCCACAAATTTCTGTTTACAAACTATAGTTTTGTCAAGTCGGTTAGGACATGTACTTTGTGCATGACACAAGTACATTTTTCCAACAATTGTTTACAGACAGATTATTTCACTGTATCACGATTCCAGTGGGTCAGAAGTTTACATACACTAAGTTGACTGTGCCTTTAAACAGCTTGGAAAATTCCAGAAAATGATGTCATGGCGTTAGAAGCTTCTGATAGGCTAATTGACATAATTTGAGTCAATTGGAGGTGTACCTGTGGATGTATTTCAAGGCCTACCTTCAAACTCAGTGCCTCTTTGCTTGACATCATGGGAAAATCAAATTTCCAATCGCCTGAAGGTACCACTTCATCTGTACAAACAATAGTACGCAAGTACAAACACCATGGGACCACGCAGCCGTCATACTGCTCAGGAAGGAGACGCGTTCTGTCTCCTAGAGATGAACGTACTTTGGTGCGAAAAGTGCAAATCAATCCCAGAACAACAGCAAAGGACCTTGTGAAGATGCTGGAGGAAACCGGTACAAAAGTATCTATATCCACAGTAAAACGAGTCCTATATCGACATAACCTGAAAGGCCGCTCAGCAAGGAAGAAGCCACTGCTCCAAAACCGCCATAAAAAAGCCAGACTACGGTTTGCAACTGCGTATAAGGACAAAGATCGTACTTTTTGGAGAAATGTCCTCTGGTGTGATGAAACAAAATTAGAACTGTTTGGCCATAATGACCATTGTTATGTTTGGAGGAAAAAGGGGGAGGCTTGCAAGCCGAAGATCACCATCCCAACCGTGAAGCATGGGGGTGGCAGCATCATGTTGTGGTGGTGCTTTGCTGCAGGAGGGACTGTTGCACTTCACAAAATAGATGGCATCATGAGGAAAGAAAATTATGCGGATATATTGAAGCAACATCTCAAGAAGCTTGTGGAAGGCTACCTGAAACGTTTGACCCAAGTTAAACAATTTTAAAGGCAATGCTACCAAATACTAATTGAGTGTATGTAAACTTCTGACCCACTGGGAACGTGATGAAAGAAATAAAAGCTGAAATAAATCACTCTATACTATTATTCTGACATTTCACATTCTTAAAATAAAGTGGTGTTCCTAACTGACCTAAAACAGGGAATTTTTACTAGGATTAAATGTCAGGAATTGTGAAAAACTGAGTTTAAATGTATTTGGCTAAGGTGTATGTAAACTTCTGACTTCAACTGTAAATGCACACATTTTCTTGATCCATAAAAACAGAAAATTCTGTTTGAGCCAAGCACATTACTAGAAGTTTTGTTTATCAGATTAAATAATATTTGTGAATTTGTGCAAATCCGCATAAAACCTGTCCCAATGTTTGAAAGGCAATGACAGTAATGTTCAGTGTTCGTATTGAGAAACCAAACAGAGTTACTTTTTAACTAATTCTGACTGGCATGAGGAAACTAAAGGGAGAAAGTATGCTTAATATTTCACTAAATTCCTCACTAACAGAATTCTTTCTGAACTCCTTTATGTGGTCCATGTTACATCAACTCCTTCACTTACTGTACTGACCTAAAAAAAAGGCACATTCATTCCTTTCTGGATGGCTAAAAGGGACTGGAGATGCTATCTGTTCATTTATATAATACATTTATCACATATCAATCAGAACATCTGTTAGGATATTACTGCTTTCAGACCTGTACCAGCTAGTCCCAGTGGATTCCAACAGAGCTATCTCTGATTCCGCCCAAGTTAAAAGATAAGCATTACAGGTTGATTTGAAGGAGATGATAAAGCCACTCAATCGTCTCAGTTTTTTCTATTTTTTCTTCTCCTCCACAGCACCTGTCATTGTGACGGCCCCTGGTGAGGTCTACAATGTCACAGGCTCCCAGGTGTACCTGAGCTGCGAGGCCATTGGAATCCCCACCCCCGTGATCACCTGGAAGAAGGTACCAGAAGGTTAAATTGTGAGGTCTCTAGGACTTTTGAATCCACACTTTTCTCAGGTGTGGTGCAAAAAAAATAAAAAAATCGCTCCATGCTTTGAGAAAAGTATTTCAGAAACACTCCCATATGTAGTTTTGTATGATGGTCCAAAGAACTGTACATACGGTAGGTCGTTAATGTATTTTCCTATGTCAAGTTAATCATACGTCCCCTTCCACTGATGGTTGATTTGGGCTCTGTATTTGGGGACACAATGGATGAAAGAGATGTGAAAATAGAGGATATGAAGCATGCTATTGTTAACCACACACTGACACAATAGCACAGGACATGAGAGGTTAGAGGGGAAATCCTTAAATATGATCTGATCTTTACAGTCAAGGCTTTACTCATACCCACGGTTAGCGGCTAACATTCTTAACATTCTTCATGGAAAAAAGTAAAGAGGCATGAAATTCCCATTGGTTTCACGAAGACTAAAGAGAGACTAAAAATACTAAAGTTATTGAGGATAATTCAGAATGAGGTTGAGAAAATATGTAAGAAAGGGGTAAGGGAGGGGAGACAAACAGGGCCATTGAAAGTCAGGATGCAAGAAGTCAATGTGGAGAACACAACTCATCATTCCTGGACAGACGAGGAAGATAACCCACTGTTTGCTTACTCTCAAAATAGTGCAAGAGACCACGCTATATAGGATTTAATATGAAAAGAGATATTTAATCAAGATGGGCCAAAACAAGTCTCCCTGCACTGAGAGAGAGAGAGATTACATTTATATAAGTTTGATGTTGTAAGCATTGTTTTATTGATTCGATTAGCCCAAACTACCACTCTCTCTCAGCTAAACAGAATGTTGCTTTGTTCGAACTGTGCCCTTAGATCTGAGATTTGCCTTGACCTGTTAAATTTGACCCATTTACACTGAACAAAAAATATAAAACACAACATGTAAAGTATTAGTCTCATGTTTCATAAACTGAAATAAAATATCCCGTACATGTCCCATATGCACAAAAAGCTTATTTCTCTCAAATGTTGTGCACAAATTTGTATACAGTCCTGTTAGCAAGCATTTCTCCTTTGCCAAGATAATCCATCCACCTGACAGGTATGGCATATCAAGAAGCTGATTTAACGGCATGATCATTACACAGGTGCACCTTGTGCTACGGACAATAAAAGGCCTCTCTAAAATGTGCAGATTTGTCACACAACACAATGCCACAGATGTCTCAAGTTTGGAGGGAGCGCGCAATTGACATGCTGCCTGCAGGAATGTCCACCAGAGCTGTTGCCAGAAAATGTAATGTTCATTTCTCTACTACGGTTGTTTTAGAGAATTTTGCAGTACGTCCAACTGGCCTCACAACCGCAGGCCAAGTGTAACCACGCCAGCCCAGGACCTCCACAATCTGGCTTCTTCACCTGTGGGCTCTTCTGAGACCAGTCACCCGGACAGCTGATGAAACTGTGGGTTTGCACAATCTATGGATTTCTGCACAAAATGTCAGAAACCATCTCAGGGAAGCTCATCTGCGTGCTTGTGGTCCTCACCAGGGTCTTGACCTGACTACAGTTCGGCATCGTAACCAACTTCAGTGGGCAAATGCTCACCTTTGATGGTCACTGGCATGCTGGAGAAGTGTGCTCTTCACAAATAATTCCCAGTTTCAACTGTACCGGGCAGATGGCATGTATGGCGTTGTGTGGGTGAGTGATTTGCTGATGTCAACATTGTGAACAGAGTGCCCCATGGTGGCAGTGCGGTTATGGTATGGGCAGGCATAAGCTACGGACAATGAACACAATTGCATTTCATCGATGGCAATTTTAATGCACATATATAACGTGACAAGATCCTGAGACCCATTGTCGTACCATTCATCCGCCGCCATTACAGCTGTCACTGTATTTTTTATTTATTTTAAAATCTTATTTAATTATTTCATATATTTTACATGTGATTAGGCCACACCGAGGGCAAGAGATAATTACAGACACCTGTGATAATCTGAAGTATCCAAAAGGGACACTAGATGTCTTGTGATAGATTACATAAAATCATTGAAAGATACCAACATTTTGGTAGTTTACTGGTAAACTTTGAAAGTTTCAAGTAATATACCCTCCCTTTGCAACTCTATATGTGTTACATCCATCTTTCCGTTTCAATACTTTCTTATGTCTCTCTGTTGTCTCTTTCTTATGTCCCACAGATTTCTCAGATGAGCCTTTATTTTCTTTGCTTATATCATGTGTTTTTATAGCTGTAGACGTTGGTGTCTGAGCTTAGGTCATATAAAGAGAATGTGATCGTAGATGACATGAAATAACATTTGATTTAGCCAGTTGTTTCTTGTGCTGAAGCGTTGAATGTTTTCAGTTTCACAGCTGCACACACACAGCATGCTTTTAATGGGTTGATTGGATTAGTTAGTTATTAAGTTAATGGTTGTTTTCCCAGGTCACCAGCGGAAAACAGAGAATGGAGCTGCTTCCAGGAGACAGAGACAACCTGGCCATTCAGACCCGTGGAGGACCTGAGAAACATGAGGTCACCGGCTGGGTCTTGGTGAGTCCAACCAGCCCCCTCACACACACATTAACACACAGATACACACTACTTTTTTAATGTTTTTGTTTTATTTTGTAGGGGGTAGATCAACTTTAACATTGCAGATAGATTGTGGTTTCTATTGGAGTAATTGTCTGCATCATTTCCAATCCCCCATATATACTAAAATATATATAATTGTTTTGTAACCCTGCCACCCCAACTAATGGAAAACAATACTTAGGCTTCCACTGCCAGCCAGCTTATCCATACTAAATACATTTCACGGACAGTATATTTTACATTAGTCCCAGCCTTCAGCTACCCTCAACCCCTCTCATAGTTTCTACAGATTGTAAATGAAAGATAAACACCTTTGCTAAGAGTATTATTATATTGATCAATTGACTTTTCAAATCCCCCAGCAGTGCTATTTCCAAGTCAATGTTGCAATCTTTCAGCCATTTCTGAACCTGCGACCAAAAACAAGCTACATATGGGCAGTCCCAAAACAAGTGATCTAATGATTCTCTCTCTTCGCAGCAAAATCTGCAGAGCTGGGATGTTTGTATCCCTCATATACAGTATATAACATTCTATTGGTTGCAAGAATTTTGTATAATAATTTAAATTGAAAAACTCTAGTTTATTCTGAATCCAGCGTCGTTTTGTATATCAGTTCAAAAACCATGTGCCATACATTGAAAATATCCTTCCAACTATTTTGCAACCTGTATGGTGGTAATGCGGTAATGCTGCAATCAGTTGGTTGTAATTTTAGATATATAGGAAATATCTGCATGTGTGACATAACTCAACCTGTCATATTTATGATATAATTTACAAAGATCGTACTGTTAAAAAAAATAAAACAATTATCAGTTAGTATATTTGAGTTTAACCATAATATTTATTCTAATATTTGTTCTGACTTTCCTGGTGGATTAAACTGAAATTGCAACCAGCTGTCTATTGTTTGTTTTAAAAATAGTGATATTTTGGAGATTATTTAATTTTCCCGATTAATTTTGTCTGGCTTGTGGAATAAAGTAAAGTGGAATATTTTTTGCTCATATAATAAAAATTAAAAAAGTTGTTGGGTGTAGGCAGGGCCATAAGTATATAGGTAAACTGGGATATGACTAAATAATTAATCAAGGTGATCTTTCCAGAAATAGACAAGTGTTGCCCTTTCCATGGTAGCAAAATCTTATCTAATTTGGCTAACTTTCTATTAAAATATATTGCAGTGAAATTATTTCTTTCTTTCGGGATATGAATACCGAGTATGTCCACTTCACCGTCGGACCATTTTATTGGTAAACTACACGGTAATGTAAAAGTTATAATGTAATATATATAATGTAATGTAAAAGCGATCCAATATGTAATATGGTGCATTTATCATCATTCGGTTTTAATCCAGAGAGGTTAGAACAATTACCTAGATCCTCTGAGGCTGTGGAGGGATCCAAATTGTGTATTTAACCCTCCTGCTCTGTTCCGGTAGTCTGAAAAATGTAGTTAATTTAATCTGATTGTCGTAAGGCCCTGTCAACACAGGGCATCTGAACACACAAAATACATTTTGATGATTTTCATCAAATTTTTGGGTGTTTTATTTAACTCTTGTACACTTGTGGTGTTCCCGGTCAAAAATGACCGGTCATTAGAAATTAATGGGTGAGACTACAACTAGTGTATAAAATTGAGTTAAACCACATGCCCATTAATCAGATGGACACACTTACTCTCCCAGACCCCCAGATGCATGTGTGTTTGAGCACACATACACACACACACACCTCACTCCCCTACTTGGCTTCCATGACAACCCCCACGGAAACCTTTCCCCAATATAATTTTCCCCCCAAGGGAACCACACCTGTTGGCATTCTCACAAATAATCACAACATTGTTTCAATAATATATATAACTTTTCTCGCAGCTCTGGTTCATAAAGCTTTTTTGAGGCCTTGCTCACAATTCATTCTGTGGCAGCACAATGACCAAATTATATACTGTATGTGAGGCTCTTAATCATGAGGAGGAGAGAGGCCAGGAAACTGACAGTGAAGATGCATTAGAGGAGGAAGTGTCAGAAGTTGAAGACAACACAGAATATGTGGAACAATCCAGTGATGAGGAAGAGGGCCCTCCTGAGGTTGTTGTTACATTCCTGTCAAAGAATGTGAATTTGTCCTGGTCTTCATCCCCAACTGAGAGGAGAGGTCGGCTGTCCAATTAAAATTCTATCAGAAAAGAGATACGCCAGGTTGATGACATAAAATCCTGTCACTATTTAAAAATTTGAAATGGTTTCAAAACAAATGTCCTTGTTAAACTTTGACACAAAGTAGTCTGTGATAAATAGCACAATATGTTTCATCTGAGTATTTGTTATAGTAAAAATGATCCATACATTATGCTTTTTTTACTCAAAAATTTGTTGTATGAGTTCAGGTCAATGAGGCCTACAGGCCATAAATAGCAAATAGAAGTTCAAAACTTGTAATGTTCACAAGAACTGAAGTTGATAAAAAGATCTAACACAACATTAGGTGATAATATATGTATTATTATGGATTTATAAATCAGCTATAATGGGGCAGTACATTTTGGACCGGGAAAACATAATTAATTAACATGAAACAGACAAAACAAGAGGGTTAAAAGAAAACAGGAAATGTCAGCGTACAGTGACACGTTTATTTTTAAGCCCTGGATTTCTAGCCCATTGATATTATTGTTGGATCTGATTTTAATATCTAACATTTCAATGGCTATAATAAATAGATATGCCGATAGTGGACAACCTTGTTTTGCTCCTCTTGACAATTTAATACTTTTTGAGAAGTAGCTATTATTTACCATTTTACACCTGGGGTTAGTAAACATAACTTTAAGCCATTGTATAAGAGATTCTCCAAAATTAAAATAGCCCAGGCATTTATATATAAATTCCAGTTGTACTTTATCAAAGACCTTTTCAAGGTCAGCTATGAATACCAGGCCTCGTTTCCCAGATTTTTTATAGTGTTCTATAGTCTTTCCAGTACATGTCTTATATTATCTCCAATGTATCATCCATGTAAAAAAAAACCTGTCTGATTAGGATGAATAATATCTGACAAAATACCGTTTAAATTCTATGCATTTTGCAAAGATTTTGGCATCACAACACTGCAGTGTAAGGGGTCTCCAGTTTTTTTAGATGGACTGGATCTTTGTATTTACCACCTGGGTCCTGTTTCAGTAATAGTGAAATCAGACCTTGACTTGAAACACTGTTAGTACAAAGGATTTTAGCAATCATACAGACTTGTGGGTCGTCCCACATAAACAAATCAGTCAAATACCTCAAGGCCCACACACAGAGGTAGTAAAGGTAGAAATTAAGCATAGGATGGAAGAGTTATGTATTAGATACCTGCCATTCTATTACTTTATTTATGAATAACATTACTTGAGGCACATTCCAAAGTTATCCATGAACGCTACTCATTGACTTGTTCTGTTCAGATCCTCTACATAACAGAGAGTTTAATACACATGCAACTCCTTCCTCCATGTCCGAGTAAATTAACAGAAAACATTGGTGAGCCCTGTTCAGTGGTTAGATCTATCTACCTATCCCTCTCCCTCCCTCTTTTTCTCTCTCTCAGTATTCTGCTCCCCTGCTGTCAAACATCACATTTGTTCAATTTCTTCATAGAATTTCAGAATTTCTACTCATTGGCCATCTTCCATGATATGTTTGTACTTGTGAGAAGTATCTAAAGACCTACACAGGTGCAAGCCAGCACTGGACAGCAGTCAGACAGCCGTAAAACAATCCAGAACGCTTCTTTCCAATTGAAATGGCACACTTGCTCTGTCGAAATGAGCCGAGCTTGGCTGGGAGGAAGAGATGAGGCTGTGTTTGTGTCGCCTTGCATGTTCTGATAAAATCAGATAAGGCGATAACCGCCACCACCATGCTTTTCAGATCTCGCCGCTCACCAAGGAAGAGGCGGGGTTGTATGAGTGCCACGCTGTCAACGCCAAGGGAGAGGCCTCAGCGGTGGGCACCATTCACGTGGTGGAGTCCATCGATGACATCCCTGTCAAGAAAGGTACCCAGCGCATCCTTTTCTATTTCACTGCTATTTCTACTCTGTTTCATGTTAAATCTATACACCCACACAATATGGCAAAGGGGGATATTTACCATATACAAAGGGCAAATGTAGGTATTCAAAGGGCAAATCAAAGGGTGTGTATGTACAGTATGTGTGACTTGTTTGGAATTCAAGCCCGCTAGCCGTGGTTCCCATTCTGTTCTGACATGTTTAGGAGTGCATACTTAGCTTGATGGTTGCCTTCGACAAGGCAGCGCGTGTTTCTGGGTGTGTAACTTGATGCACTCACTGCACTGCCTATACATCTGCACTCCAGGGGAAAGAACTTGGATGTTTGAGTGAGAACAGCATTCATATCAAAAGGAAAGCTCTACTTTTGGGTGTTCTTCCAACCCTGGTGATCTGTGATGATGGACACTATTCAAAACAAGGGACGCTCTCCGTCCTGCAAGATCTAAGCACTTCTTCATTACCAGTGATCTAAAAAAGGAATCAGGGCTAGATATGTGATACAAATCTGATAGAAACCGATCAAAGTATTCAGGTCTCCCCCAGATTCACATATAAGACATAGGTCTCCCATATCATTGGTCATAAATAGGACCAGTTAAGGACCATTACCCTAGAAATCCACTTAGCCAATGTGTCATTGTGCTCTTGTCTGTGTGTCTCTCTTCCAGTGGCCAAGGATGATGAGCTGTAAGGCGTCTCAGCACAGTAGAGCCTCAGTGGCGGCTCCTGGCAGGATCAGGAGAGGAGGGAGAAGCCCCGACCATCCCACCAGTAGACCTGTACAATGACTAAGAAAGAGGACCAACAGCCACCATTAGCATCCCAGAGATCCATCAGATTTATATTTGAGAACGTTGACATTTGTTAAATATTTGTCATTTAGCAGACACTCTTATCCAGAGCAACTTTCAGTAGTGAGCGCATACATTTAAAAAAATAATAATCATACCGGTCCCCCATCGGAATCAAACCCACAACCCTGGAATTACAAGCACCATGCTCTATCAACTGAGCCACACAGGACCTGTAACAAGTCACAGTTTTCAGTGATATTCAGTACACTGTATTGTAGACAGTCATCCACAAGAGTCATCTAGGCCTCTCACACACATTTCTTGTCACTGACATCACACATAAGTCATTCATTTAATAAGTACACAGTGTACAAAACATTAGGAACACCTTACTAATGTTGAGTTGTATCACCTTTTGCCCTCAGAAAAGATTCAATTTGTTGGGGCATGGCCTCTACAAGGTGTCAAAAGCCTTCCACAGGGATGCTGGCCCACATTGACTCCAATGCTTCCCCCAGTTGTGTCAAATTTGCTGGATGTTCTTTGGGTGGTGGACCATTCTTGATACACACGGGAAACTGTTGTGTGACAAACCCAGCGGCATTGCTGTTCTTGACGCACTCAAACTAGTGCGCCTGGCACCTACTACCATACCCCATTCAAAGGCACTTAAATCTTTTGTCTTGCCCATTCGCCTTCTGAATGGCACACATACACAATCCAGGTCTCAAGGCTTAAAAATCCTTCTTTAACCTGTCTCCTCCCCTTCATTAACACTGATTGATGTGGATTTAACAAGTGATCATAGCTTTCACCTGGTCAGTCTGTTATGGAACGAGGTGTTGCTAATGTTTTGTACACTGTATGTGGACACACAAATTGCATGTGCATGCTTCACTCTTACACCATCTTTTTTTTTAATGTAGTTTACTGTTTTTGTGAATTATTCCATTTAATTCTAGCAAAAATAATACATTGCAAGACCATTACTAGTTGGCCAAGCAGGGACAGATTACCGAACGGGTGCGTGCACCCGACCTATTGTTTTTTATTAGCATATGATAGCAAAATGTGTAGAATTGCATGAAATTAGCTTTAAAACTGCAACATTTTCGCTCAGCCTCATGGCAAAAGGTGAATAAAAGCATAAGATGAGCTATAAAACAGCAAAAAAAATCCCTTCCCCATGGCAAAAAGTGTATAATTGTAGGAACTTAGCTTTAAAACTGCAACATGTCCTGTTAGCTTCATGACAAAATGTGCAGAATAGCACTCGAAAACTGCTATAAACTTCTGCACAATGGCAAAATTTGTTGAAATGCAGGAAGTTAACGGATTACCCCCCAAAAAAACGGAGGCCGGTTCCCGGTGGCCACAAACGCGGTAGTTCGGCCCTGTGGGCAAAGCAGAAACATAGACACCCGGGCATAAAAAAAAAATGACCCTTACTAAAATTGTAATGTGAAAAAACACATGAATTTGAATAAATCTTACATTTGAAAAATACAAATATTTCTAAATGTACCAAGGTTATTTTTTGGACCTTCTGAAAAGTACACAAATCATTCTTTCCCTTGACATGGTGCATGACAAGCCATAAAGACATGCCTTTGCAAAAGCCATTGTGTGGAGTGAGTGATCAGGAATGAGGAAGGAAAACCACTCAGAACACTCTTGCTTTCATATAATCCCAGTACTCGCATACTACGGGTTTAGTTACCAATCCAAACAGTGGCAGATGTCTGGGGATGTACTGTAGGGCATATTGAGTAACCGACAAGTATGAAATGGCGTAGAAAAAGGAGGATTTATGATGGAATGTAGAGATCCACTTTCGGTGCTAAAAGTCTGCAACTCCAATGAAGAGGCCAGCGGACATTGCTTTTACCAAATGTTTCTAGTTTTTCCAGACTTAAGCTGTATGTATGAATTTGCTGTATTCACATTGGTGTATGGTTTACTAACACTAGATGTTATTACTGTGTGACAGGTGCTGTACATCACTAATAAATACAAAAATTGACTTTTGTGGTTATTTTGATATTACATGATCAAGACTTCTGCACAAAACATTTTAAATTGTGACAGAAATATAACATCTCAGTTTTTCAGATCCAGAGCAAGCTAGCTACTAAACACTGAATGAAGAAATACAGTGTGACAGCACATTAATAAACATTTATTCTAGTTTTACAAAAATAACAGATGATATTCCTTCTTTTCCAAAACTGTGATATCACAACAAAAATACTTTTGCAGACAAAAACACAAGCCTGACCACTAGCATCAAAACAAGTTGACTGTTGCATTTAGTTTTACATCAGTCTCCTGATTCTCCAGCTCTCCCACTGTAGAGATAAGTGATGTCCTCGACATTCCTTTCACACATAATTGAATTCCTGTCGACTCGAAAAGGGGTTCGGTAGTGCTCCTAACTGGTCATCATACGAGGGGCGATACTCATGGACATGAGCTCCTGGAAGAGCAGCTTGCAGGCGTACGGCATTCTGACCAGGGAGATCTGAAACGGTTACATTGTACATTATCTTAATCAATAAATCTTCAGAAACAAAACTAGGGCTATAGAGGCCCAGAGTCAAGATTCTTTATAGGCTAGTCCCTTTTGAACACTAATCTATAGGACACATTTCACTATACTGTATTGTAGTTAGAATCAGAATTGACATAGTTACAGTAATAAAAAGGTATAAACAACAAATGAATAGGCCGACCTAAGCATAAACCATGTTAAATAAAAGGTGAAATAACAGGGACACTGGTGGTGGTGTTGACACGTACCTGTGTTTTGTTGCGACAGCCCCTGCACTCGTAGGTGTGCGTGCGGGTGTTGGCGATGGCCATGAGGCCACAGAGGTTGCAGACGTGGACCTGGTAGGGGTCGGACGCCTCGAACAGCCTCTCACGCAGGAACTGAGCCGCGCCGTGGGCTATCTGACAATCGCGCTCCATCTCCCCAAAACGAAGACCTCCGTCACTTGGTGGACAGATGACAGCATGATTAGTAAAGCATCTGATCTAGGATCTAGTACTTTTATTAACATCTAAAAAGACAGAACTGATCATCGATAAGCTCATACTTAAAAAGTCGCTTTATGAATACGAGCTCAGAAATGCATACCCAGTGCACTCCCATAGTGCCATAAAGGGGAAAAGTCATACGTTAAATCATTATTAGTGTTCTTACCGTGATCTGCCCTCCATGGGCTGTCTGTTGAGGATCTGGACTGGGCCTCGGGCCCGAGAGTGGATCTTGTCGTCCACCATGTGCTTCAGGCGTTGGTAGTATGTGGGCCCGAGGAAGATCTGAGAGGTAATCTTACGGCCGGTGAAACCGTTGTACAACACCTAGAAGGGAAAGATGAAGCCAGTCAATTGTACTCTCTAGACAGACTAGTGTGAAATAGCTACTATAGAAAGTTGGTGTGAATGGTAAAGGGGGCTGATGTCCTGACCTCGTTGCCCCTCAGGTGATAGCCGTATTCAGACAGCAGGTTGGAGACCTTCTGCACGTTGACCGCATCGTTGAAAGGCGTGGCGTCACCAATCTCCCCTTTGTTGGCTGAAACCTACAAGGTGAAAGGAGGGCGGGAAGGTGAAAACGTTGCTACAAGAAAACTGCCATCCGCAACACTTGATTTACGTGACGTCTAAAAAATAAAATGCTCCGCTTCATTTTTATTGAACAAATTCTCGCTGACCGTTGTCATTTGTAAAAGATCTAATCTAGACGACAGACAATCCTATTGATTTACTTAATATCAGTTTACGATCACATTGAGAGGTCTCGTAAAAGGAGTCAAAGTTGAAGTGGGTGGAGGAGTCATTAGACGGGCGACAGTACCTTTCCCTGCAGGCACTCAATCAAATGGCCGACTGTCATACGAGAGGGGATGGCGTGGGGGTTGATGATGATGTCTGGAGTAATTCCCTCGCAAGTGAAGGGCATGTCCTGCGGAAAGCGTCGGAACAATGGACATAGTTTACTTACAAAGACCTCTGCATGTGGGTTCCAATTTTCAGAACCAGTTCTTCTAAGGGATATCCTTTTACAGGAACGTGGCACATTCTTCCATGTTCTATTTAAAAATCAGTTTTATAGTACATACTCCTTCTGGGACGTTGTTTAGCGTTTCCTGTGAAGAGACCTTTGTTTGTGTTTATGTTCAGTCTAAAACACAATATGTCTCTAGACATTTGACCAGACAGCCTGGCTCAATGACATACTGTGTAGTCTAGTGAAGAGTAGTCCGGTAGACGAGGCATGAGGAACATGTCTAATACTTCACCTCCTGTCTGTACTGAATACCACAGGTACCCTTCTGCCCGTGTCGACTGGCAAACTTGTCACCAATCTGGGGGATACGAACGGAGCGAACCTGGAAAGAAGAAAAAAGAAATGGAACGGAGTTAAATCATGCCACAAGTAGGCAGATGAGTGTCAAGTGTAAGGAGGCCTCATAACCTTCAAATCTAACTTTATTTGTCACATACAGCAGCTGTTATTGCAGGTGTAGAAAAATGCTTGGTGTTTCTAGCTGTGCAGTAAGGTTAGAGGGTGCAATATTCTGTCAGTGGAGTCCATGTTGCATTTAGTCAATTTGTCAACAACTCTGATTTGGCTTCTTGGTCTTGTTGCGTCTATGGAAGCAATGGGGGGGGTGGCAGGTAGCCTAGTGGTTAGAACGTTGGGCCAGTAATAATTGCTGGATGGAATCCCCAAGCTGACAAGGTAAAAATATGTAGTTCTGCCCTTGAACAAGGCATTTAACCCACTGTTCCTAGGCCATCATTGTAGATAAGAATTTGTTCTTAACTGACTTGCCTGGTTAAATAAAAGGTTACACACACACACACACACACACACACACACACGATGCTTGTAAAACTCAAGTCATGGTTAATTCAAGCCTGCCCCTACTGTGGATGTAATTCCTGCCTACCCTAAACTTGACAAATGAGAAGTAGAGCTGTCAACAGGAGTAATTTGTTACCATGTTCGTTTTTACATTTTTACAGCCTACTACTCGCATTGTCAAAATGTCACTACTGGGGAAATCTAGAGGACTCAGGACACACCCTAATCTTGCAGAACTTGTAGCCCTCCTGGTTGAGGGTGACCATGACTTGGTCCACGATGCCCGTCTCGCTGGTGCGGAGGAAGGTGCTGCAGTCCCTCTTGGTGTAGCGCCGGTTGGTGCTGTCCAGCTCGTCGTCGGTCTCCGGCAGGGTCACCGTCTTGCCGATGATGACGTCCTCGCCGGAGACACGCACGCCGGGAGCTATCAAGCCGTCGTCGTCCAGCTTGTCGTAAATGGCGTGCCTCATGCCTGAGGGAAGGGGAGGATCATTGGGTTGTTCAATGAGAAATTCTCTTTGTATGAATGCCAATTTAACAGAAGTTGCTGATGGAAAACGTATGATATGATGGAAATAGTAGGCTCTGGTTTTATGGCTGACTCCTTTACATTTTTCAGATGCCAAGATGCCTAGGACTCACCCGAACAGGTTTCACGTGTGGGTTTTTCAAAGATTTCCTCCTGATCAAAGCCTTTCTTTGACTCCTGTTCTTTGTAGGAGCGGTAGAACACAGACCTGAAATAAAAACACTTATTTACACATTTCGTCTAAAGTCATTTTCACATCAAATTGCAGGTCTTGAAATCACAGCACAAACCTGAAGAATCCACGGTCCACCGCAGAGCGGTTCATGATGACAGAGTCCTCCTGGTTGTAGCCAGTGTACGCCGCAATAGCCACAATCGAGTTGATACCTAAACCAGGCACAAATGGAGGATTTCAACCAGCCAGAACTTAAAAAAAAACGGCAGACATTTTTAGGTCAGAGTTAAAGAGTGTAATTGGCTGTCAATTCTGCAGCGCTCCAGTTCTCACCTGCAGGGAGCTCTCTGAAACGCAGGTACTCCATAGAGCGGGTGGTGACTAAGGGTTTTTGGGGGTAGTAGAGCACGTGGGCCAGGGTGTCCATCCGCACGTGGAAGTTGGTGATGTACACACCCATGGCTTGTTTACCCATAGCAGACTGGTACGTGTTTCTGGGAGACTACACGGGAAAAGGTGGGTGGGAAATGTATTCATTAAAATGGATGGATAAAAATCTTAATTTAGGATGTTCCATAGCCACGTCTTAGCATAGATATTAACAGTCTCTTGCCATTCCATCTATTCAATCAACCCAATAAGAAAACCTATTTTAGGAGCATCATATTTTTTTGGGGCCGTACCTGGTTGTGATCGGGGAAGGGGATGATGGAAGCACAGACTCCCAGGATCATGGAGGGGTGGATCTCACAGTGGCTGTATGTAGAACAGTAGGCCACGCCCTTCTCCTGGAGGTCGTCAGGGGTCATGGCCAGCATTACAGTCTCCTCCTCCAGGGTGTCGATGTACTCCACCACGCCGCTGGCCACCAGGTCCTGCCAACTGTAGTTGTTGTACTCCCTCTCCTTCAGCTGGTCGATGTGTCTCCTCTTCAGCAGCAGCTTCTGTTTCTCTACGATCAGCAGAGGACGACAGATCCTCCCGGCGTCCGTGTAGATGCGGATCTCCCTCTCTCGGATGTCTCTGATCATGGACACCTAGAAAAGGGGAAATAGCGTATGAGAACATAGAAAATCTGAAAAAGGGGATATTGGGTTTTTATGTGTAGGTTCATTTAACAATAAAATTATGTAAATTTCAGAAAAGCAGAAATTCCTGAAAATCTGGGAAAATTCTCTCTTACCTCAGACACAATGATGTCCATCTGTCTCCTCAGTTTCCTCAGTGTGTTCATCAGCTGCTCTGGGTCCTTGTGTATGCCCACCCAACAGCCATTCACAAAGATCTTTGTGGCACTGTTAAGAGTATAATTAATGGAAAACATCAGTTAAAATGCAGATAAAAGCGGGTTGACAAACTTTTCAGAGACATGACAGAATGTTTTTGATATTTTCTGGATTAATAAAAGAGTAGTGTGCTGCCATCTGCTGGACTCACTCCGCGATGGCTGCCGGTGAGATCTCCTCCAGGTTCTCCATGCTCCACTCCTCCAAGAACTCCAGGATGGGAGAGGGCTGGGAGCCCACAGAGATGTAGGCCATGAGGGCCAGGTTCTTCACTAGGCCTACAGCATGACCCTGGGAAATAAGACAGGGAGGGGACATAAAAATGGGGGACAAAATAAGCAGGGACAACACTTTCAATGTCAATTGAAGTGATAGCTTAGCTCCTTGTGGGTAACATTACAATTTGGCATCATACAACAACATACAACCCCCTTGATAAGGAACATGTATGTGATTTGGAGTGGTATTGGGCATACCTCAGGGGTCTCAGCAGGGCACACCATGCCCCACAGCGTGTTGTGAAGCTGTCGGGGCTTGGCTAGCTTGCCGTCCCTACCAATGGGGGAGTTCACACGACGAAGGTGAGAGAGGGTGGAGGCGAAGGTCAAGCGGTTCAACACCTAAAAACAGATGAGAAATGTTGTCGTTTTTAAATGACGATAAACAAAATCATCTTATAGCAGCATAACGGCAAACTGTAACTATATAGGGATGTGTAGCAGATGTGTTCTGCCCTGTGTTACCTGGGACACTCCAGCTCTGGCCTGATGGGCCTTCTTGACGTCACCCCAGTTCCCCGTGGCCAGAGAGTACTTCAGGCCGTCGGAGATGATTCGTGTCTTGATGGCCAACTCCAGGTTGAAGTCTTTCCCTCGGTCAATAAACTTTTGGGCGTAGATGCGGATCTCTTTCAGCAGGTTCTTGAACATTCTAAATGGGTCCAAACAAATGAAAAAAAAAAAAGCTTCCATACATATTCACCAAATGCTCAGTTGATTAGGAGTGCGGTTTACAAAAAGTTGCACTACATCTGAATGAAAGCTTTCTAGACATTTTATAGATGTGTTTCTTTAGGACTTACCCACGGAACAGGAAAGCCAACAGCGGCCCAGCCAAGTCTAGTCTCTTGTTGCCATAGTGATCCCTGTCGTCCAGCTCTCTTCTGCCCAGGGCCGCTAATAGGAGTCTGTGGACCATGTACCTGCAAACAGACACACAACTGAGTTACATCAATACGTCCAACAACAACATATTGCATAAAGACCATTGCATGAAGAAATGTAACGCCGTCATAACCATAGAATTACATAAAGAATGTCCAACAGAGACCTGGTGAGTTACACGATCTCTATGGCAGTGGTTTCAACCTGCGTTCAGCAAAGTTTGCAATGAATTAAAAAGTATAATATGGCAGTGTTAGCCTGTTAGGGCTAGGGGGCAGTATTTACACGGCCGGATAAAAAACGTACCCGATTTAATCTGGTTATTACTACTGCCCAGAAACTAGAATATGCATATAATTATTGGCTTTGGATAGAAAACACCCTAAAGTTTCTAAAACTGTTTGAATGGTGTCTGTGAGTATAACAGAACTCATATGGCAGGCAAAAACCTGAAGATTCTGTACAGGAAGTGCCCTCTCTGACCATTCCTTGGGCTTCTTGACTCTCTTTATTGAAAATTTAGGATCTTTGCTGTAACGTGACACTTCCTACGGCTCCCATAGGCTCTCAGAACCCGGGAAAAAGCTGAATGACGTCGAGGCAGCCCCTGGCTGAAAAACATTAGCGCCTTTGGTAAGTGGTCTATCAGAGGACAATGAGACTGAGGCGCGTGCACGAGGCGACCCCATGTTTTTATTTTCTCTCTCTTTGAACTAAAACACGGTTTCCCGGTCGGAATATTATCGCTTTTTTACGAGAAAAATGGCATAAAAATTGATTTTAAACAGCGGTTGACATGCTTCGAAGTACGGTAATGGAATATTTAGAATTTTTTTGTCACGAAACGCGTCACAAATAGTGTCTTGAATGCACGAACAAAACAGAGGATATTTGAACATAACTATGGATTATTTTGAACCAAACCAACATTTGTTATTGAATTAGAATTCCTGGGAGTGCATTCTGACGAAGAACAGCAAAGGTAATAACATTTTTCTTATAGTAAATCTGACTTTGGTGAGTGCTAAACTTGGTGGGTGTCTAAATAGCTAGCCCTGTGATGCCGGGCTATCTACTCAGAATATTGCAAAATGTGCTTTCACCGAAAAGCTATTTTAAAATCGGACATAGCGAGTGCATAAAGGAGTTCTGTATCTATAATTCTTAAAATAATTGTTATGTTTTTTGTGAACGTTTATCGTGAGTAATTTAGTAAAATGTTAGCGAATTCCCCGGAAGTTTGCGGGGGGTATGCTAGTTCTGAACGTCACATGCTAATGTAAAAAGCTGGTTTTTGATATAAATATGAACTTGATTGAACAAAACATGCATGTATTGTATAACATAATGTCCTAGGATTGTCATCTGATGAAGATCATCAAAGGTTAGTGCTGCATTTAGCTGTGGTTTGGGTTTATGTGACATTATATGCTAGCTTGAAAAATGGGTGTCTGATTATTTCTGGCTGGGTACTCTGCTGACATAATCTAATGTTTTGCTTTCGTTGTAAAGCCTTTTTGAAATCGGACAGTGTGGTTAGATTAACGAGAGTCTTGTCTTTAAAATGGTGTAAAATAGTCATATGTTTGAGAAATTGAAGTAATAGCATTTCTAAGGTATTTGAATATCGCGCCACGGGATTACACTGGCTGTTGCGTAGGTGGGACGATTCCGTTCCAACTCAAGGTGTCGCCAACTTAAAATATTTTCAGGTAACCCTCCCCTTGTACTGTCAAATAAATTTAACACCATCCCCCCCCGCATAGAATTAACTCAAAATAATGTTTAAGACCACAAATAACAATAACTGCGTTTATAAACGTGGATATCGACTTCGCCACTTCAGCATGCTTTTGTGGCACAGTTCGATGCCACGCAGGGCTGCTGGCCAGAAGATGAGCCGACCACCACAGATGATCTCACTCTCCCTGCCTGTTTCATTACTTCACCATCAGAGCCGGTGTCAGAGGGAGCAGCCCCCTATCCACATCGACGGGACAGTAGTGGAGAAGGTGGAAACTGAAAATGGTCCACCCACACAGAGCCACTGCCTGTTCACCCCGCTATCATCCTTAAGGCGAGGTCAGTACAGGTGCATCAAAGCGGGGACCGAGAGACTGAAAAACAGCTTCTATCTCAAGGCCATCAGACTGTTAAACAGCCATCACTAACATTGAGTGGCTGCTGCCAACATACTGACTCAACTCAAGCCACTTTAATAATGGGAAAATTGATGTAATAAATGTATCACTAGCCACTTTAAACAATGCCACTTTATATAATGTTTACATACCCTACATTACTCATCTCATATCTATATACTGTACTCTATACCATCTACTGCATCTTGCCTATGCCGTTCGGCCATCAGTCATTCATATATTTTTATGTACATATTCTTATTCATTCCTTTACACGTGTGTGTATAAGGTAGTTGTTGTGAAATTGTTAGGTTAGATTACTTGTTTGATATTACTGCATGGTCAGAACTAGAAGCACAAGCATTTCGCTACACTTGCATTAACATCTGCTAACCATGTGTATGTGACAAATAAAATTTGATTTGAAAACGATCAGCTAGGGTGGAATCAGATTTTCAAAATTTTTACGCCATATTTATAATTATATAAAATATATACAAACATTTTTCCACCAACAGGTTTCTGTGCCAATGCACCAGACAACCAATAAACAAGACATACAGACTTCAGGCACTTCAATATCATGGTTTGCATTTTCAACACCACAATAAATGGACTATGTCAATCTCAACAAACAGAAAACACATCCATATCCCATTCTTCTCCACAGATCCCCTCAACCTCTGTCAGGTTGGATGGGGAACATCGCTGCACAGCTATTTTCAAGTCTCTCCAGAGATGTTAGATCTGTTTCAAGGCCAGGCTCTGGCCGGGCCACTCAAGGACATTCAGAGACTTGTCCCGAAGCCACTCCTGCATTGTCTTGTTGGCTGTGTGCATAGGGTTGTTGTCCTGATGGAAGGTGAACCTTCACCCCAGTCTGAGGTCTTGAGCGCTCTGGAGGGAAAACCCTTGTACATTTTCCCATCAGTTGCGTTTCTATCAAATTGACTTGTTGCAGATAAATGTATGTGCCTAAATACGCAGTGCACATAAAAATTACTTTGAGATTAAACTCCCCATGTAATGAATAAAAAAATACAAGTTAAATGGGTTTCCATGGCATTTTCAACTCTACTGATGGTTTCGTCACAAAAAATGTTGAGTAGGTGTGTGCGCCCAAATTAGGCCAAATCGGTGCCCAAAAATACCGATTTCCGATTGTTATGAAAATTTGTAATCGGCCCCAATTAATCGGCCATTCCGATTAATCGGTCGACCTCTACCACTAATGTCACTATAAATGGTGGATAGAGGGCAGGATAGACCGTTAGACTATATTGACCTGTGGAACAGTAAAAGTTAGCACATGGAAAAGCGTAGTCCATAAAGGAAGTACCAAAACACATTGATATAGGGGTGCATGCAAGCAGATGAGGAAATTTGTCTAGAATGGAAGACATTATATAGTAAAACCTGTAAAAGAGCAAAAGTTAACCAGGAGAAAAAAAAGCTTGAATAACCTTCCCCTATTTTGGACCACCCCTCCCCCCAGTAAATTGCAATCTGTCCCCAAGATATTTTGTCCTCAAGAGCTTATTGAAGTGATTTGCTGATCCCCAGAATGGAAAAGATTGGTAACTCCTGCTCCATGGTCATTACATGAATATAAAATAATAAATACTCACCCTAAGAAATAGGCCTTCTTGGTCTCACAGAAGTCACTGACTCCGACGTGGGGGAGCACCTCCTTCTGCAGCACCTCCTTGGCGTACTTGATCCTCCTCTCCTTGGTGACACCGGGCTTGGCACCACGAGAGCCGATGAAGTTCAGCGCCACGTTCTGCTCCTGGATCACAAAGGCCTCGTCCAGGGATGGCTTGACCTGGTGGAGCACAGCACGTCAGATAAGAAGTGTGTGTGTGTGTGTGTGTGTGTAGTGTTTCCTGTATCTAGAACATCCTAGACAGAGATTTACCATCTCCATCATCTCAGGGTCGTCAAAGTCGTAGATGATGTGCTCCAGGATGTCTCTGTCGGAGACAAAGCCCAGGGCTCGGAACACTATGATGATGGGCACCTCCTGTCTGATGTAGGGCAGAGTGGACACGATCCTCTGACCAATGGCACTTTTCTTCACCCCCTGGGAGAAAAAGAAACAAAACAAAATGTTGACATGTAAATATCTGGGATAGTAGAAAATGTGCCAGTAAATTTAGGACAAGGTATATTTGTTTCTCACCTGTCCTCCCCTGGCCATCATGCTGACCCAGATGGAGCTGGTGGGGCGCGAGGAGTTTTCCAGGCAGGAGCGGCACTCCCCTGTGTACGCATACTTTGAGTCCTTCTTGGCGAAGACGTACACTGTGTTCGTGGCCATCTTCTCCTGGGCGATCAAGACCTGCAAACCAAACAAGGCAATTGCTATCAATAGCTCAATTGCAAAAGCTTGTGTTACTGCTCACTCATTAAAACCAGGGTTGGTTAGGTTCCTTTCTTAATGTAATCTGTTACAGTTTACTAGTTACCTGTCCAAAATTGTAATCAGTAACATAACTTTTGGATTACCTAAACTCAGTAACAATCTGATTACTTTCAGATTACTTTTCCCTTAAGAGGCATTAGAAGACAAAAATGAATATTCCCAATTGCAGGATAAATCAGTGTTAGAGTTCACATAGCTGGCCATAAATAGATGTTGCATTTTACTTTATGGGTTGGTTATGTAGGCTTCTTCTAACCCATTGCTTTCTACTACATATAATAATACGATTAGGCTATATCTTTACATTATGTAGAGTAACTATAATGTTGTTGATCCATCCTCAGTTCTCCAATTACAACCATTACACTCTGTAACTGTTTTAAAGTCACCATTGGCCTGATGCTGAAATCCCTAAGTGGTTTCTTTCCTCTCGGGTAACGGAGTTAGGAAGGACGCCTGTATCTTTGTAGCGACTGGGTGTATTGATCCAAAGCATAATAAATAATGTCACCATGCTCAAAGGGAAATTTAATGTCTGCTTTTTATTTTAATCTACCAATAGGTGCCCATCTTAGTGAGGCATTGGAAAACCTCCCTGGTCTTTCTGGTTGAATCCGTGTATGAAATTCCCTGCTCGATTTACAGATAATTTATGTGTGTGATACAGAGATTAAGTAAATCACGTTATACACTACTATTGCACACAGAGTCCATGCAACTTAAGCACACGTTTTGTCCTGAACTTATTTAGGTTTGCCATAACAAAGGGGTTGAATACTTATTGACTAATTTCAGCTTGTGATTTTTAATTAATTTGTAAACATTTCTAAAAGCATAATTCCACATTGACATTATGGGGTATTGTGTGTAGGCCAGTGACACAAAATCTCAATTGAATCAATTTTAAATTCAGGCTGTAACACAACAAAACGTGGAAAAAGTCAAGGGGCATGAATTAGAGGTCGACTGATTATGATTTTTCACCGCCGATACCGATTATTGGAGGACCAGAGAAAGCTGATGCCGATTAATCAGCCGATTTTTTTAATTTATTTATTTGTAATAATGACAATTACAACAATACTGAATGAACAGTTATTTTAACTTAATATAATACATCAATAAAATCAATTTAGCCTCAAATAAATAATGAAACATGTTCAATTTGGTTTAAATAATGCAAAAACAAAGTGTTGGAGAAGAAAGTAAAAGTACAATATGTGCCATGTAAAAAAAGCTAACGTTTAAGTTCCTTGCTCAGAACATGAGAACATATGAAAGCTGGTGGTTCCTTTTAACATGAGTCTTCAATATTCCCAGGTAAGAAGTTTTAGGTTGTAGTTATTATAGGAATTATAGGACTATTTCTCTCTATACGATTTGTATTTCATATACCTTTGACTATTGGATGTTCTTATAGGCACTTTAGTATTGCCAGTGTAACAGTATAGCTTCCGTCCCTCTCCTCACTCCTACCTGGGCTCGAACCAGGAACACATCGACAACAGCCACCCTCGAAGCAGCGGTACCCATGCAGAGCAAGGGGAACAACTACTCCAAGTCTCAGAGCGAGTGACGTTTGAAACGCTATTAGCGCGCACCCCGCTAACTAGCTAGCCATTTCACATCGGTTACACCAGCCTAATCTTGGGAGTTGACAGGCTTGAAGTCATAAACAGCGCAATGCATTGCGAAGGGCTGCTGGCAAAAGCACGAAAGTGCTGTTTGAATGAACGCTTACGAGTCTGCTGCTGCCTACCATCGCTCAGACTGTTCTATCAAATAATAAACTTAATTATAACATAATAACACACAGAAACACGAGCCTTAGGTCATTAATATGGTCGAATCCAGAAACTATCATCTCGAAAACAAAACGTTTTTCCTGTCAGTGAAATACGGAACCGTTCTGTATTTTATCTAACGGGTGGCATCCCTAAGTCTAAATATTCCTGTTACATTGCACAACCTTCAATGTTATGTCATAATTACGTAAAATTCTGGCAAATTAGTTCGCAACGAGCCAGGCGGCCCAAACTGCTGCATATACCCTGACTCTGTTTGCAAGAGAAGTGACACATTTTCCCTAGTTAAAAGAAATTCATGTTAGCAGGCAATATTAACTAAATATGCAGGTTTAAAAATATATACTTGTGTATTGATTTTAAGAAAGGCATTGATGTTTATGGTTGGAGCAACGTGTACCTAAGCGATTATATGCAACGCAGGACAGGCTAGATAAACTAGTAATATCACCAACCATGTGTAGTTAACTAGTGATTATGATTGATTGATTGTTTTTTATAAAGATAAGTTTAATGCTAGCTAGCAATTTACCTTGGCTTCTTACTGCATTCGTGTAACAGGCAGGCTCCTCGTGAAGTGCAATGTAAAGCAGGTGGTTGGAGCGTTGGACTAGTTAACCGTAAGGTTGCAAGATTGAATCCCCGAGCTGACAAGGTCAAAATCTGTCATTCTGCCCCTGAACAAGGCAGTTAACCCACCGTTCCTAGGCCGTCATTGAAAATAAGAATGTGTTCTTAACTGACTTGCCTAGTTAAATAAAGGTCTAAAAAAGATATATATATTTTTTTTTTTTACAAATTTTACAAATTTTATATATATATATATATATATATATATATATATATATATATATATATATATATATATATATATATATATATATATATATATATATATATATATATAAATAAAATAAAAATCGGCATCCAAAAATACCGATTTCCGATTGTTATGAAAACTTGAAATCGGCCCTAATTAAATCGGCCATTCCGATTAATCGGTCGACCTCTAGCGTGAATACTTTCTGAAGGCACAGTAGCTTACAAAAGCCTATTCTTGCTTTTTTCCTGCGATCCTTCAAATGCATTTATTGTGTCATCATAGTGGTCTTTGACTTGTGGCCAGACTCACTCAGGCGGAACAAACCTAAACTTGCACCTTTTTTCAATGCTGATTTGAATATCATTGATAAAACAGGAAAGTGTCCTAGATTTTTTACACAAACATCTTTTCAGAATGACTAAAAACAATCTTTTTTTTTTTAAGTATCTGTCATCTGATTACAATATTTTTTCTGGTAACATAACGGATTACAGTTTCTTCATAATATGTTACTCCCCAACCCTGATTAAAACATAGAATCAAGACCAGGAATCTGCCCTGAAGTCCACCCTCTACTTTCTCTCTCCTTTTACCTTCTCTGACCCATTGATGATGAAGTAGCCCCCGGGGTCCAGTGGGCACTCGTTGAGCTCACACAGATCACGGTCTGTCAGGCCGCTGAGCAGACAGTAGGTGGAGCGCAGCATGATCGGGATCTTGCCAATGAAGGTCTTCTGGTGCTGGGTCTGCAGCTGGTCCTCACCCTCCTTGATGATGGTCTTGGTGATGTCCACGTACAGTGGAGCAGAGTACCTGTATAATACAGATGTGGCCCTAGTCAGCACTGAAGGTTGCAAATGATGTGCAAGGGAGATTTATTGTGATAAAAGTATGGCCCAAAATGAGCAAACTTACGTAAGGTTCCTGAGTCTGGCCTCGTTGGGCATCATAGGCGATGGGGCTCCATCTCTTTCCCAGTGAGTGGGTTTTGAAAGGTAGATCTGCTCAAACTTCAGCAAGTAGCGTGGCTGTAGAGCAACAAAAAGGAAGCGTTAACAGGGCATTAGTAAGTGCCCTCGTAGCCAGAGGCAATACATGGAGCAGAATATCTGAAAGTGCCTGTCTATCACTCACCGGATCCTCCACCTCTCCAGAGGTGTGCTGGGCCTCAGCCTGCAGGTCAATGGGCGGGGCATCCTCCACGATCCTCTGCACAGACATCTGGATGAACTCGTCAAAGGAGTCCAGCTGCTGTCGCACCAGGCCCTTCTCATCAAAATAGGAACTATAAGGCGCATCAGAGAGGATAGTGTTATTTGAAAATAAGAAAACTGCATAGTGTATGCTACATGATACAAAAAAATAGGAGAGATAGGTAAGAGCATAATCTTACCTGATAACAATCCAGCAAGCTTCCTGCCATAAATCGGGGGTGATTTCATCCTCATCCTCATCGTATTGGATATCTGAGATCACAGAATTGGTTAATAGATCATAGAAAAGACATCAAAGAAGTGAATATAGACGCAGTGACATAACATTAGCCAAGGCCCTAACTAGTTCATGGAGTTTTCAACAGCACAACAACTGATAGACACAAAGGCATTTTAAATCTGCAGACCTCAAAGACTTGCTAACTTTGTTTTTTCAACATGGCATGATGCGATTTTCCTATAAGTAGGCCTAGTTGAAAGTGTGATTATAGCTAGGTGTTTAGTCTGGTGAAACCAGCCAACTAATTAACTAGGCAATTAGTTAACCGCGCAAGCTACATAGCGCTAGTATGCTTGCTAGCTACTGTAGCTATCTATTCGCGGTGATGCGCATATTAGCCTGTATGCTAGCTAGCAGCAAGCTAGTTAACTACATTATGTAAAAATTAACGCATTCGACTCAAATGGCTGAAATACCAACAAACCTTCATCTTGGTCATACATGGTTACTGCTGATTCCCTCTAGTGTTCGCATAAATAAGCAGAAACCGATTTTTAAATAATCAACCGTGTCAGATTCAACGCTGTCTAACGTTACACACTTTGCTAAACGAACACAAAAAATATCTATGGTCAAGCCTAAACGTCACTTCCTATATCAACGTTATTATTTTGATGTGCAAGAAATTAGTCTTAACTAAATATGTTTACTACTCTGATCTAATATTAACTATTATAATCAATGTTTTTCTAACAAACAATATGTTTTATTATATTAGATGTCGAATCTTAATAGTTGTAAACGTAAATAAACGGCCTTTCCGGATACGTAAGTTCCTGTCAGGATATTAATGGTTTCTTGCAATAGCGACACACATGCGTTTTTATTCAAGGTTATGTTATCTCACTGTGGTTTCTAATGTATGATTCAATTGTATTCGTTTGTAAAGATGTATAAATTGTTGCAAGTCCCGTTACGTGAACTTGTTACTTGTAAATGTTCTCGACATCTTTCCGTTCCATGTCGATCTGTAAAGCATAGGACCAAATGGATATCATCACCTGCTCTACCAAGGCAGTATACTTCTGTGTTTGGAGGAAGCGGTTTCCATCAGGCACTTCCTTTTGTATTGAATGACACATGGATGACCAGGTTTTACAGCACTGCAAGAGGAGCAAGCGGTGAAACTCAAGACCTGGGTAAAAATGTAAAAAATCAGGGGACACACGCCTCCATAGAGCCAGAAAAAGAGGAGGAATTTGTTTTCATGGACTACATTGAGCCGGAAGATAGTCACGTTGACCAACTTCGTGGTCAGCTCCATGTGAATGCTGTCCCCATGATTTCCAAAGAAGACAAGAGGTTGCCGCCACGGTCAGGCTCCGAGAAGCAGCAGAGGACTCTGGAGCAACAGCTGCGGTCATTGAAAGATGGGACCGTCACCAAACTGGAGACGGTGAGCCCTGATTCTCTCATCGAGTTTTATGATGTAGGGTTCCCTCTCAAGGAAACAAGTAAGAAAAAGAAACTTAAAGGACAGCAGAGAATCTATGGTACACCAGATATGGAGGAACCTGTCAGTGACACCTGCTGCAACGGATGTGGCGCGGTCATGCACTGCATTGCACCTGATGTGGCAGGCTATCTTCCAAGTGAGAAGTATAAACTTTTGCTAGAGGAAGACGAATTGAAAAGGGCAATTTGTCAACGTTGCTACTTGCTCACACACCACCAAAAGGCATTGACTGTCAAGATGTCCAAGGAGGAATATCGGGATATAGTCCGCAGGGTCAAATCAGAGAAAGCATTGGTACTGTTGATTGTAGATCTTCTGGACATCCCAGACTCCATAGTACCAGACTTGCTAGAGCTTGTTGGAGAAAACAAACACATAGTGGTTCTGGGTAATAAAGTGGACTTGCTCCCTGGAGACTCTGAAAACTACTTGCAAAGGATTAAACGTCAGCTTTCTATGTACTGTGCTGATGTAGGCATTTCCAGTGATAATATCAAAGATGCCCACCTCATCAGTGCCAAAACGGGATACGGAATAGAAAATCTAATCTCAAGTCTTCAGAGATCGTGGAAGTACAAGGGAGACGTGTATCTGGTAGGAACAGCCAACGCTGGGAAATCCACACTGTTCAACAGTCTACTGGAGTCCGACTACTGCAAATCCAGGGCCTCGGATGTGATCCACAAAGCTACCATATCTCCATGGCCTGGTAAGATAGAGCTCTGCCCAGCCTGTAACCCAAAGTTCCACTATAAGATGCATTACAAACACTCAAACAAGGCCGTGAACAAAAAGTTTCTTGTTGAATAGGTTATTTTGTTGAGAACATGACCTTGTGATGGCACACAGGCTGTCTGACTGTTGTAGAGGTTATTTATGGAACTCTCTCCTTTCTACTGCTGTAATCAGAAGTCTTGAAAAAGCTTTACATTCCAATGACTTTTTCAGTCACATTGATGAAAAGCTTGAACCAATAACACCTACAGTGAGTATACCGAACATTAGGATCACCTTCCTAATATTGAGTTGCACCCCAGAACAGCCTCAATTCGTCACGGCATGGACTCTACAAGGTGTCAAGCATTCCACAAGGATTGCTGGCCCATGTTGACTCCAATGCTTCCCACAGTTGTGTCAAGTTGTCTGGATGTTCTTTGGGTGGGGAACCATTCTTGATACACACGGCAAACTGTTGAGCGTGAAAAACCCAGCAGCGATGCAGTTAATTTTACAAATATTTTGTTGTTGTATTTTACCCCCTTTTTCACACCAATTTCGATCTTGGGGCGGCAGGGTAGCCTAGTGGTTAGTAACCGAAAGGTTGCAAGTTGAAATCCCAGAGCTGACAAGGTAAAAAATCTGTCGTTCTGCCCCTGAACAAGGCAGTTAACCCACTGTTTCTAGGCTGTCATTGAAAATAAGAATTTGTTCTTAACTGACTTGCCTAGTTAAATAAAGGTAAAATACATTTTTTTTAAAACGCTGAAACTCCCCAACGGGCTCGAGTCACGCATCCTCCGAAACATGACCAAACCGTACTTCTTAACTCCCGCCCGCTTAACCCGAAAGCCAGCCGCACCAATGTGTAGGAGGAAACACTCAACTGACAACCGAGGTCAGGCACCCGGCCCACCACAAGGAGTCGCTAGAGTGCAATGAGCCCCGCTGGCCAAACCCTCCCCTAACCCAGACAATGCTGGGTCAATTGTGTGCCGCCCCATGGCACTCGCGATCACGGCCGGGTGTGAAACAGCCCGGGATCAAACCCGGGTCTGTAGTGACGCCTCTAGCACTGCGATTCTGTGCCTTAGACCGCTGCGCCACTTGGGAGGCCCCTCAGCGTTGCAGTTCTTGACACAAACGGGTGCGCCTGGCACCTACTACTATACCCCATTCAAAGGCACTTAAATATTTTGTCTTGCCTGTTCACCCTCTGAATGACATGCATACACAATCCATGTCTCAATTGTTCGAGGCTTCAAAATCCTACTTTAACCTGTCTCCTCCCCTTCATCTACACTGATTGAAGTTGATTTAACAACTGACCTCAATAATGGATCATAGCTTCCACCTGGATTCATATGGTCAGTCTATATAATGGAAAGAGCATGTGTTCCTAATGTTTTGTACACTCAGAGTATGTCCGTTTGTGTATAGGCTCAAGTCTCTAAAATGTTGAAAACAAATTCTTAAATTGTATTTGAAATTGAATATGATCCACAGGTACAACCCTGAACCTCCTGAAGTTCCCCATCATCAACCCCACCCCGTATCGCATGTTCAGGAGGTCCGAGAGGCTCCAGAGCGCCTCCAAGCAGACCGAGAGTGATCTCTCTCCACAGGAGCTCAAGAGACTAGAGCAGTTCAGCAAGCAGGGCTACCTAGTGGGTAAGAGATTGGTGTTGGCTGTTGGGGATACGACTGATGGTAACCCCAACAGGGTAGCCTAAATACCAAGGGGTGGAATTGGACAACCCATACAGCTTAACCCTTGGCCTTCTGTGTTTTCAATGGCTTGCATTGCTGCTTATAGATTTGTACTCTTAATGCAGGGTAATTATTAAAAATCCTATGTTGGTTTAGGTCGCATTGGGAGGACGTTCCGTACCAACATAGAATCCAACAGAGGCCTGATAGAGTTTGATCCTGATAGTCTGGCCTATGGAGAGGATATGATTGACAAGGAGAGAGACTGTACTCTTTCCAACCCTTCTACGGAAGTGGACTTGACGCTCAACGAACTGAAAGACGCGCATTGGCTCTATGACACCCCTGGCATCATGAAAGAGCGTGACGTGAGCTACTTCCTATTCGCTCTTGGCTCAACTGTTTCTGCCACGCTATAACTTTGCCCATATTATTTCATAGATTGCAATGCAACTCATTACAATCCTGGAATCTGTCCAAAATGGCAACCTATTGTTGTGCACTATATAGGGAATAGGGTGCCATTTCAGACACACCCCTGCATCCTCTTGAAACAGCATGTATGCATGATGTAACTGTTTACCAGCACTAGGAGAGAACACTTGGGACTAATTAATACCCTTTGACTAAGTTTCCCTTCTGATGCTAGTGAGTTGACAGATGAAAGTAGTTCCTTAGCTTATCCCCTGGGGGAGAAGGAGTCCCTTGTTATTCCTCTCCTATTATTACATCACGTTTGGAAGTATCATTTACACAAGTGGGATGCCAGGATATATTTACAATGGAACAGATTTATGGATCAACCATCTTGTGTGTCACTGCAGTAGATTTATGTTTAGTTTATTATTGCATTGTACCACTCTCATAAAGGTTTTCTTTAAGACAAGCCCTAACTAGTGAACAGAACAATGCCATCCATTCATCTCACCCCCCCCCCCCCCCCCCCTTCTCTCATGTTTGTTAGGTCCTCGATCTGTTGACAGAGCAGGAGGTGAAGTTGGTGGTGCCCACACAAGCCATCGTACCCAGGACATTTGTGTTGAAACCTGGAATGTCGCTATTCCTGGGAGCTCTAGGCCGAATTGATTACCTTCAGGTGAATGCCTTTCATTGTTGCTTATGTCCTTGAGCTGTTCTTGTCTATTCATGTTCTGTATTATGTCACTTTAATGTTTTGTGTGGACCCAAGGAAGAGTAGCTGCTGCAACAGCTAATGGGGATCCTAATAACATAACAAATAACCATGCTCAACTGTGACATCGAAACAGTGGTGCACTCTTTGACTTTGAGACGTAATATTCATTTCCCAGGGTGAGAAGTCCTGCTGGTTCTCAGTCATTGCTTCCAACCGGGTCCCGATTCACATAACCAGTCTGGACAAGGCTGACAGCATTTATCAGAAGCATGCTGGTCAAATCCTGCTGGGAGTAAGTTGATGCTGCTTACTTAACTCAGTTTAAGGACATATAAGCTCTTTCTGAAATGGTACTACAAAACAAGTTTACAAATAATGTTATCAACATGAAGAACTCTGTGTGGATAGGTACCAATGGGTGGAGAAGAACGCATGAAGGAATTCCCCCCTCTTGTCTCCCAAGATTTTGAGCTGAAGGGGCAGGGTTATCAGAAAGCCAGTGCTGATATCAAGTTTTCCTCCGCAGGTAATACACACATAATTACAAATTGATAAACCAGCCGACCCAGACGTTTCAGGGTTGGTATTTTTCAAAAGCCTAGCGCTACCTAATTTTTAAAAATGTATTCTATTCTTAGGATGGGTGGCAGTGACAGGAGTGGAGGGGAACAGTCTCCTGCTGCGTGCCCATGCGCCAGTGGGTGCAGGGCTTTCCCTGAGGAGTCCACCTCTACTCCCCAACATCGTTAACCTGAAGGGAGAGCGCATCAAGAAGTCTGTTGCTTATAAGACCAGGAAACCCCAGGCCCTGGTGGACACCAGCATGTCCTACAAAGGAGCAGAGAGGCTCAAGGTGAAGAAGAAAAAATGAAGTGCTTAACACCCTCTATGGGGCAACAAGGGTTTTCATGTCAAGAGGCTTTTTGTACTGGATATTTGTGGGTTTTGTAAAATTGTCTGTAAATGTAACAATTATAAATAACCTACATATAAACAGTTGTATTTGTTTATCGATGTGTAGACTTGTGCTTCAATTTACATTGCTTTCTTTCCATTTAGACAGCAGGCAGGGAACCTTCAGTGAATCACTTTTTTGGAAGTACACTGCTCAAAAAAATAAAGGGAACACTTAAACAACACAATGTAACTCCAAGTCAATCACACTTCTGTGAAATCAAACTGTCCACTTAGGAAGCAACACTGATTGACAATACATTTCACATGCTGTTGTGCAAATGGAATAGACAACAGGTGGAAATTATAGGCAATAAGCAAGACACTCCCAATAAAGGAGTGGTTCTGCAGGTGGTGACCACAGACCACTTCTCAGTTCCTATGCTTCCTGGCTGATGTTTTGGTCACTTTTGAATGCTGGTGGTGCTTTCACTCTAGTGGTAGCATGAGACGGAGTCTACAACCCACACAAGTGGCTCAGGTAGTGCAGCTCATCCAGGATGGCACGTCAATGCGAGCTATGGCAAGAAGGTTTGCTGTGTCTGTCAGCGTAGTGTCCAGAGCATGAAGGCGCTACCAGGAGACAGGCCAGTACATCAGGAGACGTGGAGGGGGCCGTAGGAGGGCAACAACCCAGCAGCAGGACCGCTACCTCTGCCTTTGTGCAAGGAGGAGCAGGAGAAGCACTGCCAGAGCCCTGCAAAATGACCTCCAGCAGGCCACAAATGTGCATGTGTCTGCTCAAACGGTCAGAAACAGACTCCATGAGGGTGGTATGAGGGCCCGACGTCCACAGGTGGGGGTTGTGCTTACAGCCCAACACCGTGCAGGACGTTTGGCATTTGCCAGAGAACACCAAGATTGGCAAATTCGCCACTGGCGCCCTGTGCTCTTCACAGATGAAAGCAGGTTCACACTGAGCACGTGACAGAGTCTGGAGACGCCGTGGAGAACGTTCTGCTGCCTGCAACATCCTCCAGCATGACCGGTTTGGCGGTGGGTCAGTCATGGTGTGGGGTGGCATTTCTTTGGGGGGCCGCACAATATACTTTTTAAACGTATTAGTAACTGCAGAAAATGTAAGAAATGGAAAGGAATCGCACACCAACAACTTTTTATTTAGAAATGTAGAGCAGAAAATGGTACATGATGTTTGTTTTAAATGCACAACAAGGTTTTAAATGGCCAATTATTTTCAAAGTCTTGGGGACAATGTCCAATAACTCCCCACTTTGGTGACAGTATTAAAGTTTGTTGGCAATTATTGAATTGAAAATTCTTCACTAACTGCAAACAGTAAATGACGGGTATAGGCTAAAACTTCAAATAATAGCCCGGGCGTTAATTTAAAAAAATTCACTGAACACAACCGCCGCTTATTAAAGCCAGGCTTCTATTTCCCTAATGCTCACAGCTTTTGCTCAATAAAATGTTGGAAAGACATCCACACTGTTTGCGACCAGTATAAAAATAACAAATCCATCGCAGATCAGACTTGCAAAGGCTGCCTATCATACACCCCCGATTTTGTGCTTCAGCACCATGCATTTTATATCGCGTTTTATTTTTTGATGGCACCATGGCTAACAATGACAGAATTCTAAAATTGTTTAAATGCACATGACTGGGAATATCAGAGCTGTGTCCTCAAATATGAAAAGGGACAGGCGGCTATTTGAGACTGCATTTAATTGACGTTTTACGGTACATATGATTACACAATATGTGAATGCAAAATGGTTACAAAGAATGAACAACTTTTCCTACCAACTAAAAAGCACAATACAGGAAGTGAAAAAAAAAAATAGATCATTTACAGTGACACGGAATCTAACCATCTAGATAAGAGTGCATCGGGCTAAATTCGACCAGTTTTCCAGGGAACCCTGGTACTATACTATGCCTTCCAATAGTCAAACTCAAAACATAAGTCTTTAAATTTCTATACCTTCTCACTTTGGCATCATACCCAAAACACAATATTGCACTGAATTTACTAAGAGTACACATGGCATTTTTATTAGCTAAGTCTACCAATCACCTCACAGAACACAGAACTAGATGCAGATGAAATAAGTTTATCACTGATGGCACAAACAGGCTAAGCTTTGGAGGCACAATTCTGTAAAACATGAGTGGGGTGATAACTGCGAGAAATCAAGTTGATGGGTTCGATCTGCAGAGTAATCAAACAGTTACAACTAAACTTCAAGGAATGGTTATAAAGTTAGACCGTATAACAACAATATCATTGAAATCAGACCTCTTACTGTAGGAAAATGTGACTCAATTAACAAAGCTACACTGTTAATATGCAAAAACATCAAAACAAAACCAGAAAATAATGATTGTCGAAGGCAAAAAAAAAGAATGTAGAACTACCGGTATCTTCACAGGGTCAACTGTAAAAAAAAAAAATCTTTGGGCATTTTCTGAAATCTAACGCGAAACTGATAATGGCAAAGTTTCAGATGTGTGCACAAACATCCATTTCACAACTTGTTTTCAATGTTAGCGGTCCATTCTCTATCAGTGATAGCAACATAGTATACTTTTCATCCTGATCTTAAGTTCTATAGGCCTATACTTTTCAAGGGCCAGTAACACCCATATTAGTTGTGCATTTGTTAATGAGTAGTACGAGTTTTCTTTTTGTATGACTAAATGTACTTGGATATAAAAAAAGTGACAACATAATTCAAACATTAACGCAAGAAACAATTCTATACACACTTGTGCTGGATGAACCCAAAGAAACCTCGCCCCATTTCATATTTCATCAATTCGACTAAGAGTCATGAGTCATGGCAATTAACACCTATAAAGTTTTTGTGATGAAGAGACTAGTTAGTCCATTGTACAGATTGATAAGATGTATACAATGTTTAAAAATAAATCTATTGATGTTATCAATAAAATAAAGAAATCAAAGTAGTTGTCATGTGCTCCCTAAATGGTGGACTTTGAACATGCAGTCCTCGTCCCCATTTCGGAGACAGGTCGCTTCACTGGAGTGGACTCGCACAATAGGAGTGAGAGCGCCATTATTCTCTGGGTTATTTGGCATGGACCACCTGGGTCCTTCTAATCTTGTCTCCCTAGGGTTTCTTTGGTTCTTCATTGAAAAAGTGTAAACACTTCCTTTCATAATTGATTTACGGTTGTTGTTCTTCAACGGGGCTGATGGTTCTTCTATAGAAAACTCAACCGGTTTGTGAACTAAAAAAAAAAGTGTAGCGATTTCTTGAATATCAACCACTATGCAAAATCCAGGTAACTGCCAAAATAAAGGAAACACTCGAGCAAATGAGAGATACAAAGTATATTGAAAGCAGGTGCTTCCACACAAGTGTGATTCCTGAGTTAATTAAGCAATCCACATGCCATCATGTTTAGGGTTGGGGTCATGTATTAAAATGCCCAGTTGCCCCTTATTTTGGCTATCATGGCTAGAAGAAGAAATCTCAGTGATTTGAAAGAGGGGTATCAAAGCAGCATAGGGGGTTTAAAGTGTTTTTGTCTCAGTCACCAGATCTCAACCCAATTAAACATTTATGGGAGATTGTGGAATGGTATCTGAGAGAGCATTTTTCACCACCATCAAGAAAACACCAAATGATGGAATTTCTCGTGGAAGAATGGCGTCGCATCCCTCCAATAGAGTTCCAGGCAGTTGTAGAATCTATGCCAAAACGCATTGAAGCTGTTATGGCAGCTTGTGGTGGCCCAACACCTTTATTTTGGCAGTTACCTGTATATACAACGCTATTACAGAATGGTTAGCTTTTAGTTAGTTGCATAACCATATGAGATTTACAAGCAAAAAAAAATGGTATCCCATATTTTCATAATTTCTCAGCCAAATGCCAAACCATGAACATTAGGTTTTGGACCTCACATGGTGTCAACTCACATATCCTCTATGATTTCTGTTTGAAAACAAGAACTGTAGAATTTATAGTCAAACAGTCTGGGAACCAATACATGAAAGCCCAGACACCAATTATCAAATGAACTAGTCTGCCTAAAGCTGGTATTACAAAGACGGTCAGATAGTTTTAGGCATACCATAGAATATTCATATTTTATACAGCAGTAACCGTGAGCACTAATGCAAGGTAACTGAATATCTGCTGTTAATATGTTGACACAGACAACTATACATATGTTTTATAACAGGGGGAAAGGGTCAAGCAAAATACACCGCTGGAATCAAAGCTCCCTGCTCTGCAGGCACTCACTTGTCCGGCTTGGAAGCATTGTCAAAGATAATACACATTCACCAGGTGCCGATTCAGGTGCCGACGGAACTCCGCCTCCAAGGGGAAGCTACGGTCACAGAAGACGCACATGTGGTTCTTGAGTTCAGTTGGAGTCGGAATCTCTTCTGTGGGAGTTTCAGGGTCATTGGCCAGTTTACCCGCGGCTGCCGCCAGCCCGTTGAGCCCTGAATCGTCACTGCCCTCCGAGGCGCTGTCACTGATCTCACTTCCTCCGTCATGGCTGTGGATGCCCTCGTCTTCCTCGGTTTCAGTAGGCTTTCCTCTTGGCCTAGGGAGCTCCAGGGAGGGTGTTGTTGGTGTTGATGGTTCTCCCTGTGCCCGTCTGAAATCGCGAGAGACGTCACTTTCTATGGGAGATGGGGACTCGTCGGTGCTACTGAAGCCTTCAGGAGTAGGAGTTTCCTCTGCTTTGTCGGCGACCTCAGCCTGCTCAGCCTGTGGGGTTGTGTCCTTGGTTGGGGATACATTTTGCCGTGCAAGGTTGTTTTCCCCATTACTGGGCCGTTCTTCTGCCGGGCTCTGCCCAGTAGATGTATCCAGAGATGGGACAGTCTCCTGGTCAGATGCCTGCTGCTCTTCCTGTACAACTGTTGGCTGAAGCTCTGTGGCAGGACATGTTTTGCTTTCAGGGGGGCTAAAGGGGTTCTCAATGATGGAACACACCTTGTTCACCTTCTCACTGGAAGCCTTGGTCTCTCCAGGGCTTGCTTCTTTCTTGTTGCTCTTTTCGGTCTTTTTCAGCTTTTTCACTACAGGCGAGTACATCATCTGGTCTACTGGGTCCTTCTGCTCGGACGCTGGGCAAGGCTCAGTAGTTTTGCTTCGGGGGGTACTGGCTTTTGTTTGTGACTTGTCAGCAGTCTTGATTTTCAACCGTTTGGCCTTAATGTTGGTGCAGGCCTCATCAGGAGATTCCTTCATTGATAAGTCCAAGGCCTCTGTAGTTTTTCTCTTCACTGGCTTCGTCTTGCTCTTCTCTCCTTGTTTTTTCACTGGTGCTCCCAGACTTTGAGGCGCTTTTTCAACAGTCTTTTCAACCACTTTCTCATTTTTTTTGGAAGTACTCTTCTGAGATTTTATTGCGTTTTTGTTCTCTTTTCCTTCTTTCTCATTCTTCAGTGTCTTCAGCTGCTCTTTTTTCTCCTCCTCCAGCCTCTTGTTTTCCTCCTTCGCTTTCTCCATATTCTCCCTCTCTAGCATATCTTTCTCTAACCTCTCGACTGATTTCTCAGCACTGTCCTCTTCCAAACCCGCCTTTTGAACTTTTTCCTTTATTTCGGTCTTATCCTGAACACTTGTTTTCCCAGTCATCTGTTTTTTGGGACTTCTCTTAACTTTATTGCCTGCTATTTCAACCACAACTGTGGTCTCCTTCCCGCTCTCCTTCAGGGCAACATTCTGCTTTGTTTTCTCACTGTTCATCTCTGTACTCTTGCGTTTCAGTGTTACCTTTTTCTCTGCCTTGTCCTTTGCCTTTTTAGGTATCTCTTTGACAGAGGAGATGTCACATTTCCTGGGGGTCTTGTCCATTGCCATGCTTTCTACTGCTTGAACAGGGCTAGGTTTGCTGCTCTTCTTGGTCTCTTTGACAGGAGAGTTGTCACATTTCCTGGGGGTCTTGTCCATTGCCATGCTTTCTACTGCTTGAACAGTGCTAGGTTTGCTGCTCTTCTTGGTCTCTTTGACAGGAGAGTTGTCACATTTCCTGGGGGTCTTGTCCATTGCCATGCTTTCTACTGCTTGAACAGTGCTAGGTTTGCTGCTCTTCTTGGTCTCTTTGACAGGAGAGTTGTCACATTTCTTGGGGGTCTTGTCCGTTGCCATGCTTTCTACTGCTTGAACAGTGCTAGGTTTGCTGCTCTTCTTGGTCTCTTTGACAGGAGAGTTGTCACATTTCTTGGGGGTCTTGTCCGTTGCCATGCTTTCTACTGCTTGAACAGTGCTAGGTTTGCTGCTCTTGGTCGAGAGATTGATAGGGCTTGATTGTTTATCAGCTCCAGAGATCTCTGGTCCCTCCTCCTCATCACCATCAATTGCTGACAGCTCAAACTTTGCTATTCCATTCACCATGGCGTACTCATCTGTGAATTCATCAGAATCAGGTTTCTTGACACGCAGCTTGACCTTTGACACATCCATTGCGATCTGTGGGCAGCCAGGGTGTCTAGACTTGATGTGATATTGTAGGTTACACTTCTTGGAAGCAGCATACTTGCAGACAGGGCAAAGGAACTGACGCGGGTTGAGGTGGAGCTCCACGTGCTTTTTGTAGTTGCTGCGGTCAGCCGTCTTGTATGGGCAGTGGGGGCAGCATAGGGGCTTGGGTCCATTGTGAACCTGTCTGGAATGGCGTGTCACCTCATGCTGATTGGCAGCCAGGTAGTTGCAGCGGTCACATTTGAAAGGCCTTTCACCTGCCAAGAAAAGCAATGTGGAAAATGGTCAGTTTAGAGACATTTTAACTGCTGTTAACATCAATGGGAACACTGGCACACATTTCATGCAGGGAAGATGGACCACAATACAGAGAAACAAGCAACAATTACAAGTCGAACACTAAGCATCTCACAGCACGTATCGCAAACCACTTTACCGTTCTTATCCAAAACCATCTGCTCCAGCGAATGCAACATAAGGAGAAAAAGTTGACTATGAGAGGAAACCAAAACAGAGACCTATATCTAGGCACAATCAATCATATTTGTGTCACATAATGGAAATATGTACAGTCAGGCCTCTTTGTCATGTAGCCTGTGTTAGACACTCACCCGAGTGTGTTCTCATATGCCTGGTAAGATGGGTCTTCTGGGAGCTTGAGTACTCACAGTACGGACATCGAAAAGGACGCTCCCCTAAAGTAGAAAAAACAGAGTTAGCTATACTGTTAAAAAAAATATATATCATAATTTGACCATTAAGTGCATACTTGGAGTGAAAAGGTTATATTTGACATACCTGTGTGAGTGCGGATATGCTGCACGTAGTTGTTCTTACGGTCCGAGAAATAGCTGCACTGGTTGCAGGTGAAGAGCTTACTGGGGAAATGGTTCCTGAGGTGCTTTTTCCAGTGGTACTGGCTGACAGTGGTATACGTGCAGATGGTGCATTTGTAGACCCTCTGGTCGTCGCCCTCCTTCTCGTGGTGCTTGAGGTGAGCCATGTAATGGTCGTATCGGTTGGTGTTGTAGCCGCAGCGCTCACAGCGGATCAGCCCTTTGTTGTTGGCCCCACCATCACCGCTCTGCGCCTCTTGATCTGGTCCCGCCAACGTCTCTTTCTCCCGTGCCTTGTCCCCCACCATGCGTTTCACTGCGATCATCCTATTGGCGCTGTGGATTTGGATGTGGGTTACAAACTCCTTCTCACACTGGGCCTGGTAGTTGCAGGGTTTACAGAACAAAGGTTTCTTCTTCTTAGCTGACTCCATGATCATGCCCAGACGTGTAGAAGGGGTGGTAGGGGTGGAAGGGCTAAAAGGGCGCTGGTCAGAGGGTTTGGACAGGTCAATCCCTTCTTCCTCCTCATCTATTGCCTCAACCTGGGAAAGGGCAGCCCGTGGAGACTCTGGGTATTCTACGATACACATCTCTCTCTCATGGCTATCGTAACTGTATCGGATGATGTTCTCGTCTTCACTATCGGAGTAGCTGCCGACAGTTTGAAGCTCCATCATCTCCTTCCCTTCTGCTGGGTTTTCACAGGCTACGTTGGCGAGCATGACCAGCTGCGGGGCCGGCAGCTCGTTGTGTGGAAGCTCAGCCAACCCCTGGGCATCCTCCGCCATGGGCATGCCAACTGAGGTGGAGAACATGACCAATCCCATTGGATACACTGTCTGAGAAGCCATGCTGACAGGGCTGTTGCTGTGGGTGATGAGAGCAGAACCGGAGGTCATGGATCAAAAAACTTCAATTAAGATATGTTTTCATTTTCAGAACTAAAATGCTAGTAGTAGTAGTATTAGTAGTAGTCAAAGAGAGTTTGAGTTTTAAAAGGCCTTCAAAAGACCAGACAACTCAAGTTACATACACTTGGTCCCAATTCATTAAAGTGATATGACTTGCAAGTTGTCCAAGCAACTACCAACCATGTCACCATACCTTCTCTGAATCAGTTATTTGGAATTTATAGCGTAGGATGTTTTTTATGATAATCCAGGAATGGTGCATCCAAGAAAGAAATCACAAATGTCATCAATACAAGTGTCAGAATAGATAAAGAAAGTATGCTAAACCAACACAATTACAGTACACCTTCATCACATTGATTCCTTGTCTTCATGCGGTCTGCTGTGCATATCGATGCGATGTACCGGTATGTGACTATATAACCGATTACAATGTTGTATGTATTCTTCATTTGTAAGAAATAATATTTATCTTTATTAAATGTAATAAAGAAAAAAATATTTTTCATATATATAAAAATGTAACACAAAACGACCAAAAATATACCACCACTTCAAAATGTATGTTTCATAACTTCATTGTGGGCCTACTTTTACTTTGACACAGTGCTTTGGTAAAATCCAGTCTCCTAGGCCTGTGTTTGCATGCACAGAAATTTGTGTTCGGCCATTTTGAAACAGCACCACCAACTTCGTCGACAGCGCCCAACAACTACAGTAGTTTGTCCTACATTCTAACTAGTATGAAGAGAAAATAAAAACTGGAAATACAAAAATACAATTGTGCACTGGGTTGTTTGATCTCCATGCCAAACAAAATATATAGGCCTAAGTGGTAATATCTACTAAATACTTAAACACAATTTACATATATTTACTTTCTAAGCACAAAACTGTGTAGAGTAGACATACTTTGTAACATGCTTGTATCAAAATAATCTAAAGAGAATACGATGACTAAAAATACCATTTCTGAGTTATAGCCTATCCACTAGATCTCAACAATACAAGTGGAAAGTTGCAGTATTTCATATCGTTAACAAATGAATCGATTGTTGATAAAAACAAACTTTTTATCAACAATAGTATTCCACATATCGCTATGTAAGCTTGCTACGACAGAGGCAGAGAATGTCGCTGTCCAGCAAGGCCCTCAAAACTTAACTCGGAAAACTAGTTTTGCGGAAGCGCAAACTCCGAACAATACAAAGTTAACTTGTATAATCTTGAACAATTTAGAAATAATGTGTATGTTATTAGTTTTATTTGAAAAACGAATCATATCATAAATAAAGTTAGGCGTGTAAACACTTCGAAGGTTTAGAACAGCGTGTTAGCCATGGTCCTGATCTCCGTGCTGAAATCAGCCCTGGACAGCGCCTCTCCCTTTCAGCAACCCCCACACTGCCTCCATTTTCAAAACTGTTCGTCAAAGTTAGTTTGTTAAACAAATTCAAAACAATAGACAATTAATATGTTTATTGGTTACATACATCTTACCGTATATATGTGTCCACTCCCTGTCGGTATTCGGTCAATATTATCGAAGTACTAGTACACAAAGTGTTCAAGGAAGAAGTTTCTGTACATTCCTACACATCACCCTGGCTCCGTCTGTTCGCAGGGAAGGCGGGCTGACGTCAGCGCGAGCTAGTGTGGCGTTTCTTGGTGCTTTCAAGACATCTGGGAACTTCTGGGAAAAACTATGTCAAATCATGACTTCGGTGATCATCAGGTCGGCAAGTCGGAGCTCGAGAAAAAGGCCGGAGTCCCGGACTTGGAATTCCGAGTTGGATGACGGTTCAAAAAAAAATTGGTCTTGAACGCACTGAAGTCGGAAGTCGGAGATTTCCGAGTTCGCAGTTGTTTTGAACGCGGCATCCACCCGGGGAGTCTTCGTTCCAAATCACAACGTCAAATTGGTCAAACAAAGCATGCTTGTTGTACGTTCTTCTAATAAATATGTGCATTATTATGTGAGTTATTATCATTTTCAAAAGTATTTGCCAAAATGTTTTATTCCGCTTATGAAAAAAAAATACAATTACACTGGGGAGAAAAACTAGTTACAAAGTGTCTACTGCTATATAAATCTCAGTAATACAAACATGTAACATTTGAATTAAATATAAAGAACATTTAACAAGTCAAAGTACAACGATTTATGAATAAATCATTAGTGTTTTTAATATTGGCTGGACTGGTTATTTCCTCAAAACTGTCCTGAAACATTGTTTACGTTATGTGTAATATATACATTCAGAATGTGTAGTTAGTTAGATCAGTGTCTTGCCAATAAAAAAGTATTGATCTTAATTGACATTTTTCTGTGTTTCATTACCAGGTATACTGGGGATAGCCCACACTGAACATGGGGAAAGAGATGTTGCGTAAATCCCGCAATATAGGTTTGTTCGAATTCTTTCCATACCAATATGATATAATTAGAGCGTTGGGCCAGTAACCGAAAGGTTGCTGGATTGAATCCCCGAGTGACAAGGTACAAAACTGTCGTTCTGCCCCTGAGCAAGGCAGTTAAGTTATGTCAGAGTATATACCAGGCCAAAATGCAAAAGAAAATGTATAACATGAGAACAACCCACACAGACTGCATTCTCTAGTCCACAGTGTACTGCTGCACAAAAACTCACTTTCGTCTGTTGTGGCTGTGGACCATGCCAGGAAGCAGGCTCTAGTCTGGGCATACACATGCCTTCACTTTTGAAATTGGGTCTTTGCAAATGTGTAGTCATGGGTCTGCTGAAAATGAAGACAGCTTTTCATCTTGATGATTGTGTTATTAGCAACACAAGGCCTCCAGGTCATGAATCACACCAGATGCATACATAGTTTCCTTGGGGGAGTGAGCATGTAAAAAAATGTAATTGACACAAACCCTCTGGTCATGATTGAATTATTCAGTCATCAGATAAAAAGCACATGTTTTTGCTATCACAAAATTCAAGAGAAATGTAATTATCATGGACAAAATGTATCACAAACCAATGGACATATTTTGGATTGAGTTTGAAGGCTTTAAGTTATAGGAGAAATCAATTTTAATGTTTATTTGGAAGATTCTGATATTTTGTTATATTTTGACCCAACTGATATGAACCCCGATAAAATGTTCATAGTTCATTTGTTTATTTTCTTGAAAGATTCTTTATTCATAAGATGAAGTTGGCAGAGAACAAAACCCTCTAATTTATTGAAGATGGAACTGAAACATTATGTTGAAAAAAGCATTAAGCACCAAAATACTTTATGACAAATGTAAATGTTCTTGTAATACCCCTGTCTACGTTAAGTTTATTTCCTTTTTTTGTATTGTGTTCGATACAAAAGTTAAAATACATATTTTTTAAAGTCAATGGATTTTATAGTTTTATTGCTGTCTGCCACCCGGTGGCGTTTGTGCGTTATATTTGACATGGGGACACTGTCTCAATTGAATTTTCACTGCACTGGCCATTTAATATTTCCTACCATATTTTGATATTTTTTTACACTGACAATTGAACATCATAGTTGTATATTATTTCCTTCTATCAAAGAGAAAAGATAATGTAAAGATAGACCAACTTCAGTCAGTCCAAGGGTCAAGGGATACCAACCCAACCAGTAGCAATTACAAGCAGACTTTTTTTGGCCTGTCATCTAACTACATGTACACACTCTTCTACAGAGGGCTAAATGGTGCTTTCAAGACAACTGGGAACTCTGAAAAATAAGAGGTCAAATCATAACGTCAGTGATCAATGCTCAGGTCAGAAAGTGGCAGCTCTAGAAAGAGGCCAGAGTTCCCGACTTGGAATTCCGAGTTGGATGACTGTTCAAAATATTTTTCCCAGTCAGAGCACGTTTTTCAGAGTTCCCAGTTGTCTTGAACACACTGAAGTCGGAAGCTGGAGATTTCCGTGTTCCCAGTTCCCAATTGTTGTGAACACAGCAAGAATACTCCTCCCTGTTGCTCACCTGGAAGATGCCATTTGATTAGCAGTAAGGGAAGAATGGAGAGGCCAGAGATAGCCAGACATGTAAGTTGGGTTTTGGAGAAACACCATCAGTGCGTGCTTTGCAAGGAATACAGCTGATGAAGGCAGGGCAAGAGCGAGGTGAACGGATACACGTGGTAATGGACAGCGAGGAAGAAGAAGAGCCGAGTGGAGTGGGAAGATGTGTGTTGAGGAAGAAGGCACAAATCATATTCTGCTGTCCCTGATGGCTCAGAACCTGACGAGAGTGAGAATAAATTACATGTGGTCAAATCAAATGAAATTGTATTTGTCACATGCGCCGAATACAACAGGTGTAGACCTTACAGCGAAATGGTTACTTACAAGCCCTTAACCAACAATGCAGTTTTAAGAAAAATACCTAAAAAAAACAAGAAATAAAAGTAACAAATAATTAAAGAGCAGCAGTAGAATAACAATAGCGAGGCTATATACAGGGGGTACCGGTACAAAGTCAATGTGCGGGGGCACCGGTTAGTCGAGGTAATTGAGGTAATATGTACATGTAGATACAGATATTAAAGTGACTATGCATAGATAATAACAGAGAGTAGCAGCAGCGTAAAAGGTGTGTGTGTGTCTGGGTCACCATTTGATTAGATGTTCAGGAGTCTTATGGCTTGGGGGTAGAAGCAGTTTAGAAGCCTCTTGGACATAGACTTGCGCTCCAGTACCGCTTGCAGTGTGGTAGCAGAGAGAACAGTCTATGACTTGGGTGACTGGAGTCTTTGAAACATTTTTGGGCCTTCCTCTGACACCGCCTAGTATATAGGTCCTGGATGGCAGGAAGCTTTGCCCCAGCGATGCACTGGGCTGTATGCACTACCCTCTGTAGCGGCTTATGGTTGGATGCCGAGCATTTGCCATAGCAGGCGGTGATGCAACTGGTCATGATGCTCTCGATGGTGCAGCTGTAGAATTCTTTGAGGATCTGGGGACCCATGCCAAATCTTTTCAGGCTCCTGAGGGGGAAAAGGCATTGTCGTGTCATTGTCGATATGAATGGGTGCGTGTTCGGCCCTCCTTTTCCTGTAGTCCATGATCAACTCCTTTGTCTTGCTCACGTTTAGGGAGAGGTTGTTGTCATGGCACCACACTGCCAGGTCTCTGACCTTCTCCCTATAGGCTGTCTCATCGTTGTCGGTGATCAGGCCTACCACTGTTGTGTCATCAGCAAACTTAATGATGATGTTGGAGTCGTGCTCAGCCATGCAGTTGTGGGTGAACAGGGAGTACAGGAGGGGGCTGAGCACGCACCCCTGAGGTGCCCCCGTGTTGAGGATTAGCGTGGCGGATGTGTTGTTACCTACCCTTTCCACCTGGGGGCGGCCCGTCAGGAAGTCCAGGATCCAGTTGCAGTGGGAGGTGTTTAGTCCCAGGGTCCTTAGCTTATTGATGAGCTTTGAGGGCACTATGGTGTTGCACGCTGAGCTGTAGTCAATGAATAGCATTCTCACATAGGTGTTCCTTTTGTCCAGGTGGGAAAAGGCAGAGTGGAGTACAATTGAGATTGCATCATCTGTGGATCTGTTGGGGCGGTATGCAAATTGGAGTGGTTTCCGGGATGATGATGTTGATGTGAGACATGACCAGCCTTTCAAAGCACTTCATGGCTACCGACGTGAGTGCTACGGGGCGGTAGTCATTTAGGCAAGTTACCTTCGCTTTCTTGGGCACAGGGACTATGGTGGTCTGCTTGAAACATGTAGGTTGTACGGACTCAGTCAGGGAGAGGTTATAAATGTCAGTGAAGATACTTGCCAGTTGGTCCGGGCATGCTCGGAGTTCACATCCTGGTAATCCGTCTGGCCCCGCGTCCTTGTGAATGTTGACCTTTTTAATTGTCTTGCTCACATCGGCTACGGAGAGCGTGATCACACAGTTGTCTGGAACAGCTGGTGCTCTCACGCATGCTTCAGTGTTGCTTGCCTCGAAGCGAGCATAAAATGAATTTAGCCTGTCTAGTAGGCTCGCGTCACTGGGCAGCTTGCGGCTGGGTTTCACTTTGAAGTCTAATAGTTTGCAAGCCCTGTCACATCCGACATGCATCAGAGCCAGTGTAGTAGGACTCAATCTTAGTCCTGTATTGATGCTTTGCCTGTTTGATGGTTCATCTGAGGGCATAGCGGGATTTCTTAAATGCGTCCAGATTAGTGTTCCGCTCCTTGAAAGCGGCAGCTCTAGCCTTTAGTTCGGTACGGATGTTGCCTGTAATCCATGGCTTCTGGTTGGGATATGTACCTACGGTCAATGTGGGGACGACGTCGTTGATGCACTTATTGATGAAGCCGGTGACTGAGGTGGTATACTCCTCAATGCCATTGGATGAATGTCGGAACCTTTTCCAGTCTGTGTTAGCAAAACAGTCCTGTAGCGTAGCATCCACGTCATCTGACTATACTTCCGTATTGAGCGAGTCACTGGTACTTCCTGCTTTAGTTTTTGCTTGTAAGCAGGAATCAGGAGGATATAATTGTGGTCAGATTTGCCAAATGGAGGGCGAGGGAGAGCTTTGTATGCGTCTTTGTGTGTGGAGTAAAGGTGGTGTAGAGTTTTTTTCCCTCTGGTTGCACATGGGACATGCTGGTAGAAATTAGGTAAAATGGATTTAAGTTTGCCTGCATTAAACTACCCGGCCACAAGGAGCGCCACTTCTGGATGAGCATTTTCTTGTTTGCTTATACAGTGCGGTCTTGGTGCCAGCATCGGTTTGTGGTGGTAAATATATGGCTACGAAAAATATAGATGAAAACTCTCTTGGTAGATAGTGTGGTCTACAGCTTATCATTACGTACTCTACCTCAGGCGAGCAATACCTCAACACTTCCTTAATATTAGACATCACGCACCAGCTGTTGTTGACAAATAGACACACTCTACCACCCCTCGTCTTACCAGACGTAGCTGTGCTGTCCTGCCGATGCACGGAAAACCCAGCCAACTGTAATATTATCCGTGTCGTCATTCAGCCATGACTCGGTGAAACATAAGATATTACAGTTTTTACTGTGCCGTTGGTAGGATAGTTTCGAACGGAGCTTATCCAGTTTATTTTCCAGTGATTGCAGGTTGGCCAATAGAACGGATGGTAGAGGCAGGTTACACACTTGATGACAAATTCTCACAAGGCACTGTCACGTCCTGACCAGTAATAGTTTGTTATTATAGTTTGGTCAGGACGTGGCAGGGGGTGTTTGTTTCATGTGGTTTGGGCTATGTATTTAGGTAGAGGGGTGTTTGGTTTATGTGTTTCGGGGTTTGTTAGTCTATGTTCTATGTTAGTATATTTTCTATGTTCTATCTAGTCTTTTGTATTTCTATGTGTAGTTAATTGGGGTTGGACCATCAATTGGAGGCAGCTGGTTATTGTTGCCTCTGATTGAGGGTCCTATAACTAGGAGTTTGTTTGTCATGGGATTTTGGTGGGAGATTGTGCTTGTTTAGCTGTGTGCCTGACAAGACTGTCAAGTTTGTTTTGTTTTGTATACGTTGTATGTGTTTCCCTTCTTCACCATAATAAAAAGAAGATGAGTGTACATTTTACCGCTGCGTCTTGGTCTCTACCCTACGACACCCGTGACAGGCACCCAGATCTGCGCCCCCCATATCTCCGTCTTTTCTTCATGCGAATTACAAGGATTTGGGCCTGGTCTTGGAGAAACAGTATATCCTTTGCGTTAGACTCATTAAATAGTCTGACACAAACTTTGTCCAGTTCAAGCTGAGTAATCGCTGTTCTGATACCCAGAAGCTATTTTCGGTCATAGGAGATGGTGTTAGCAATATCATGGTCAAAATAAGTTACAAACAATGTGAAAAAACACACAAAATAGCACAATTGGTTAGGAACTCGCAGCCAACCCCTCCAGCGCCATTATTATATCTATATGTAATAGTGGTATATAGGTGTTAGTTGGTGGTACGTAATAGAGGTATATAGACGGAGGCTTAGTTGGTGGTATGTAATAGGGGTATATAGATGTTAGTTGGTAGTGCAATTTATAAAAAAAAGTTTCACAAAAGGTAATGTGATTGAACACATACTACATCACATTAGGTGGCAGCATGCACAAACACAATGTGCAAACGCAATGATACCGAAGAAGAATCGTCCTTAGAGACAGGATTGTATTGAGGCACAGATCTGGGGAAGGGTACCAAATCATTTCTGCAACATTGAAGGTCATCAAGAACACAGTGGCTTCCATCACTCTTAAATGGAAGAAGTTTGGAACCTCCAAGACTCTTCCTAGAGCTGGCCACCCGGACGAACTGAGCAATTGGGGGAGAAGGGCCTTGGTCAGGGAGGTGACCAAGAACCCGATGTTCACTGACAGAGCTCCAGAGTTCCTCTGTGGAAGCACAACACTCCACCAATCAGGTCTTTATGGTAGAGTGGCCAGACGGAAGCCACTCCTCAGTAAAAGGCACATGACCGCCCGCTTGGAGTTTGCTAAAAGGCACCTGAAGGACTCTCAGACCATGAGAAACAAGATTCTCTGGTCTGATGAAACCAAGATTTAATGCCAAGCGTCAGGTCTGGAGGAAACCTGGCACCATCCCTACGGTGAAGCATGGTGGTGGCAGCATCCTGTTGTGGGGATGTTTGTCAGTGGCAGGGACTGGAAGACTTGTCAGAATCGAGGGAAAGATGAACAGAGCAAAGTACAGAGAGATCCTTGATGATAACCTGCTCCAGAACGCTCACGACCTCAGACTGGGGTGAAGGTTCACCTTCCAACAGGACAACAACCGTAAGCACACAGCCAAGACAACGCAGGAGTGGCTTTGGGACAAGTCTCTGAACATCTTTGATTGGCACAGCCAGAGCCCAGGCTTGAACCCTGATCAAACATCTCTGGAGAGACCTGAAAATAGCTGTGCAGCGACACTCCCCATCCAACCTGACAGAGCTTGAGAGGATTTGCAGAGAAGAATGGGAGAAACTCCCCAAATACAGGTGTGCCAAGCTTGTAGCGTCATACCCAAAAAGACTTGAGGCTGTAATAGCTGCCAAAGGTGCTTCAACAAAGTGCTGAGTAAAGTGTCTGAATACTTATGTAAATGTAATATTTCAGTTTATTTCTAATAAATTAGCAAAAAATTATAAAATCCTGTTTTTGCTTTGTCATTATGAGGTAATGTGTGTAGATTAATGAGTGTGAAAAAAACAATTGAATCCATTTTAGAACATGTAACAAAATGTGAAAAAGTGTTGAATGCAGTGTATGTACAGTGAGGGAAAAAAGTATTTGATCCCCTGCTGATTTTGTACGTTTGCCCACTGACAAAGAAATTATCAGTCTATAATTTTAATGGTAGGTTTATTTGAACAGTGAGAGACAGAATAACATCAAAGAAATCCAGAAAAATGAATGTCAAAAATGTTATAAATTGATTTGCATTTTAATGAGGGAAATAAGTATTTGACCCCTCTGCAAAACATGACTTAGTACTTGGTGGCAAAACCCTTGTTGACAATCACAGAGCTCAGACGTTTCTTGTAGTTGGCCACCAGGTTTGCACACATCTCAGGAGTGATTTTGTCCCACTCCTCTTTGCAGATCTTCTCCAAGTCATTAAGGTTTCGAGGCTGACGTTTGGCAACTCGAACCTTCAGCTCCCTCCACAGAGTTTCTATGGGATTAAGGTCTGGAGACTGGCTAGGCCACTCCAGGACCTTAATGTGCTTCTTCTTGAGCCACTCCTTTGTTGCCTTGGCCGTGTGTTTTAGGTCATTGTCATGCTGGAATACCCATCCACGACCCATTTTCAATGCCCTGGCTGAGGGAAGGAGGTTCTCACCCAAATTTGACAGTACATGGCCCCGTCCATTGTCCCTTTGATGCGGTGAAGTTGTCCGGTCCCCTTAGCAGAAACCCCCCCCCAAAGCATAATGTTTCCACCTCCATGTTTGACAGTGGGGATGGTGTTCTTGGTGTCATAGGCAGCATTCCTCCTCCTCCAAACACTGCGAGTTGAGTTGATGCCAAAGAGCTCCATTTTGGTCTCATCTAACCACAACACTTTCACCCAGTTGTCCTCTGAATCATTCAGATGTTCATTGGCAAACTTCAGACGGGCATGTATTTGTGCTTTCTTGAGCAGGGGGACCTGCAGGATTTCAGTCCTTCACGGCGTAGTGTGTTACCAATTGTTTTCTTGGTGACGATGGTCCCAGCTGCCTTGAGATCATTGACAAGATCCTCCCGTGTAGTTCTGGGCTGATTCCTCACCGTTCTCATGATCATTGCAACTCCACGAGGTGAGATCTTGCATGGAGCACCAGGCCGAGGGAGATTGACAGTTCTTTTGTGTTTCTTCCATTTGCGAATAATTGCACCAACTGTTGTCACCTTCTCAACAAGCTGCTTGGCGATGGTCTTGTAGCCCATTCCAGCCTTGTGTAGGTCTACAATCTTGTCCCTGACATCCTTGGAAAGCTCTTTGGTCTTGGCCATGGTGGAGAGTTTGGAATCTGATTGATTGATTGCTTCTGTGGACAGGTGTCTTTTATACAGGTAACAAACTGAGATTAGGAGCACTACCTTTAAGAGTGTGCTCCTAATCTCAGCTCGTTACCTGTATAAAAGACACCTGGGAGCCAGAAATCTTTCTGATTGAGAGGGGGTCAAATACTTATTTCCTTCATTAAAATGCAAATCAATTTCTAACATTTTTGACATGCGTTTTTCTGGATTTTTTTGTTGTTATTCTGTCTCTCACTGTTCAAATAAACCTACCATTAAAATTATAGACTGATCATTTCTTTGTCAGTGGGCAAACGTACAAAATCAGCAGGGGATCAAATACTTTTTTCCCTCACTGTATGTGAAGAATTGGATCAAGTGGTTGGTGTACAACGACAGAGCCGCATGGTAGATGGAGTGTCTCTCCCGTCTTACATGTATTTGGGTTGTATATGATCCCGTGTGGCTCAGTTGGTAGAGCATGGTGTTTGCAATGCCAGGGTTGTGGGTTCGATTCCCACGTGGGACCAGTACGGGGGAAAAAATGTATGAAATGTATGCACTCACTACTGTAAGTCGCTCTGGATGAGAGCGTCTGCTAGATGATTAAAATGTACAAATGTATATGAGAGCCTTCATGCCGAAAGCCGTGCGGTTTGATAAATGTAAATGATTTGGTCAAGTGTATGTAGACGAGAGAGATATTATATGCCAGCTGAGCTTAAATGCTGCAATTGTGGTGGTGAACATGCACCTGAATTTCTTAAGTTAGGGTGAAGGAGACGGAGGTGGCAAGAATAAGGGCTGTCCAGAATGTCTCCTATCCGGAGGTGTTGAGAAGAGCGGAAGAAAGGAGTGAAGTTGAAGAAGTAATGATAATAGGACTAGAGACACAAGATGATACTCCTTGTCAACAGAGGGATCCTGGCATGTTAACAAGGTGGACTTTGTAGCGTTTATACTTTGGATATTAACTTTACAGCGCAAACGGAGAGGAAATCTAAGAAAATAGGTATTGTGTGTGTGGCTGAATGTTTTTTTGGGAGTTATTTTGCCGAGGCATACAAGGAATCCAGTCGATTAATGCTCAATTCTCACAGGCACTAGATGTGATTTGAATGTGACCGAAGGAGTGGGATGGTTGTTCGATTTATTTAGTATTATCCTGGGTCCCCCTCCTTCTCGCAATGGATTTATTTTGTTACACCCGGTACAGTAGGTGGCGGCAATACACCAATAGGTGTCGTCTGCCATAAAACTTTAAAGAAGATGAAGAAGATGCCACTTGAACTAGACGACAATTTTTGTTAGGTATCCACAAGGAAATGTCTGTCAGGGGGATTACTTTGTTTTTTCGAAATTGTACAACTCTGAAGTTACTTCGTTAATCCTGGAAGGTCATATTTTAAATACACTAGCTTTAATACCATCGGATATATGTGTATAATTGAGTTTAGTAGAAGTCAATTTGGCCAATGGGAAACGGATTATTCAGAGAATCTTGCGGCTCTATGTAATTATTCCCTGCTGTACTGTTAGCTACTAGCTAGTGATAACGCCTGATAGTCAGTTAGCTAAATCGTTGAAGAAATTTGGGACCGTTGTGATAGTAACTTGAGGGAGGCTTTTACAACAAGATAACTTCTTTACTGGACGGAATACGACGAAAGTACAAGGATATAACTACCGTTAAGTTGAAGTTGTTTCGAGCGAAAATGATTTTTTTTTTACCATCAGCTAACATCTAGTAAATTAGCTAGCTAGTTGACAGGGATATCCGTGAAAATTGGGTATGGTGTGAAATAACTTGCTAACGTTACCTACTTTAGATTTGTTTTAACCATATAATTTAACATACCAAGCTAACGATGCGGGATTCAACAGTGAATTTCAGTGTTCTCCATAGAACATGCAAGTTGGTCGTCCTTCTATGTTTTTTCCATATTTCGGTCACTTTCATTTTTTACGTGAGGTCGTTAGATTTTCGTTTTGCATTTGCGAAGCACGACCAAACTGCATCAAAGGACACCGCAACTGACGCGTTTGAAACGAACCACTTTTCTGTAGACAACGTGACTACAATCACCAAAGAACTTGGAAAATGTCCTGACACATCGCCACTGCTTGGTAAGTAACGTTAGCTGATATGTTGCCAAAACGAACAACATACATATTTAATCAACATAGCGTAATCAATGTGTATGGCGTGAACTGTAGACTCACTGGTGCATTGTACGATGATTGGTTGGTAGTCTTGCCAAAGTCTCTTATCAACAAACAATTATAAAAGTTGTTACCCATGTCTGTCAGGCACAATCATTCATATGCTCTGATAAGGAATGAATAAAGAGCTTGGATTACATGTCCCTTAATTCTCTAACCTAATGTAAACTACAAGTTCAAGGTATAGATGAGTGCATAGCCACCAGTTATTTTATGACCGCTTACCCTGTAGGGTTTGGTATTTCACTTATTTATACAATAGGTCTATCTATCTATAGCCCCACTCATGCATTATTAATGCTTAGCATAGGTCTACTGCTAGTGCTCTTGAATTCATTGTTTGCGTTAGCTTATTTCCACACAGGTTTGTTGTTGTTGTTCAGTGGCCTTCTCCTTTAGCTCAGATTTCAAAAAAGAGATGTTTATGCAGCTGTGGCCCTAGCTGATCTATCCTTCTGCCACAAAACCCTGACTGCTCCAGAGGTGGGAGGCAGTGGATAACAGTGGTGTACTCGTTCTGCCCTCAGCAGTCTTGGCGATTGAATTGAAAAGCAATGCGGTCTTGGGGTTTAGGAACGTCAACCTCAAGGTCACGTTATAGAAAACAATACAATAAGTAAACTATGTCATATATGTAGTATGACCTTTTTTTGTATGGCTTTTGTAATTTGACCTACTGTTGCTACTTGTGTAAGTCACTGGCTTGTAGGAGCCATACTATTGTGTCTTTAAAGTTACACTATGCAGAAATCACTCTGACATTTCCTGGTTGCTAACGTTCTAATAGTTCACTTATTTTCAGTTAAGCAGGTATTCCCAAACTGGGGTATGCAATGCCATCGAGGGTACGCCAAATAATAATAACATTTTTAATTCTTCGCATTTTCAAACAGTACATTTTATATTTTCTATCTGGGCCATACATTTGGTTGAGGTTTTTTTGCCCGAGTAGCTTCGTTTCACTGCCGAAAAAAATAAAATTAAACCATCTAGTGTAGAGCGAAATATCAACACAATGTCAAATACAGGTAGCCTAGTCAAATAATTAACATCCAATCACATTAACCGTTACTCTCTCACGGGAAACCTTCACTCTTACTCAGACATTTAGAAACGAAACATGACAATTTGAAAAATATGCCCCAGGAGTTTTTTCAGTGAGAATAAAGACAACTTTTGAGTAGTAAGACATGTATAAAAGCAACAGATACCATTAATATGAAGGGGCTAGAAGAGTCTTTATATGGTGAGCTACCGAGTGGCTAGGACAGGCAAGCCCCATACTGTTGTGGAGGACTTAATTCTTCCTGCTGCCGTGGATATGGCTGGAACAATGCTGGGGGGAAAGACCCAAAAAACTATATACAGACAATTCCATTGTCAAACAACACTGTTTCACGATACATCAGTGACAGGTCAGGAGATGTTTCGAAACAATTGCTGCTTTGCATACAAGCGTTACAGCTGGATGAGTCAACAGACGTGGCGGGTCTGGCACAGCTCCTGGTATATGTCCGTTAGGTTTATGGGGGGTCAATTATGGAAGACATCCTCTTCTGCAAACCACTGGAAACCAGGACAACAGGAGAGGATATTTTTAAAATACTGGACAGCTTTGTGACATCAAATGGACTTTGGTGGTCAAGATGTGTTGGTATCTGTACTGATGGCGCAAAAGCCATGACAGGGAGACATAGTGGAGTGGTAACGCGCGTGCAAGCAGTTGCTCCCGACACCACTTGGGTACACTGCAGCATCCACCTAGAGGCTCTTGCTGGCAAGGGAATGCTTGATAGCTTGAAAGACGTTTTGGACACTACAGTGAAAATGGTTAACTTTGTTAAAGCAAGGCCTCTGAACTCTTGTGTATTTTCTGCATTATGCAATGATATGGCCAGCGACCATGTAACGATTTTACAACTGGTTATCAACGGGCAAAGTATTGACACGTTTTTTTTTTTTTTTTAATTGAGAGATGAGCTTAAAGTTCTTTACTGACCATTTCCACATGTCTGACTGTTTGCATGATGACTGGGCTATCTGGGTGACGTTTTTTTCTTGCCTGAATTATCTGTATCTAGGATTACAGGGACTCTCCGCCACTATATTCAATGTGCGGGACAAAATTGTGGCTATGATTTAAGAAGTTGGAGCTCTTTTATGACTGCATTAACAAGGACAACACACAGGTCTTTCCATTATTGTATGATTTTTTTTTGTGTGCAAATGATCTCAAGCTTACGGACAATGTCAAATGTGATATAGCGAAGCACCTGAGTGAGCTGGGTGCGCAATTACGCAGGTACTTTCCCAAAACGGACGACACAAACAACTGGATTCATTGTCCCTTTCATGCCCTGCCTCCAGTCCACTTACCGATATCTGAACAAGAGAGCCTCATCAAAATTGCAACAACTGGTTCTGTGAAAATTTTATTTAATTAGAAGCCACTGCCAGATTTCCGTATAGGGCTACACTCAGTTTCTTGCCTTGGCAAATCGCGCTGTTAAGACACTGATGCCCCTTGCAACCACGTACCTATGTGAGAGTGGTGTCTGGGCCCTGACTAGCATGAAAACTAACTACACACTGATTTAAGACTGAGACTCTCTCCAATACAACCCAACATTGCAGAGTTATGTGCATTTCAAGCGCACCCTTCTCATTAACCTGTGGTGAGTTATTCACAATTTTCGATGAACAAATGTTTTATATGGCTAAATAAAGAGCATCATTATTATAATATTATTTGTTCCCTGGTCCTATAAGAGCTCTTTGTCAATTCCCACGAGCTGGGTTGTGACAACAACTCACACTCACTCTTATGTTTAATAAATGTATCATATGGTGTGTGTGAGGCAGGCTTACAATGATGGCAAAAAACAACATTTGAGAGTGCGCTGACCCTGGTGCTAGAGGGGCTATGCAGCTGGAGGTTGAATGTTTGAAGAGCTACGGGACTATAAAAAGTTTGGGAACCACTAGTGTAGAGAATCATTGTACCATCTAAACTGCTGTGAAATATATTTTGCATTACCAAAGATATTGTATTTTCAGCTTTGTGAAGCTGGGGCATAAAACAGGAAGTAAAAGCCGCAAAAACAAAACTTAAGAACGTGTCGCATAGAAATGGTGCACATAGAACAGATATACAGCTTCTTAGACTTGCTTTCAATGAGTGACAGATCTATAACACCCTTTTCCATGTGAATTTGGTCAGGTCGCCCAAACAGATACATATTGCAGCTTTTAATAATAAAACCTTTCAGAAGACATTGTCAGGAGAAAAATCAATTGCTGAAAACAGGAGATTGGATAACTAGGCTAAATTTCCTTCCTATAGTATAAACCTGCCCAGCCTATATTAGTCCTACGATACGATTTTAAACATTGTTTGTTTGAGCTACAGACTGCTTAACGGTGGCTGAGCTAGAGCGGACTTTGAGACACGGGCGGCTCCCAAAAACACCCTGGTTTCACAAACACCTCTCTTGCTCAGCCCCCGTGAATCATACAGATGTATGGTTGGTATCAGCGGATGCAGAAGAGATAGACAAATCCAATCTATTTGGACCCATCAATGAAAAGCTGAAACTCTCACGAACTAGCACATGTAACCAGTTTTGCTGTGTGGCATTCACAAACCGCACGAGTCGTTAGAAGGTAAGCGGTTCTCTTACATGGAAGATCATAGGAATCCCAGGACATAGTGTATATAATACTATAACAAAATTACTTAGTTGCTGTCACAAACTCCAACCTCCACTCAGTTGTCACTGACTAGGTGGATATTCATTTCCCACCAACAATTTCTGTACTTAAATTCGTTTATTTTATTATTATTTTTTTATATCAGGGTTTGTTTGGTGGACCTTATTTGTCTTTTGACATTTGTCAATAAAACTCATGCAACTGTTTATCAAATTACTTTGTTCTACCTGTAGCCATGGTTGTCCTAAAAGAAAATGGTGAAACACTTCAATGTGAGGCTAAATTTGAGGGCAGAGAAAGCAGATTTAATGAAAGTAGTGAAGTTCACTGTGGGAGGCCTGGGACCAATGGAGTTTTAGATTTGACTTGCTATTTACATTGGCTCTACCGAATCATCAATTATCAGGGCTATTGTAGATATGGAGCCCTGACAAAAATGTATGACCTTTCCTCTCTCGTTCTCGTCCAGTTGGCCCACTGCGAATTGAGTTCTCCAACCCAGTCAGCCTGGACGTGGTAAGGAAGGAAAACCCCAATCTTAAGAATGGGGGGCGCTTCAAGCCCAAAGACTGCATGGCCCTCCAGAAGGTGGCCATCATCATCCCTTTCCGCAACCGCGACGAGCACCTCAAGTTCTGGCTCTACTACCTCCACCCCATCCTTCAGCGCCAGCAGTTGGACTATGGCGTCTATGTCATCAACCAGGTGGGTCCCTCCCAGCCGGCCCCCGTCTGCTCTCTGTCTGCATACAGCAGGATGGAGTAGTGGGAAACGCAGGTTAAAAGGTTTTAACCATCTTAATGCAAGAAATAAACAAAGGTGGTCTGTATATTTGAAATATAGGTTAGCTGGAGTTTACTGGTACTGTAAATCACAAGTACAAGTACTTTCACCATATTTTATTTGGGTTTTACGCTTTTAAGCAGAGTGGGTTAGGCTGTGTAAAAACAAAAGGGCATCAAGCCCCCAAATTACAGGCTGTAATGGCAGCTGCCAAGTGACTTGGCTCGTTGAGACATGCTGGTAGATTTGTATGCTTATTGAGTAGCCTAACTCTTCTGGGACAGCGAACTTCAGTCAGATTCAACCTTGTGTTGCTTGTCAGATAAGCTTTTTAGGCCCTTTTTTTTATTTTATTTTTTTCTCTCCAAGTCTGTCAAAGGTTTGACGTGTCTCTCGTTTTCAATAAAATAATTTCTTGCTTTCCAGTCAAGATAAAGAGTAGGCTAGCATCCAAGTAACTGATGCCTCCCTTCTTTTTAAGAACTACAATTTGCAGTAGTCCTTTGTGTTCCCGTATATATATGGGAAGAAATCAGATCTTAAAATGTAGTGCCAGCATTTGTCTCTGCATCTGTTCTTTGTCCATGAGCAACTTCCTTTTATTTATTCATGGTATTTGCACAACCAAGAGGCTATCACCGAACACAAATGGACGTGACGCAGAAAACGCTGAAAGCCACACTGTCTATCTCTGACACTTGAAAGACCTGCGAGAATAGCCCCGCCCGGAAGGCTCTTTTTATCCTTTCACATTCCTGTTTCTTTTCATCAAGATCCTTTATTGGTATAATGGAACACTCTTTCTTTGATGTACAACAAGGTATAGAGTTGGTTACAGATAACTAAAGGAAGAATTCAACAAGGGTTGTACTTCAACTTTCATGCAAAACATTTGGGGAACCTGGCCTAGACACACTTCCTGTCTTTTCTAGATCGAAAAACAGTCAGTAGGCCTAATTTGGGCCGTTTTAGTGTGATCATATAGGCCTAGTTTAGTAGGACTGGGAATTGCCAGGGACCTCATGATACGATGTCATGAGACTTAGGCGTTGATACGATATGTATTGCGATTCTGTACGTATCGCGATTTGATACTGTGATTTCTATTGCGATTCGATGCGGTCTGCTGCAGAGAGACGAGAGAGCCACGAGAAAAACGAGTTTTGCTCAATCATGGTAATGAAAGCGCTGAAAACAAATTGGATCCTTATTTGAGAACAAGCTATTAGGGGATAAAAAGTGTGGTTTTGGTCCAGGTACAGCCAACTAGCGCAAAAATAATATTCTGATGTGTAACTATCGATTTTAATGTTTTACTTTTAGCATTATTGTTTAGCGTATGTAGTTACCTGCTCAGGTGATATCAAGTCTGTTTTTTAATTTAAAAAAAATCATCAACAAAGCACAGTTCTACACTAGTTTGACATGCTCTTGGTGCAACATGGTGAATATCATATTGCCTCTAATCAAGTAATCTAAGTATCTAGATGGCTACTAGCCAACACTTTTGATCAAAGACTGACAAGTTGACCATAGAGTAGTGATCATGATAAGCACTTAGTGCCACAACAAGTTGGCTCCTCAGTTTTGACTACTATAATAGCTACAAACTGGCCTGGTTTGGTCAGTGGCAATCATTAGCCTGAGTGGTGCCACTATAGGGCCCTCTAAAATCAATTACTTTTTTTGCGTGAGTCATTTAGTTTTTTATTTTAGTTTTCGCTTTCTCAGTTTTTTGATTTTTCCTGGTAAAATGTATTTAGACTTTTTGTAAAAAATAAAAATACGTTTTATAGAAAAACAACTAAATTGGATGCAGCACCCCCACAAGTATTTTTCTCCGCTCATACAGGAGTACTATTTTGGTTGTTGAGATTTATCAGGGGGTGCATCCCTACTTCAGTAGAAACATGAGGCCACAGATGGGCAGAAACATGTTTTTTCACGATTTCAGTGTGGGAGTGTGTGTTCTCATTGAAAGTGTTAGACTATGTTCTCACAGGTATGGGGATTTACTATGTGAATACTGGAGTTCACCTCAAGGGTATTTGGAAATCAATCTGGCAAAAGGACAAACTGGAATATGAATACCATTGCACAGCCCAGAGTTGACAATGTAAAAATGTATTAGTTATTGGGTCATCTAATCCAATTTCACACAAAGGCTGACCTGAACGTAGGATAACGATATCTATCCTTCTCAATATCCTTCAAGTCATTAACACTGTCTGGGATAAACCAAAGTCACTTTTGAACATTTATTGACAAGCCAAAGTTAATACGGTCATACAGGACCATATTGTAGATTAAATCTGTATCAGTTATGTGTAGTTTAATGACATGATTCTTTGCAGATGGAGGTATTATTGACTCTTGGGAGGCCAGTACTGTTTTTCAGCTTGAAGGCCTAATTGACTCTTTGTTCTCATGCCAGGACTTGTTGCCTCCCACCCACCAACAGGTAAAGTGTGGCTCAACCAACATGTTGTAGTGTAGACTGAACGCCAGACCTAGAACGTCATACGCAGCAAATACATGGTTCTATTTGAATATATAATACTTATATATATTTTTTTTTAGTATACTCTACTCTGGTCTCCAACACAAGTAGCAAATTGGTTCAAGATGTCAGGCTTGACATGGTGGTGTCCACTGCAAAGAAAAGTAGCTTTAATGCCTGCTATTATACTAATGAGTCAATCTGACTTCTTCTGTAGTCGAGTCACCTAGCTATTGCTAAAGGGCCCTTCAATGCTGTTAAACACAATTATTGGGTCTTTGTTGGAGTTCTACTCAATCTTTCTGCTTCTCTCTTCTGTTTCTCCTTTCCTGTCCTTTCCTCTCTTTTTTAAAATGTCTTCCTCGTTTCCCTACCCCCTTGCTCAAAACGCCTCCCCTTTTGCATGTCAGGCGTGTCTGGCCAATGGCTGTGGTCGCTGGAAGAGGAGAAAATTGTCCCCTGCTTGCTCTGGCCAGTTGCGTGACTCCATGGGCTGAGGGGTTCTACTGGTAATGTGTGCTTCTTTTCTGTCTCTTTCTGTCTCTTTCTTATTATTGACTGAGAGAAATCTATTTTGGTCACATGCACTTCTGAAATCTTCTACACTTGATTCTTTCTGTCTTTGCAAATGATCCACACCCTGTATTCAAATGAGGCTGTCATGCACTGTAGGAGAGCGGGATGCATCACTTGGTGGAGGGGAAACAACACACTCCCAAGAACAAACACAGTCATAGACCTCCTTAGCGGATGCTTATTTCAGACCGTAGCAGATGTCTCAAAGTTTATTTTAATCAGGCATCATATGACGGTCTCTCTTATCGCCACAATGTGTAACATGACATGTGACTGACAAAGTGCTTCAGCGGAGAACACTACTTACTGAACATTCATTCAATTGTCGGGACTCCTGTCCAGATTACATTAACTGTGCTGCTTCTTGGCATCACACACCCTCGTTCTGGTTTTCTTGCTCTGTTTAAGTGAATTGTCTTTTGAAGAACACTAGCCACGGTTTTATTTGATGCAATCGAAACAAGGACTGAGGTCATGTTATTAGGAGGTTTCATCTGCCCCATTTTTTTTGAATATTTTAGCCAGTTTTGGTTCTATGGGTATTCAGGCAGACCTTTTCTGGAGGACCATCAGATCAAGCCATTGACATATGAGACGTATCCATTGAGAGGCACTTCGCCCACATTGAAGGCACACTGACACAGAACACGATGCTCCCGTTCTTTTGCCAAAGGACACAGCACAGAGCATCATCCCAGTAGAACTACATCAGCCCTGGTAACCCTGCCTTTTTTTCAGCCTGAGAAGACAAAAAGAGAAAAAAAGACAATCCCACCCACATGAACAAATACTACGGTACTTACTATTGAATTATATACTGCTCAAAAAAATAAAGGGAACACTTAAACAACACATCCTAGATCTGAATGAAAGAAATAATCTTCTTAAATACTTTTTTCTTTACATAGTTGAATGTGCTGACAACAAAATCACACAAAAATAATCAATGGAAATCAAATTTATCAACCCATGGAGGTCTGGATTTGGAGTCACACTCAAAAGTAAAGTGGAAAACCACACTACAGGCTGATCCAACTTTGATGTAATGTCCTTAAAACAAGTCAAAATGAGGCTCAGTAGTGTGTGTGGCCTCCACATGCCTGTATGACCTCCCTACAACGCCTGGGCATGCTCCTGATGAGGTGGCGGATGGTCTCATTTACATTACATTACATTTAAGTCATTTAGCAGACGCTCTTATCCAGAGCGACTTATAAAGTCTCCTGGGGGATCTCCTCCCAGACCTGGACTAAAGCATCCGCCAACTCCTGGACAGTCTGTGGTGCAACGTGGCGTTGGTGGATGGAGCGAGACATGATGTCCCAGATGTGCTCAATTGGATTCAGGTCTGGGGAACGGGCGGGCCAGTCCATAGCATCAATGCCTTCCTCTTGCAGGAACTGCTGACACGCTCCAGCCACATGAGGTCTTGCATTAGGAGGAACCCAGGGCCAACCGCACCAGCATATGGTCTCACAAGGGGTCTGAGGATCTCATCTTGGTACCTAATGGCAGTCAGGCTACCTCTGGCGAGCACATGGAGGGCTGTGCGGCCCCCCCAAAGAAATGCCACCCCACACCATGACTGACCCACCGCCAAACCGGTCATGCTGGAGGATGTTGCAGGCAGCAGAACGTTCTCCACGGTGTCTCCAGACTCTGTCACGTCTGTCACATGTGCTCAGTGTGAATCTGCTTTCATCTGTGAAGAGCACAGGGCGCCAGTGGTGAATTTGCCAATCTTGGTGTTCTCTGGCAAATGCCAAACGTCCTGCACGGTGTTGGGCTGTAAGCACAACCCCCACCTGTGGACGCCGGGCCCTCATACCACCCTCATGGAGTCTGTTTCTGACCGTTTGAGCAGACACATGCACATTTGTGGCCTGCTGGAGGTCATTTTGCAGGGCTCTGGCAGTGCTCCTCCTTGCACAAAGGCGGAGGTAGCGGTCCTGCTGCTGTGTTGTTGCCCTCCTACGGCCTCCTCCACGTCTCCTGATGTACTGGCCTGTCTCCTGGTAGCGCCTCCATGCTCTGGACACTACGCTGACAGACACAGCAAACCTTCTTGCCACAGCTTGCATTGATGTGCCATCCTGGATGAGCTGCACTACCTGATCCACTTGTGTGGGTTGTAGACTCCGTCTCATGCTACCACTAGAGTGAAAGCACCGCCAGCATTCAAAAGTGACCAAAGCATCAGCCAGGAAGCATAGGAACTGAGAAGTGGTCTGTGGTCACCACCTGCAGAACTACTCCTTTATTGGTGGTGTCTTGCTAATTGCCTATAATTTCCACCTGTTGTCTATTCCATTTGCACAACAGCATGTGAAATTTATTGTCAATCAGTGTTGCTTCCTAAGTGGACAGTTTGATTTCACAGAAGTGTGATTGACTTGGAGTTACATTGTTCCCTTTATTTTTTTGAGCAGTGTATATTAAACTCTAGTATACTATACACTGTAGTATCCCTCGATCATGTGTAATACTTACTATAGAATGTTGTAGAATACAATATTAAATACTACAGATAAGTACTGTAGTAAATACTTCAGTAATGCCTGCAAAAACACCACAGTCCGCAAAAAAACATACTTTTTAAACTATAGTAATACTACAGTTTTTAATTTGCATATACCCTGCTTATTGCATGCTCCTTATCGCAATTTGTGCCACCCATAAGTGAGAAACATGCATGCCAAGTATAGACCATTTATTGTGTTCCCAGTCGGTTATAGAAAAGAGCAGAAGCTCTTTCCTTAAGGAGAAAGCATCCACTTCAATGTCAAAGATACTAAAACCAAAACACTAAATATTACAGTAATGTCTGCAAAAACACTACAGTAAATACTACATTATTTATTGAGGGGTGTGTGTGTGTGTGTATATATACCAAAAAATGTACTACAATATTTATACAGTAGCTAACTGTAAATACTACCGTATTCACTGTAGTGTTTTTACAGACAATAGTCTGCAAAAACACTACAGTGAATACGGTAGTATTTATACCATAGTGTACTTTAGTCTTTGTTCATGTGGGCAACCTATCCATGTTCTTGAGCAATCCTCTTACAGCTACATCGAGTCACATTAAATAGCTGGACGTGCAAGGCTTTGATCACACTGCATCAGCAACACAGAACATGAATTTCAATGAAAGTTTGTAAGTACACACACTGCTGATTTCAAGGTAAACACATGTTTTCCAGCAAACAACAAGATGCCTACACAACTTCAAAGACAAACGACTCTTAAGTCCTGTATTGTAATTTGGCAATGTTTTCCAGTTGTCCAAACCTTACATTTAAACAAGTCTGGTACTGTTTCTGACACGTTTGCATTGTCAATCGCATTATAATAGATAGCCGCCTGGATGCTTCAGTTTAGCCTTAGTTCTGGTGTGCGTGAGACATGGGTGGCCAACCAACCAATGAGGACCAGAGTTTCCTACCTTTGTCTAGACACTCAAAAATAAGTATTTTCTTTCTACATGATTCACCTTCCAATTCTAACCCCATATTCCCTCCATTCACACACTCTAGGACGGTGATGAGGTCTTTAACCGCGCCAAGCTCCTCAACGTTGGCTACTCGGAGGCCCTGAAGGAGTACGACTACGGCTGCTTTGTGTTCAGTGACGTGGACCTCATCCCCATGGATGACCGCAACACCTACAGGTGCTTCAGCCAGCCCAGGCACCTGTCTGTTTCCATGGACAAGTTTGGCTTCAGGTAAGCCAACGCTCCCACGGATAGCCCTGGAATTGTCTGTCTGTCTCCCTCCAGTTCACTGCCCAGACATAGTACCGACACGAATGAGCGTTCACACACACGGGAGTGTCCACATAAAAGCTTAAAGAGCACCTGTGGGTTCTAAGACGTTCTGTTCGTGTCACTCACTTGAACCCATTAACTGCTGAATTACCACTGCGCTTAGAGGAATGATGCCAGCAGCACAGGTGACAGTTGTTACTAAGGATTTCCTTCTTCCTTATTGTTCATGTGACTGATCAAAACCAGGTTCTGTAAAACAGCAGGCCACATATAAAGTGTCACTTGCCAAAGGAATGCTGTTTTTATTTAATGTATTCTTATTAAATGAACAAAGGCTTGTTTCTCTACATGTGTAACACCGTTACATGTCAGACAGGGAGGAGCTCTGACGCTAGAGACTGTATCTTTGTCTGTGTGTTTGATAAAAGGATTTGGGAGCTTCTCCTCTGTTGTGATACACAGCTCTGGTCCGACACAGCTGTAGACCTTATGCTTGGCGAGGCGCTGATCTACAGTCAGTTTGGCTCTGTTACCTGCTTCTGATGTAAGATTTAAATTGGTAAGGTAAGCTGACCCCAGATGTAACGTCATAGTCATGAGTTCCACCTGTGTACTGGTCATAGTACAGGTCTCTCAGCTTGTAACTGGGCTTTTATGGGCATCCTCTCACCAAACCCTTCCCTTTGTTGCACACACAACAGCTTGTATACTGTGTGTCATGTTCCTTGAAGGGCATGTAGCTCACCAAGCATCTGGATTCAATATCCAACAGGATTTTGGCAGGGAAATCCGTCTCCAGGAAAGACGCCAAGCTCCCCTTGTTGGGTAATTTGTTCGATGACTAAGTCCCACAATGGATTCATGCATTTTATTAAATTTTTGTTGATTTTCTTAATTGTGCTGACCTTTCCAATGTTAGCGATAGGATTTAAAGAATGTCGTTATAGCCAAGGCTAATTCGGTGTCCAAAATAAACAGGAAAGTGAGGCAAGGCTAAACCAGGGTGCTTCAGTCTCTTGGCTCCATGTTTCCCTACAGTACACTGTACAGAGAGCCAGCATGTAACTTGCAAAAGGCAGTGATACAAACTGAGGAAGAGGGTTTTTCTGCAGCACCTCATCTGCTAGGCTGATACTTCCTCTATCGTAGAACGTAAGCCACTGACTGCGGTTTCTGTTAGAGCCAGAGTCATTTACCCCCTTTTTTTTTCACGCAGGAAAAAAAGATTAGACGCATAAAATTATTTCTTGCTGCGTTTTATAAACGCAGATCTAAAATACTTCTTATTGTAATTTCTGCTCCCCATCAGACAAATTTTGTGCTTCAGTTGCACTTCTAAACTTGAATGAGAATTCACAAAGGTGCATTCTATCAGCAGACAGCGATTATTTTCTCCCCGGTACTTTTCTTGGTGTAGCCAGCCTATTTTTCTCTGGTAAAATGCAAGATTAGCTTTAAACAAAACATTAGGAAATGTAGCTGGCTGTATTCTTTTTATGATGGGCCTAGACATTAGAAATATGATGGCCGTGCATCAACAACAACAAAAAAGACCTTGCTTTTTCATTTAAAAGCTAATTTACTTGTGTGGCTGCCAACCAAATAGCGTTGCACTTCTGTTGTCATCTGATAAAAATGAAGCCAACTCCAGTTGCTCTAATGTATTTTTCTGTGAATGGAAAAACTATAGTTGTACGTCCCTGATCACTCTATTGAATAAAAAAACAATGACTTTCACTAAAAAACCATCCTGTGGCTATTTCCAAATATCCTAGTATACGGTTTACTGCCCAAGCCTAGTTTAAACTCTAAACAAATTCAACGTTCTATATTTATTTTTCTCTTTCCGCTCTCTCGCTCTCTCTCTCTCTCTCTCTCGCTCGCTCGCTCGCTCTCTCTGTGTCTCTCTCTCTCTTGCTCTCAGATTGCCGTACAACCAGTACTTTGGAGGCGTGTCGTCAATGAGCAAGGAGCAATTCCTCAAGATCAACGGCTTCCCCAACAACTACTGGGGCTGGGGAGGGGAGGACGACGACATTTTCAACAGGTCAGAGTCCGCACAGCCACTCTCAGACAAATGTCTGTGGCTCATAGGAGGACTCAATGTAAAAAGCAGATCATTCATATTTATTGGGTAAAGTGATAGCCAAGGTTTCACATTAAAATATTTTCTTGAGTGAGCAATGTTGAAACCCTGTTACATGAGCCTAGTTCTTGTCATTCGTCAGTGTGCGTTGTTGTGTTTTTAGCCCTACTTTTTCCATTGTTCCAACTTGCCCCCAAGGGTGCCCTTGTATGCCACTACCACCATTTGCTCTTGAAGGAAATTATGTATCAGTGAGTATCCTGTTAGCATCCATTTCAGCTGAGGCGCTTTCACAAGCAGATGGGACACCCACACAAACTTGTCATTTGTGAGGAGGGGTATGTGTCTTGTCTCTGAGACACTCCCGGAACACACCCCCCTCCAGCTATCTCTGTTTCTCCAGTTTCTGAACGATGCCAACAGCACACACTTGTTACTAAGGCTTTTTTCTTGTTTTTCACGTGACTGATCAAAACCAGGCTCTATAAAGGATTAGTCAAGAATCAGGCAAAAAAAGAGGAGGCTACATATATAAAGTGTCACTTGCCAAATTAATCTTGTATTATTTAGTTTCTTCTTATTAAATGCACAAAGGCTTGTTTCTCCTTACCTCTATCAGTTAGACAAACAAGCATTTTAAATCACTAATGCAGAAAGCAGTGTTGTAAAGATTGGAAGGAGTTTGGCATGTCATTTGAATGGAACTTGTATACCTTATTTGTCTTGAGTCATGTGTTTCGAATAGCCTGCCTCTAGACTATCAACGTGCTGACAGGAGCAGCACTGCCTTCAAAGGTCGGCTGTCAGAATGGCTTAAATGCTATTCAGTTTAGCCTTAGGTAGCAATGCTGTGAGCGTTGGACTATTTGCTGCTCTGTTTTCTGACTATGGAGGAAGAAGTGGGGTCCAGTAACCAGTAGAGCAAACTTTTTTTTCTTTTCATACTATAATTTGACTATTAGATATTCAATGTTTCTTTAGAATAAAATGTAAAAAAAAAAATTGTTTCACAATATTAAAATGAGTTCAGTTTATAACAGGCCTTAAAATAATGTCAAAGCAACACTGACTAGGGCCTGACAGTGATGGTGAAAACGAGGGACATGTCAAAAGATGCTGAATTTTGGCACTTAAGCATGTTTTTATTTACTTAAATATATGTATGTTTATTTAAAATATCAAAGGGACGGTTTTGGGATTAAATTCTCTGCATAACATATACTGTGCCTCGTTAACTTCTGCATTTGAGACTTGCGTAACCCAATAGCTTCACTATAGACCAGACAAACTGAACACTGTCTCCAGAACTGAATTATAGATGAACTCCACACATACTGATGAATGCCCAACAGCACAACGTGTTAACATGTTGTTGTTGTTTTTGTCTCTGCTGCTTTTTCAGCTCTTTGGAGTGTTTGCTTGATAAGTCACCGTATCCATTTTGATAGGGATACTGTAAACAATGGCAGACAGGATGTTTCCAGACATACTCAGTTATTCACTGTGGTCTGGAAGCTTTTATCAGCTGTGACCCTGAACCATGCTACACAAACAAGCGATTTCCAGTGTAGTTACACCAGAGAGTCTGGATATAATAATGAGAAGCCTATGTTTTTTTGTTTTGTTTTTTTTTCTCAAAGTTGCCGGGATGTCGATTGCATCACACTTATATCAGTGCACTCATATCAACCTAAGCATTACAAAACTTTTATTAGATGAAATAAGCCTTATGTATCAAAATAGCAATTCAGTTTTATCTTTTTAATATAATTTGACACTCATTGCCCCCCAATACAAAAACGCCTCACTTGCTTAATAATGAATGATCTGCTTAACGTGGACAGATTTTGTGCAGAGTAAACCCTCTCGCTTTGCCTCTTCCTCTCTGGTTACACCTATTGAGTTAGGCAATAGTCCACTATTTGCATCTCTTGCACAGAGGCAACTGAATGAAAACCAAATAACCTGTTTTACTCCATTTCACATCTATCCTACTTTTTCTTTGACCTTTTTTAGGTTTATTTCACTATTGTAAGAAAAACGTGCAGATTTTCTCCCAGGTGTAAAAGCTGTTGTAACTGCGTCCCACAGTGTTTTAGTTAGACTGATGGTCTGACTCATGCTGCTGCTGTGTTTTTAACAGGCTGAACTCCAAGGGGATGACCATCTCACGGCCCAGCGGAGCCGTGGGGAAATGCAGGATGATCCGCCACAACCGGGACGGTGGGAACGAAGACAACCCACAGAGGTGAGGTTCCGACTCCTGTTCTCAGGGGCTGTATTTCCATGTATAATGGTACCCTCTCTGGGTTTGTTCACTCCCTTTCGCATGAATCTAGCCAAATCGGATTTAATAGGAGTAAGCAATAGGTCCACCAAGGGATGTACTGATTCAACGATACGCACCGGTCCCCGATTTTTCAAACGTTTAAGATGCAAGTGCATCGGTCCGTGGACTCCAAACCGATCCAAATGTAGCATGCATCGGTCAAAAAAATGTATTCAAACGTTTACGGGTCACTAAAATGTTTAGTTCATGTTAGGCCTACATTCTCTCTCTTCCAAAATCACCTTCTTTTGGGACAACTGATACGTCCTCTCCTTCAGTGTCGAACTGCATGTTACTGTGTTGACAGTAGAGGTCGACCAACTGTGATTTTTCAACACCGATACCGGTTTATTGGAGTACCAAAAAATACCGATACCGATTTTTATTTTTATTTTTTATTATTATTTATAAAAAAAAAAAAAAACAAGTATTATTATTTTTTTTATATATATATTTTTGTTGTTTTTATATATATATATATATATATATATATATTTTTTTTTTTTTAAAAAGATAATTTTGTTTAATAAAAAAAAAATTTGTAATGTGAATTACAACAATACTGAATGAACAATGAACACTTTTTTAAAATTATTATTATTATTTTTTTAACTTAATATAATACATAAAATCTATTTAGCCTCAAATAAATAATGAAACATGCTCAATTTGGTTTAAATAATGCAAAAACACAGTGTTGGAGAAGAAAGTAAAAATGCAGTATGTGCCATGTAAAAAAGCTAACGTTTAAGTTCCTTGCTCAGACCATATGAAAGCTGGTGGTTCAATATTCCCAGTTCTTCACTATTTACAGTTAAGTTTTAGGTTGTAGTTATTATAGGAATTATGACGCGTCGACTATTTCTCTTTATACCATTTGTATTTCATATACCTTTGACTATTGGATGTTCTAATAGGCATTTTAGTATTGCCAGCCTAATCTCAGGAGTTTATAGGCTTGAAGTCATAAACAGCGCTGTGAATCAACAATTGCTAAGAGCTGCTGGCAAATGCAGTAAAGTTTGAATGAATGCTTATGAGCCTGCTGCTGCCTACCACTGCTCAGTCAGACTGCTCTATCAAATCATAGACTTAATTATAATATAATAAACACAGAAATACGAGCCTTAGGTCATTAATATGGTAAAATCCGGAAACTATCATCTCGAAAACAAAACATTTATTCTTTCAGTGAAATACGGAACCGTTCCGTATTTTATCAAACGGGTGGCAACCCTAAGTCTAAATATTGCTGTTTACATTGCACAACCTTCAATGTTATGTCATAATTATGTACAATTTTGGCAAATTAGTTCGCAACGAGCCAGGCGGCCCAAACTGTTGCATATTCCCTGACTCGGCGTGCAATGAACGCAAGAGAAGTGACATAATTTCCCTAGTTAATATTGCCTGCTAACATGAATTTCTTTTAACTAAATATGCAGGTTTTAAAAAATATACTTCTGTGTATTGATTTTAAGAAAGGCATTGATGTTTATGGTTGGGTACATTCGTGCAACGATTGTGCTTTTTTTCGTGAATGAGCTTGTTAAATCATCACCCGTTTGGCGAAGTAGGCTGTGATTCGATGATAAATTAACAGGCAACGCAGGACAAGCTAGTTAACCTAGTAATATCATCAACCATGTGTAGTTAACTAGTGATTATGTGAAGATTGTTTTTTATAAGATACATTTAATGCTAGCTAGCAACTTACCTTGGCTCTTTGCTGCACTCGCGTAACAGGTGGTCAGCCTGCCACGCAGTTTCCTCGAGCAATGCAATATAATCGGCATCCAAAAAGGCAGATTACCGATTGTTATGAAAACGTGAAATCGGTACTAATTAATCGGCCATGCCGATTTAATCGGTAGATCGATGACTGTCAACTAGAGGTCGACAAGTCATTTTGCATGCCGGACAACCCCAGGCAATATCAGTAGCCTACAATTGGGTTGGGGTTCATTTGTATATTAAACTTTTTAATCCCTACTAGTCTCCCTCATGGCTCAGCTCAGGTGCTTACATAGACATATTTAATTTACACACACACACACACAAAGTCCGCTCAGAGAGGCCCAGCTCATGAGCTCCATCAGCAACAGATTTTTAATTTAGAATGGAAAAGGAATGTGTTTATGCAACAAATGATAGTGCATCGAATAATTCTCTAATCAAACCGAATCGTTTCAAACTAAAACATATCGTTCCTGTATCACATCAAATCGCCTTCAAAGAGAAAGTTGCACATCTCTAGGTCCACCTAGTTTCAGCTATATTGGTTTCACTTATCCAGCTCTCAGATCTGTAAAGGAGAGCAGAAGAGAGGGAACAAAAGGTGTGCACAGTTGAACACTCCCCAGGCTCTCCTTGCCCTCGTCACACAAGGATCCAGTCACTCACTACTCTTTCCCTTGACGTCATTTCTCACGAACACTGGATGACTTGGTCAGCTCGGCCATTCTTCTCTGTACAGATGCAAACTTAACACTGCAATAAAAACCTCGGAAGGCATTGACGTGCAATAGAAGCCTGGGCAAACATTGACGTGCAATAGAAGCCTGGGCAAACATTGACGTGCAGTAGAAGCCTCAACATCCATGACAATAAATGTGGTCATTATCACACTAGGCCAAACTGATCCTTCAGGGCTATTGATTATCTATTGATCAGCGGCGGCAGTTAGCTAGACTGTATAGCGGATTACTTTTCAGTAGCACTTTGATTTGTTTGATTGTCGTGGTTAGATTTCTTGAGTAGCGTTTAATCAGGTAGTGTATAACAAGCAATGATTTTTGTGAAATCCAGAGGAGATGTTTGCCATAGGCTACACCTTAACCAAATAAAAAAAGACATGGTTCTTAAACCATGTCATTGAATTGTGGTTGAGCTGTGTTTTTTCTTTACAGGTTCGACCGCATCGCCCACACCAAGGAGACCATGAACAAAGATGGCATAAAAACCCTGTCGTACAAAGTGGTGAAAGTGGAGAAGGATCAATTATACACCAAAATCACTGTGGACGTGGGGAAAAAAATTACTCGTCAAACCAATTAAAACCTGAACAGCCTTGACAACCAATTTGCCACTGTGGTGGATGCTGTAACCAAATGTGCCTTGACACTATAAATAATCTTATGCCCTGGACTTTTTGGACCATAGAGAATGACTGATCTAATCAGCAAACGAACATGTTCCCCAATATTCCCTTTATTTTCGGCCTTTGCACATCCGATGGTGAATTGAACTGGGATTCCAGCGTTTCCATCATAGGATCCTTAAATCGTTGACGCCAGAAATGAGAGTTGACATTCCGTACATTGACACACTGTCGGGGTCCTATCAGGCTGATATGGCCCCCGCTCTCTCTGTCTGGAGACGGCTGCTGAGACCAAGTCCTTTGTGAGCCATTTTGTCTTGAGGGGGAGGTTGTGAAATGTCTTAATTGATTGTCCTATGCATCGGGAACTCTCAAATAATGCGTTTTGTCATATGCATTTCTTTGCAATACTGTGGATGTTGTCGTTTGGGTTCATGTTGGGGTCATTTTAGTTTTCTGTCACTTCTGGGGAATTTCTTGCTAATCCTTTTTAATACCTCTGCTGAGCAGGGTTTCAACCAATCCAATGCCAAGAGGTCAGGCCAAAGATGGAACTCTGCAATTCAGAGGTCATTAAAAACAAAATCACTTAGGTTTTGTTAAGACAACCAATCTTAAAGGATTTTTGTACTTTGATGTTCCATCAAGATTTTGAACTTACCCCAAAGGGCCTAGAATTCCCTCCAAAAATAGTTGAAAAGGCCAAATCCCATGATATTTACATTAGGCATTCTAATTCTCACTGCTAAGGGTCCTTAGTCTATTGTTGATATAGTCCTAAAATGTTTTGCATGTCAGCAATCAAGTTTTCAAGATGTATAACTTTCGAAATACAGCCAGTATGATGCATTTTGCGTCGTTTAGTTTTTAGGTGTGTTTTTGTTGAGTATTTTGAACTATGTGAAAAGCTCTCTTGAAAGTGTCTCTGCTGATGCTCCCTTCCCTGTGAAGACCACCATTCAAGGTAGCCTGTAAGGAGGCCTCTCCCTAGTTGGAAAAAGAGGCACCTGAATGTATTGCCTGGTGGTGTTGTGATTGTGTGCCCTGAGGTAAAATGATACTGCGCTGTTGTCTATCACGATTGTCTGGTTTAGTGATTTTTATTTTTTATTTTTTGTCTGAGATGGGGGGGGGGGGGGTTCTACGCTAAAAATAATCATCTTGTATTCATTGTATGTCTGAGAGGGTTAGAAATCATTTTTTAATTTATTTTTGGCCTCGATGTAGTAACCAAACCACAGGACGTTGGTGGCACCTTAATGAGGGAGGACAGGCTCGTTGTAATTGCTGGAGCGCAATGGAGGGAATGGGATCAAACACTTGATTTCCATGTGTTTGATGCCATTTCATTTGCTCCGTTATGGTTATCATGAGCCGTACTCCCCTCCGCAGCCTCATGCCACCACGGGTCCTTATCATTCCTCATATACATTGAAAACTACACAAGATTGTGCGCTATGAGGCATGGCGTTGCACATGTACAGTTAGTAACTCAATCTTATTGAGGAAAAAAGCCATTGCGATTTCTGACTGGACACTAGATATAACAGAGTTATTGTCTGTCTATACTTAGGCTTCCATGTATGCCATTCCTCTTCTGACAGAATTAAGAAGCAATCAGCCCTTGAAGAATCTGTAAAATGACAGCCATTTTTGCCTTACCCAAATAAACTTGAAAATATCCATTTATTGGTCAACTTTGAAACATTAGTAGGAGATATGGGTGTACATTAACCGCTAAAGCTAAGTCAGTAATTCCCTAGCTGTTCCCCAAAAGTGTTTCCCAAGAGGCTGAACTATAGTTAGCCGTTTCCCAAGAGGCTGAACTATAGTTAGCCGTTTCCCAAGAGGCTGAACTATAGTTAGCCGTTTCCCAAGAGGCTGAACTATAGTTAGCCGTTTCCCAAGAGGCTGAACTATAGTTAGCCGTTTCCCAAGAGGCTGAACTATAGTTAGCCGTTTCCCAAGAGGCTGAACTATAGTTAGCCGTTTCCCAAGAGGCTGAACTATAGGGTCTTTGGGCTCGGTCAAGAAAGCCACATCACAGGCCGTTTCAACTATGGTGAAACGTTGCAAAAATAAATCCTTCATATAGAATGAGCACAATGTACATAGCAAATAGAGGTTTGTGTCAGCTCTATGCAACACATTTCTATACTCAAAATGGGGAGCGTTTGCCACATTGAATAAGCCTAAGGAAAGGCCTAGTCACCACATACCTCCTCACTCTGTCTGGTTGCTATGTACAGACACTTGAAGACATGGGAGTAGTCCCATGATGTGCAGTCTTGCTCTTTAAGCCTGGCATGCAGGGCTGCATAATGTGCAATGCATAGCATTATATACTTCTCTCAATCCACCTAAAGATTCATTTTCAAGGTTGAAAACCAGTGTCTTTTATAGGTTGGCTGAAGCCAGGTTTGTTTCTCCCAAAGACAATGGCCTTTGTTGAGAAAGCCAGCAATATGTATGCCACGTGTGAATTAAGTTTGTGTTACAATAGTTAGCTGACTAATCTGTAAGGCTTCTATCTTTTTACTTTTCATGTTTTCCATTATGATTCAATGTGTGCATCTATGCTTGTGATTTCTACAAATGCATGTCTTTGTATGACTTTTGCTGGTTTAACAATTTCATTCAAAAATACATTTCCTGGTTTGTGAGAATGTTGGTGAAGATGAATCAACTCATGTTTAGGTTATTAAAATCTGTGATTTAAGTAAATGTCTTCTCATTCATTAACTTGGGTCAGAACACTAAGCAGTGGTTTCCCAGACACAGATTAAACCTATTCCTGGATGTAAGAGTATTCTTTTTGTACAAGCATTAGGTCAGCCAGCTAAACTCTTAAGTGTCCTCTCGGTTAATGTTCAGTGTGGCCACTGGCCAGTAGTCTCATCTGCACAGTGCAATGGGTGGAGCGTATCCATGGGTTACCGGACGGGACAAGGGTGCAGGAGCAAGCAGAGTAACCCTCTAGACCTTTTTTAAAGGAAAGACAAGCCAACTGCTGGTCTACATTTACTTAATGAAGAACAAAAACACCTCTGTCCAGGTGAGAGGTTACTACTACTTCATTTTTGCAATAGTTTCACTCATGCCGTTATGAGTTGTGACAACCAGCTTGAAGCTATTACCTGTATGTTGTCGCGAACATGTCAGCCATTTCATGTGGCTTGTAAACATTGTTCCTGTTACTGTTCAAACAATGAGGCCATGTACAAATACTATCTGTTACTGTGCTAATAATTCTTGTTGGCACTTTCAGTGCTCCATTGTGAGCTAATGGTTTGTGGGTAGGTATGAGTGTGAATGAAAGCCCTGTTTTACAATGTATTTGTATAATTGAGTCACTGGCAGTATTATGGCGGTTTTGACGCAGGTTGGCAACAGTGGCAGATGTCTTTTCCACTAACGTACCCCGTGGACGATATGATACATGGCTGGCATCGACTCCCCCAACCTGGGACGGTTGACCTTCGGGCCTTCCTGGACTCTGAGCAGCGGAGGAGAGATCTGGATGTCAGTCTGGCTCAGGTCCAAAATGCCCTGCAGGAACAGAGGGTCAGAATGCTCCAGAGAATGGGCCCAGGGAGCCGACATAAACTACCCCAGGTAATAGACAGCTGCTACTGCCACCTGTGCTGTAGTTAATGTAGCCTCTGTCCCTCAAGATGACTGATGCCACTTTTCCATAGTTTTTTTTTCTCCAAAGGGATTCTAAAGGAAGGGAATTTAGGCTAATGACATCTAAGTAAAGACCTAGCTGAGTGGCTTTCCTTTCTCACAAGGTCACTGTGCTAACCTGTGCCATGGTTTGACCCATATTTGTTAATTGCCTCCCCCACAGATACTTGTTTTGAATCTTGGGCAGATCAATCGACCAGTAAACCTCCATCCTAGTCTGTTATCAGAGAACATCTACATCCCACCATATGGTGACCTTTACACAAGGTAATTAATAACTATGGTGCTTGTTGGTCAATGCAGTGGATAATGTTTTGGTTTTCTCTTTTTGTGTTTTGCTCAAGACTTTTCTGTCTCATGTCCTCAGAGTGGGCAGGCTAGAGATTGACTCAGAGATCATTAGCGCCCAACTGGACCAGGTTCTCTGTTCTAGGGGAAGGTGTCTCTACAGGAATGGACCCTCACCCCAACAGGACAGCTTGACTCCTGTAAGCCCTTGATAATCATAGAAAACTAGTCCCCCAGTGGCAAAATGAAAGTTGCCCAGTATGAAAGACATATGTCCACTGAAATTAGTTGTTTTTCAATCTGACAGACAGAGGTCAAACTGATAATCAGGAGAAATGATTCTGTACCATTCACCCACAGTGTCAGAGGGAGGACCATAGTATGACCTCTCAGCTTATTGCTCAAGCAGTGGACAAAGGACAACTTCTGAAAGTAAAGCACTCTGTATTTAATCCTTTTAACTAATAACATGACAAAACTGACACGCATTGTAAACGCCTTGAGTTGAGGAAAAAAGTTCTGGAAGGCTGACTCGGCTGTGCTTGGCCATCACCCAAGAAACTGGTGTTTTCAGGAGCGAGACAACCTTGAGCGTCTGCTGGAGGAATCCAGGGCCCAGCAGCAGCTGATGGAGCAGAAGAGGGAGGCCCAGATAGCAGCCCTTCACTCCCAGCTGTACCAGGCACGCTCCAGCCTCCAGGAGACCCACAGAGAGACACTGGCCACACAGGCAGAGCTACATGGCAGCAAGCAGGTAGAGTCATGGAAGACCAGACCAACTAAACTGGTACAGGGATTTAGACCCAAAATGGATGCAGGCTGTTCCTTCGTACATGTATCTCAGTAGTATTTAACCCAGGCATTATCTGATAACACATGACTAATTGAAAACTGAAGGGTTTTGTGAACCAGTAGATAATAGTCCCTGTTTTTCCAATCATATAGTAACAGTTTCCTCTATCATAAGAATGCCACAATAAGGCTATTCAATATTTTCCATAACACCACTCGGTTGGCTGATGCTCTGCAGATAAATGAGTCCCTGCTACAGGAGGTGGCGTCTCTCAGACGGAGGCCCGGGGCTGCGGAGGAGCGGGCCTCCCTGATGGAGAGTGACGGACGCCTGCTCAGGGCTCGCATAGCAGCACTGGAGACTGAGCGGGAGGAGCTGCTTCAACAAGGAGACCTCGCCACAGGGAGACGACGCTCCTCAGCCTTTGGGTAAGGAACCCCCCAGCATCACTTGTAGCTCTGAAAGGATCAGATGGATATAAAAGATATGGTTCCACTTTTCTCTGTGATAGCCTAGGTGGAATTTTCTCCATACTGCTGCCTTGCGCTTATGCAACCCTTATGGTCTTCATACGGGTAAAAGGGGTAGGGGTGGATTTGGGATTGAATTAGTATCTCGACTTTTATCTTGAGCTCAAGGGTAAGTTTCCCGTCTCAGCGTTTTCACTCTTGGCAACGTCAGAGTGCTGAGAGCTCCAGAACAGAGAAACAGTCAGCCTTATAACAGACTAACAAGAAGCAAATTTTTGCTAAACACATCTGTTTGTGTTTTAGGAGCGCTTGGGAAACGGATGTGGAAGATTCCGAAAAGTCGGAGGGGTTGAGGGAGGAGAGTACCGCATATGAGATGGGGGAAGTGGAGGAGGAGGAGAGGGTACAAGGGAAGGATTTGTCTGTGGACTTAAGACTTAAGATCCATGAGGTGCCGCTCTCTAAGCCTGGCCTACAGATAAAGGAAGAGAACCAGGTAACTGCCTATTTGAGTCCTTTCCTACAGAACCATATCACATGGAGAAAACCTAACATATGGTAGTGATGTTCTTTCAAACACAGCTCTCTTCCAAATCCCACTTCAACAGTTCCCAAACTTTTCTTTTTCCCAAAATACTCCGTTGAATTCATTAGAACATAAAAATGCTATATAATTGAATTTTTTACCTTGGAAATTATTAAGCAATGGCTTTTATTACACTCCCAGCACATTGGCTTATTAAAGTACTTTATGTTAAAATATCACTTTATTGAAGTTGAAAAAGTACAAATTTCCCCTTCATGCAATCCGAGAACCTTTTTTAAGCTAGGATGCTAATCATTTTTTACAGTTTACTGTGCTACATGTGTCCCTATCCAGTATCACGCTAACACATGCTGTATAGACAAGCTATAGACATACCTATGAGTTTTATATAGACCGTGGATTCCTGAGGAGTCACTGTCTTAGAATACTACAGATAAAAGATAATGCTGGACAGTCTCTGCTTCTGGTCTGTGAGGGGAGACAGGGGAGTCTGGAGAGCCTCTTCTCTAGCAGCTGTGCTCAAATCTGACAATGTATACACTGTAACAACCTTACGCAACAGCAAACTTGTTACAGCCACAAAGCCCATGAACAACTTCCATTTGTTCATGTAACACTCATTGTTGTCGTCTGAGGACTCTGACATGTTCTTGTTTTATTGTTGAAGCTGGCGAGGAGTTATGACTTCTGGCTTACACTAATCCCTATCCCAGACTATTTTCTCTGACCCTGAGCTTGTGGCCCACGGTGCACTGCCTTTTACTGCCCAGGTCCCTGCGGACGCATAAACATGGTTTCATGGGATATGCAGACTGGGAAGACATTGTTGGAATACTGCAGGTCTAGACACTTTCTCTCACCGAAATGACAATGTCATTGTGAAAGGACCAATCAAGAAAACAGGGTGATGACAATATCTTTATGAAGCAGGATAATGTCCTTATGAAGGGGGCAATAGACAGCAGGGTTATAATGATGTCATTATGAAGGGACCAATCAGAGAGCATGGTTTTGACAATGTCATTATAAAGGACCAGTTGGAGAGAAGGATTACAATAGCAAACTAAGTTTAGACAAAGAGGTAATGAAAGTCATTTTTCCTTTGTTCTTTTCACTTCCAAGTACACAATGCTTACTCAGGAATAGGTGTTGCATAATGTTATTACATTCATACCGAGCAATACCAGCACTTCAAATGCTTATTCTTGGAGCGTACTGGACTCATTTCCCCCTCCAGTTTGGCTGTGCGTGCCCTCATTTTATTGGTTGCAACTGAGCGGTATGTTCCCAAAACCCATGTACTTCTGCCCGAGTCTGGCTGATGCCACCTTGCGTGACTCCACACTGGCACAGACCCCACAGACAATCCTTCTTGATTGAGGGGAGCTGGAAACTTCCTGCTCACTTACAGACTCTCACTCTCTCTCTTTCTCTCTCTCTCTGTTACACTCTCACTCAAATTATGAGGAAATGGGATAATGACCCTGTCATGAGGTTTTCCGTTGCCGTCATCAGAGTCCCAGATTTCCCTGTGTTCTGTGTCTGCTTGTTCTTGTTGCGTTTTACAGGCCCCGTGTCTGCTGAATTCAACGAAGATACAAACTGCAGACTTTAGCAAGTCCTCACATAGTCAAACTGGCTATGTCTCATGTTAACATTGGCCCACAATCGACTTCCGATTAGTACACTTCAGATAAGTGCAAACTCCGTTTTAGTGCGTTAAAGTTGCGTTCATCGGGAGTTGACTGTAATCCAAAATAACTACAGTTCATACTATACCATGTTAATGCAACTCAATCATTCCACGTACAGAACCTGCAGGAGCCCCAGTACCAATCCTCATTTTGATAACCCAAGAGTTACACCAGCAGGTGAGATTGATAAGTCAAACCCATTCTGCAGCAATGAGTAGTGCTAAAGAAGTAGTTAGTGGGCACTGAAGCACATAACAAAAGTTTACTCGTGGCGATTGATGAGAGACCTTTCTGTTCCACACAGAATGGAATGCAGAGAGCACATTTCATCTGCTACTGAATAATAATGTACTTCCTCCAGTTTCGCTTGCAGAGAACATCCTGGCAGTGAGGGAGCCACAGATGTTATACTTGGTGGCCTTAGGACCAGTGTTTGTCGTGAAGCTTTACTTTATTACCTTCCCTTACTCGTCTGCGAGTCTTATTCTTCTGCTGTCAATGTGTCCACTGGTCATCACAGGACGGAGAGAAGGGGCTGGGATTGGTCGATCGCTGGAATCCATGGCAGCACGAGCCAATAGAAGCCAATCAAGTGAGTTCATGGCATCGTCATAATCCAATTCTTGGCATCACCTCACACCAAGTTGCCCTTATATCATGTAGTTACTTGGAAAGGTATTGACACAAAACTGACTTAATTCCGTCAGTGAATACAATTGCATGTTATTACTGGTAACTGTGCACTTTGATGTAGTGAGACCCTATTTTCATTGTGTAACAGCTGAACGAGGGGTTAGGAGTAGATTAACTTGTTCCTTTCTGCAGATGACGGCGCTGGTCATAGAGCTGCAGCAGCTGAGAACGGCCTGTGAAGAGACATCATCAACACTACCGGTCTCCCCCAAGGACCAGAGGGCCAGAGAGTGGATGTGAAAGAGCTGCTCTGCTCGAGGTAGGACTGCCAACCCAACACTCCTGGTTTGGCTCAGTCTCTAAGAGGTGTATTCTCTCAACAAGCGGTTAAGCTATTTTTCTAATAACTCAATTGAATCAATTATGTATTGAATTAATTAAAAGAATGGACAGATTTCTGTGTGGTAATACCATTGTTTATGCTTCTACAGTTGGCATGGCCAATATGCTACTATACCAGTGGTTCCAGTTATATTGACAAGACCCATTATTTTTGTTTGAAAGTCTTTTTTTTTTCTTTTCTTCTCTGTATAGGACTGTGTGGGGGAGATGGATTGGGAGGGGCTGGCTTTCCTGGAGAGAGACTGTGGAGTTCTTCGGGTGGTACCTCCAGGATCATTGGCAAGAAGTAACCCACCACATTCACACTGATCCTTGACTATGTAGGCCCACATTTCCATATTCTCCACAATCATGTACGCTTTCTTTTACAAAAACACGTCTGTTTGCGTATGCAATAAATTATGTCTGAATCAAAACGGCAGGAAGCGATCCGCTGAGGCCCTGCGTATTAAATTGTGGTCTCAAGTACGTCCTCAAGAACTCCTTTCATGTTTACCTGACATCAATCACCCGCATTGTGAACTGTGTACAACATTTAGTTTGTCAGTTTAAAATAAATATTGGACTGACTCTAATACAACTCCACTATCCCTAGGCCTTTATGGGTATACCAGTTGGACAGACAAATACCCCTCAAGGATCTCACCCCCTCCTATCCTTTACTTGTGTTATGCCTGTACACAAGCTTAGTTGGAAAAAGGCAGGTATTTTTCAGGCTCCATTGTATAGGCTAACCTGTCAAAACATATTCCAAAGATTACACAATTTACAGTTGGCCTGCATGCACATTTTGTCTAAACAGCGAACAAATATTTACTGTGGCTGGGTGTGTGGAGGAATTAGTCACTTCCTTGAATGGGTCTTGCTCAATGTTAGACCTAATGGTCATTGCATACTGTGTGGTTTGCTCTTGTGATTGGTTTGATACCCCTCCCTCACAGTACAGGAGGTGATTTCCTGCATACTTTCATCATCTGAGTCTGACTTGCCTGTACATCACAGCTAGCAAATGTAAATTATGGTGGTGTGCCCTTTTGTGGACAAGTTATTCATTTTTTTATTAATCAATGCGACTTCTTAATCAATACAGTTAAATTACTTCTTTATTTCACATAAAATAAGAATAGAGTAGATATTATCAATCAAGGACATTGTCCTTGCTCATGGGTACAAAATATGTAAAATAAATGATCAGCGTAGGTGTTGACTGCTGTGATTGTTCACACTGGGGTCAAAATCCCCTTCAACTGCTAAGATCAAAGGACTTGACCCACACGTGCCAGTTCATCCCCACCACCATCTCAAAGGGGACATTTTTTTTCTTCCCCCAGATCCTTGGCTATCTCACTCTGGGGTGCCAGCAGCCTAAATGGCAAGAGGACCATTACTATTTAGAACCAGGGGTTGTGTTGAGCGGCGCAACTTTACAAAATGGAGGAAGACTAGTGACATCAAACTTTTAAATTGAATGACCTGCTGTTCAAGTTAAAAGGTCATGCCACCTGGAGGTATAAAGAGGCGTTTGTGACAATACTGACCTGCACATTTGGTCTATTCCTCTTGGTATGTCCCTCGTAGGAGAGTGACGCTTGCTCACTCCCCCCTTCCCCCCTAAATTCACCTTGACGATGTCACCTGACTTGGCAGTTACGATGCCAAACTCTTTCCCCTTTCGCTGGAACATACTGGGAGAGAAAATAAGCAGTGAATCCACACTTGAGTAGAACCGTGTAACATAGGTTAGTACATAATGGAGCAGGCATAAACGGTTCATTCTGGTCATTTAAAAAAAATTGACTAGTCTTAGTCGTTTTGACTAAAATATTAAGTCTGTCACATTTTTGTCATGAATAATGATTTAGTCTATTGTCAAAATGACAAAAACAGTCTGCTATTTTAGTCAAATAAATGCCCTTTAATTTTAGTCAGATCACATTTGTTTTGCCTCACTAACCTACAGTAAGCATGTGCAGAAACATACATAGCCTTGTCCTATCAACATTTTTCTACATAACGTCCTGTCACATGATTCTCTTCCCAACAACCAAATTAAGATTAAAACAAAATCACCCCTTGACAGGGCTGCAAACTAACATGTCCCCTGGTGGCAATGGTCCTGCTAACGTTTTCAGTTGATGGCATCAGCCCATGATTTGGTTGCAGCAATTATTTTCCTGCGACGTCATGTAAAGTTTTTTTTTAGGACCTTAGAAAGTAATACACAGTGCTTTAGACTGTGTAATAGACTACGGACATGGTAGGCTATTCAATAATTAAGTGGTTTCATCTAACGTGTCCAAGCAGGAATGCATGATTCAAGATATTTTGATGTGCAACCTAATATAGTGATTGTCAACCCAAAATTCATGACAATCAGGCTATTGTATATTTTACTATTAAAATAGGGCTCCAGGATTTTCTGAATTTTGTTGCTCAATACAGATGAATTTGCCTACATTTTTATCATAGGCAAATTTATCTTGGGTCTAAATCACCACATGAGAAAGTGAAAGCAATCTAGCTAATGCGTTTTGAGTTGACACTAAATATACTGAACAAAAATATAAAACGCAACATGTAAAGTGTTGGTCCCATGTTTCATGAGCTGAAATAAAATATCCCAAAAATGTTCCATTTGCACAAAAAGCTCATTTCTCTCAAATTTTGGGCATAAATTTGTTTACGTCCCTGTTAATGAGCATTTATCCTTTGCCAAGATAATCCATCCACCTGACAGGTGTGGCATATCAAGAAGCTGATTAAACAGCATGATCATTACACAGGTGTACCTTGTGCTGGTGACAAAAGGCCACTAGAATGAGCAGTTTTGTCACAACACAATGCCACAGATGTCTCAAGTTTTGAAGGCGTGTACAATTGGCATACTGCAGGAATGTGCACCAGAGCTGTTGCCAGGTAATTTAATGTTAATTGCTCTACCATAATCCTCCACCAACGTCGTTTTTAGGGAATTTGGTCAGTACGTCACAACCCCCAGACCACGTATAACCACACCAGCCAGGCCCTCCACATCCGCCTTCTTCACCTGCAGGATTGTCTGAGACCAGCCACTTGAACAGCTGATGAAACTCAGGAGTATTTCTGTCTGTAATAAAGCTCTTTAGGGCCTAATTAATTTCACTTGACTGATTTCCTTATATGAACTGTAACTCAGTAAAATCTTTTTGTTATATATTGTGTTTATTTTTGTTCAGTATATAATACCCACTGCTAGTATGCATTAATCTAACTTGGAGAGCATGGGCAGGGTTACTGTGACTTGGCATACAGTACAGGTGAGTCATGGAGAGGATGTTAGGGTTATCCTAAGCTAGGGACAGGCCCACTGGGCAAAAACTGGTTGAATCAATGTTGTTTCTACGTGATTTAAACCCCCCCAAAATCTGTGATGACATTGAATCAATGTGGGAAACTAATCAAATTTGCAAAAAGTAATCAATGTAAGGGCATTTCTTTTTTTTCACCCAACTTTTAACCGAAATCCAATCACATGCTGATTGTTTTGTTGAATTTACGTTATTTGACAACTCAACCAAATGTAAATCAAAACTAGACTGGTGAACAACACCGGACTAACCACACTTCCCTGAGGAGTATCACTGTCCACTTCAAACCCCTAAATGTGCACTTCTGAGGGGGGAACAATAAAAATGGCTTCAATGATGAAATGGTCTGCAAATAAACGTTTAAGGTGCACGCCGTACCTACTGTGCTGGAGCGTGTGGTCAATCATGGTTTACAACATTAGCTCCACATTTCTAAACCCTCCTACCTACCTCAGTACCTCTGAGCAAATAAAAAAAGAGCCCTACTAACTTCTAAAAGACCACACCCCCAAATCCCTTCCAAACCGTACACTTCAATCTTTCCCTCTCTTCAACATACTTACAATAACAACACGCTCCACCATTTCATCAACCATACACTCCAGATACAAACCATTCACATGCTGCCAACCAGATGTAACAATAAAATGTGAAACAGGAAAATACAGCAAAAATTGAAGTATATTTGTTGTAGTGCCCCTATGTGGCTTTTTCAAGTTACTACTACCAATAATTTGACTGAAATTCTATTTTTACTGTAGTGGAAGTATAACTTATGTCATTATTCATGTGGTATGTTGATTGAAATACAACAAAACATTTACAAACCAATAAGGAGCATCTGGACATTTAATGATAAAGGATTCTACAGGAGCTGGGACTGAAATCGATTTATTCTTTACAAAGATAGTGTTACGATGTAATACAAATCAATATGATTATATAAAGTGTGTGTGCGTAAGTGATGAGTGAGTGAGTGTGGGTGTTCCATAAAAAAAACAAATTCTACAACCAATTCCGATTCTTTCTGGGATTGTTAAAGATACACGTGATAGTATTATCACTTCCTCGGCGGAATCATCAGTAGGCCTTCTCTTCAGCAACTTCCATCTTTCACTATCAAGATGTCTGCATTGGTTTCCCTGGAGGGAGAGAGACGGTCAGAATGATTTAAGAAAGCATACTTTGCTGAGTATTTTCAGACTTTTGATCTACTCCAGTGGACTAATTCTGTGTTTTACATATACTTTTTGTCATAGGCAAAAGCCTCTGCCAGATCTCTTTGTACAGACATGCCACCAGAGGTCTCTTCACAGTTCCCAGTTTCAAAATGAATTCATGGCAACGCACAGTATTTTACAGGGCCATGATTACATAGACCTCCTTTCCATCTCCTATTACTTAATAAGCAAACAGCAAAATGACCTTTAAAAAAAGATCAAACAACATTTCATGGAATGTGAGGACACAAACACACACAGAGACACACACTAACCCACACATACTTTTTTCAGTTGTTTGTACTACTATATCATTTTTGTTGTACTATTTGTATATCGTTGTATTTTACATTTGTATGACTGTCCTTGTCTATCAGTGTATCAGTGGGTTGTTACTTGTCCTGTAGCTGCTGCTTCAATTAAACTGATATGTGGTAGACTCACATCCGGTGAACACACAGAGAGCACTCGTTGGGGTAAGTGTTTCCATCATTGCCACACACTGGGGAGTAGTTGAGCGGGCACGCCTGGGTTAGGCTCATATCCCCACAGGAAGGCTGGTAAAATAATGAAATAACATTTCAAGATATCTTTTGACTCCAACCCTGGTTGGTGTTTTATATTCACACATTCAAATTCACATGAATTAATTTGTAGTTGCCAAATTTGTATTGGGAACTGTAATGATATTTGAATGGCAGCCTCTCACCCTCCTGTAGAGTCTTGATCGGTCCTCTGCGTCTACTAATGGTGACACATAAGTAGAATTTAGCATATTATTCTTTATTCCTTATCTTAATCACTTAATATTCTCATATAGGGCTTAACTACTAATGAACAGTACAATAGACAGTATGACCTTTGTCATTTTTTGATGAACTACAGTTCCTATATTGAAAGGAATTATGAAATATGTACAAAATAGTCCGAAGTTATTCATGTACTTACCTGCAGAAAAGAAGACAGCCAGACAGACTAGCAAAATTGTTTTCCCAACCATGTTGATGTGGTCTGGCCAAAAGAGATCAAATTCAACTGATAAAACAGTTGGTATAGGTCCAATTACCGAATGCAGCTCCAAAAGTACAATATAATCTCTATTATATCTCCTTTGCTTCTGTATTATCTGCGATGTGCCTTGCTCAAGGTCCGCTGTTGGTTTGGAACCTGGGGGATGCTGTTGCGTTGTCATATAGTGGAGGCGCGTCTGTTTGTCTGTGAAATAATGTGACCCTGTGTTGTGTAAAGCTGATGTTTTGACGCCCCTGCACCTGACCAGCCCGCCGGCAACAGTTACAACAGAGCCACCCTATTGTCCAGGTCTTTATTAAGGGATGAACATTCCTACTGCCTAAATATTGCTGAGCGCACTATAAAAACAGGGAGGGTGGCAGGTGTGCGGGACACTGGTGTTGTTGATTGATGAAATGCATACATATTGACCAAGCGTTGACTATGGTACATGTTTTTAAGCTCTGAATTAAAGACTGCACATTATGTTCACTGAATTTGTAATATTTTGGGCCACACAACAATATGGTCTGGTCTTGTTTTCACCTGTATGGTAGGCTAATTTAGTTTCACTAGGCCCAGAGTTGGCCGACTTACACTGGGTGTACAAAACATAAAGAACACTTGCTCTTTTCATGACACAGACTGACCAGGTGAATCCAGGTGAAAGTTATGATCCCTTATTGATGTCACTTGTTAAATCCACTTCAATCAGTGTAGATGAATGGGAGGAGACAGGTTAAAGAAGGATTTATAAGCCTCGAGACAATTGAGCAAGAGAAAAGATTTAAGTGCCTTTGAACAGGGTATGGTGGTAGGTGCCAGGTGCACCGGTTTGTGTGAAGAACTGCCACGCTGCTGGGGTTTTCACATTCAACAGATTCCCATGTGTATCAAGAATGGACATCCAGCCAACTTGAACCAACTGTGGGAAGCATTGGAGTCAACATGGGACAGCATCCCTGTGGAACGCTTTCGACACCTGGTAGAGTCTATGCCCAGACAAATTGAGGCTGTTCTCAGGGCAAAGGGGGGGCTGAAACTCTATTAGGAATGTGTTCTTAATGTTTTGTACACTCAGTGTATATTGTCTGTGTGCTAATGCATATATGAGGCCCTCATTCCCAGAATTCTTTGAACTAGAGTAAACAAGATGATAATTCAGGGCTCATTTGTATTTTTTAAAATTTTGAATGAACACATAACTTCTATGCGTAATCAATCAAATATTATTTGTATTGTGCTTTTGTCACAGAAGGCTTAATAAAATATGGAGCAAATCCTGATATTAATGACAGAGAGGAAGAAAGCTTGAGGAATTTACTATACTCTAGTGGATGGGGCATCTTCATCTGAATTGGTTTAATTTAGAGTAGAAATTATATTACTTTATTTATTATTACTCATAATACTTGAACTCACCAAAGTGTGGATATAAATGTCATGTCATGAAATTCAGATCAAAGGCTTCGGGTTTTTTCATGGATCACTAAACTTTTAACTCCTCTCGTCTTCCGTAGTCTACAACTGCAGAACTAAAAAAAAAAGTTTACTGAACTCCCGTGGTGCTTTTGGATACATTGTAACTAACACTAGTGTTATTTCAAACCAGGGGCGAAAATCTGATATCAACTTTGGAGGGGACAATTACATTAAATTTTCTCAAGAGCAATTCCTGAGGGGGACACCAAAAGTAGTGCTGTAACACATAGCCTACATTGTAATATGGTAAATGTATATTGAGGAACCAAAGAAATAAGGTGTTTGCCGTACTCCTAACTACCGGTACCCAAAACTACACAACTACTCAAAACAGCAATACCATTGCCTTTAACAAATCTTAGTTCAGTCACCAGTTTAAGTTGAGAGTGGGGGTATCCATGGCATTTTCCAATTATGTTCCTATTTTACAAGTCAAAAAAATTGAGAACCTTTCATAATGTTGCCAAACAAAGACTCAACAAATTTACCTGAGACTCCGTCTCTGCCAGTCTGTCCCTGCATATCTGTCCCCAACTCTGCTGTCTTTGTGCCATCTGTTGCCTGCTCTGCCTAATGACATCATTGTGAAACATTTCCATTAGAATTTCATTTCTTTCTTATGAACATTTTATCAACTAGTCTTTGAGATATTAGGCTACTAGGGTTCTTACTTTGCGTTTTGGTGTACTGAAAAATACTCTGATGTCCGTCTTTTATTTTTCTGCCATTTTTCTACCTGGCTGGCTGGCTACACACACACACACACACAGTGTGTAGGTTATTTACAGTAGGAGATGGGCTTCTATCATCTTATCTTTTATCATTCTATTTGGGCTTCGATCTAAAAGGTAGCTAGCAAATGTGAAACGGATTAAAATGACAAGAGTTGACAGCTGTATGAGTTCACCATTTACACAACATATGCTGCAACCTTTTGTAATTTTAATAGTTTGTTTCATATTGGCTGGCTTCCAACAATAGCTGAATTTGCAAAGCAAGCGAGCACTAATTCCGTTTCAGTGGTGTTTGCTATAATCTTTGCTACCCGGGTTAAATAAAATAAATAAATAAAAGTTCCCTTGCGACAATTTAGCTTTTGCAACGAGACCATTAAATATATTTAAGACAATGGTAGAAGAAGAGTGTAGTTCTGTTCAGTTTGGACTTCAGTTTATCGCTAACCTTATCACAGGGACTTTGAAGCACTAACTTACATCATCTGCATGCTGATCTCGGAATAAATTGACGATAGCAAAGATTCCATCTTTGACGAGGCCACATAAATGGAATAGGTACTAGCTAGCTTAATAGTTAATATTTGCGCGCTAGCTCTGCATATTCAGCTAGTGTGTGTGCGCGATTGACTGGATTAACTTTACGTCAGTTACGTTCATTGAGTGCCTTTCAGACAGTAGACATGACCCCTCTGTTACCTTGCCAGTGGATCAAACCATTGTGAGGAAAAGGGTGGGGGGGTCGCAATCTTTTGAAACATAAAAACGCGCTATTAAGTGTCTATAATCAGCACAATTGCTTTCATTGCGTATTATTAATATTATTTAAATTACATAGTTATGTTTCAGTGATATATTGGGGGGGACAAATCATTTTTTTCCCAGGATGGGGGGGGTCGTGTCCCCCCCGGGATTTCCGCCCCTGTTTCAAACCCGTTCAAACGAGATGTTTACAGTAAGAAATGCATTTCGCAGATCGTCAAGTCTAATAGAAAATATTTGTCTGAAAAATGGTGACGTGGTAAATTTGGACTATTGATTTGGTCTACGATTATGAGGGCAAATTGATGTATTGTTTGTTCACATCAATATATTGTGGAAGTTCGCTTTTGTAACTTGATAACAATCATCATGTTTGACAAAAGTCAATGTGAGTTCCAGTTTGTACTCAATTACCTCGACTAACCGGTGCCCCCGCACATTAACTCTTTACCGGTATCCCCCCCTGTATATAGTCTCGTTATTATTTTACTGCTGCTCTTTAATTACTTGTTACTTGTATTTCTTATTCTTATTTGTACTGCCTTGTTGGTTTGGGGCTCGTAAGTAAGCATTTCACTGTAAGGTCTACACCTGCTGTATTCGACGCAAGTGACTAATAAAATGTGATAGTCAAGAGAGAGAAGCAAGAACTACCCAGCTAAAAACAAACATACCCACAACTTTAGAGAACGTTCCCTTAAGTGTCTCATTAGGTCATTAACAAACGTTTTCATAGGAATGTTCCAGTAATGTGCAAGGACTATTTCCAGACCACTAACTTAATGTCAAACAGAACTTACCCAGAATGTGGTTATCATGTTCTCCGAAAATTCAATAATAATGTTCGAGAAACATTTCATTGGAACGTGGCAAGAATATTCCACTGTCTAGTTCATCAACAGAAATACTTTTCTCATTTTGTCAGGATCCATAAACTGGTATTGGCTGTGACCATTTTATTTGATAATGCATGGATTTTAATCAGTTTTCCCAAAATACCTTTGCAGAGGTCATTACCATCACACAATAAAACATTCTATTTTAATTTAAAACTGAATGACAAACACATACAACCCTCAGAAAACTGGACACGAATGTTCTTGCAACATCTCATGAAATGTGTCTAGAACATTAATATTGATATTCTGAGAACATGTTAACCACGTTCTGGGTAAGTTCTGTTTTACATTAAGGGAATGCCAAAACATGCTAAATAGGTTCTCAGGAGGTTTTTGCTAACATACATATAATGTTTCCATAACTAATGGAAAACTCGACACTCAAACATCATGGGAACATTATGGGTAACATTACAAAAACGTTCTCTCTCTAGAGTTGTTAGCTGGGTATATGGCCTCTATAATGGCATATGATAATGTGTGCATTTATTTCTGTTTGTCTTTCCAATATCAGAGCTCCGTTTTAGAATTCATAGGTAAGGTAAACGTTAATGGTCTATTAAACTTCATGAATTCATTCCATGGGAAAATCTCAAGCAATGTTTATTTACTATGGATCTATAGCATAGGCCTACTGTGTATTCATTTTTATATGTCTAACTTTGCATAATAAGTTAATTTTGTCTTAGATTTTTTAAGCAACAGAGTAGGCTATGGGTATGCAATGTAGTTTATGGACACGGCAGACATTTTAAACTGGCTTGCAAGGGTGAAGTTAAACTCCACCGTACAATAATAGCCTTTGGTCCAAACTGAATTAAAGGTTAGATGGCAAACTGATTCCAAAAGGCAAGAACAGTTTTTTGCTCGTAGGAGTAGGCCATTAGTAACAGATTAACTTAACATGTGTGAACAGTTATCAAATAAATATGTGGAAGATAACATAGCACGTTGGACTAAAACCACATTGTTGAAACCATGTCGCTTTCTAGTGAGCTGAATGAAGTATCCAGGGTCCCTCAAGCAAAAAAAAACATGGAAGGAAGAGAAGTTAAAGTACATATAATATGGTATTAGAATTTCATGTCAGTAATATACAGTGCATTAAAACCCACAGTGGCTGCAGGGTGTCAGCAGTGACTGTATTTCTGTCCTGTCAGCCTCGAGCCTGTATGTCCACTGGGCCCCAGCAGCAACATGGGACCTTCTATGAGTTCCGTACCTACAGTATCCAGCCAGAGAAGAACGTTGCCTTCCTCAGGCTGACCAATGAGAAGATCCACCTGCGTACTGTTCCCTCAGAGCTACTGGAGCGTGGAGTACGGTGGCTTGAACCAGGTTTTTCCACATCTGGAAGTATGGTGAGGAGGCAAAGAGCAAGCTAGGCAGAGAGCATGGAATGGTAGGCCTATTCCCTGTGGAATTCAGTCAACTCAGGAAATGCATTGAAATTCTATAAAGGAATATAAATTCAACTTCAATAAGCAATCACTCAAGTTTGAATTTCCATATCCTAAATTCACTGTAATGGAACCTACCCCAACTCAAGCCCAGAGAACTCCAATGTAAAATAAGCCATTGTATCTTCTGTATATAGTGCATTCGGAAAGTATTCAGACCCTTTGACTTTTTCCACATTTTGTTACGTTACAGCCTTATTCGAAAATTGATTAAATTGTTGGTTTTCGTCATCAATCTACACACAATAACCCATAATGACAAACCATAAACAGTTTAAGAAATGATTGCACATTTATTAAAAGTAAAAAACTTAAATATCACATTTACATAAGTTATCAGACTCTTTACTCAGTACTTTGTTGAAGCATCTTTGGCAGCGATTATATCCTTGAGTCTTCTTGGGTATGACACTACAAGATTGACACCTGTATTTGGGGAGTTTCTCCTGTTCTTCTCTGCAGATCCTCTCAACCTCTGTCAGGTTGGATGGGGAGCGTCGCTGCACAGCTACAGTTGAAGTCGAAAGTTTACGTAGACTTAGGTTGGAGTCATTAAAACTCGTTTTTCAACCACTCCACAAATTTCTTGTTAACAAACTATAGTTTTGGCAAGTTAGGACATCTACATTGTGAATGACAAGTAATTTTTCCAACAATTTTTTACAGACAGATTATTTCAGTATGTCAGAAGTTTACATACACTAAGTTGACTGTGCCTTTAAACAGCTTGGAAAATTCCAGAAAATGATGTCATGGCTTTAGAAGTTTCTGATAGGCTAATTGACATCATTTGAGTCAATTGGAGGTGTACCTGAGGATGTATTTCAAGGCCTACCTTCAAACTCAGTGCCTCTTGCTTGACATCATGGGAAAATCAAAAGAAATCAGCCAAGACCTAAAAAAAATTGTACCACAAGTCTGGTTCATCCTTGGGAGCAATTTCCAAATGCCTGAAGTTCCACGTTCATCTGTAACAACAATAGTACGCAAGTATAAACACCATGGGACCACGCAGCCGTCATACCGCTCAGGAAGGAGACGCGTTCTGTCTCCTAGAGATGAACGTACTTTGGTGTGAAAAGTGCAAATCAATCCCAGAACAACAGCAAAGGACCTTGTGAAGATGCTGGAGGAAACAGGTACAAAAGTATCTATATCCACAGTAAAACAAGTCCTATATCGACATAACCTGAAAGGCCGCTCAGCAAGGAAGAAGCCACTGCTCTAAACCCAGACAGGAAGACCACGTCAGTGACTCAACCCACTCAAGTGACGCACCCCTCCCATGGACGGCATGGAAGAACACCAGTAGGCCAGTGACTCAGCCTCTGTAAAAGGGTTAGAGGCAGAGAATCCCAGTGGAAAGAGGGGAACCGGCAAGGCAGAGACAGCAAGGGCGGTTCGTTGCTCCAGCCTTTCCGTTCACCTTCACACTCCTGGGCCAGACTATACTTAATCATAGGACCTACTGAAGAGATAAGTCTTCAGTAAAGACTTAAAGGTTGAGACTGAGTCTGCGTCTCTCACATTGGTAGGCAGACCATTCCATAAAAATGGAGCTCTATAGGAGAAAGCCCTACCTCCAGCCGTTTGCTTAGAAATTCTAGGGACAATTAGGAGGCCTGCGTCTTGTGACCGTAGCGTACGTGTAGGTATGTACGGCAGGTCCAAATCGGAAAGATAGGTAGGAGCAAGCCCATGTAATGCTTTGTAGGTTAGCAGTAAAACCTTGAAATCAGCCCTTGCCTTAACAGGAAGCCAGTGTAGGGAGGCTAACACTGGAGTAATATGATCAAATTTTTTGGTTCTAGTCAGGATTCTAGCAGCCGTATTTAGCACTAACTGAAGTTTATTTAGTGCTTTATCCGGGTAGCCGGAAAGTAGAGCATTGCAGTAGTCCAGCCTAGAAGTAACAAAAGCATGGATTAATTTTTCTGCGTCATTTTTGGACAGAAAATTTCTGATTTTTGCAATGTTACGTAGATGGAAAAAAGCTGTCCTTGAAACAGTCTTGATATGTTCTTCAAAAGAGATCAGGGTCCAGAGTAACGCCGAGGTCCTTCACAGTTTTATTTGAGACGACTGTACAACCATCCAGATTAATTAAAAGTGTCTGTAATAATATAAAAATGTGGGTTTTTTAAAAACGTGAGTTGGGGGTCAGTTTGGAATTGTGCATAATTGTGCATGTGTTTCAGGAGTGTATGAGTTGCGGTCCTTCCAGATGCATCCGGGGGGTCCAGTGGTGTGGGGGGAGGCCTTCCAGGCTGCAGTCAGTGCCCACGCTTCCAGGGGGCACGCCCACCTGGTAGGGGTCTTTCACAGCGAGTTTGGATGGCTCAACAAAGGTACAGTGAGGACAGGGACTAGGTCAATGGTGATCAGGATGAAACTATATAATACTACATGGGTAACACTATGAGATTATAATATCAATGCAGTAGTGTGAGGTCAAATGGGATTTCTCCTTATGTGTGCCAGTCAATGCCCTGTGGTGGTACGAGAGTCCGGACCAGCGGGCAGCGGTACGCCACAAAGCCCATGGGGATGCCAGGGTAGTGGCAGCCGGTAAACCCTTCTATTTATTCCCCTTTTAATACAAGTAGAAAATGGAAGTTTGACGGCTCTATTCACTTTTTAGTTTCTATCTGCACTCTTCTAAATGTATCCCCCACCCCCCCACAGTGAGGGAGTGTGTGACCTACCTGGAGTCGCAGACAAACAAACTCATGTTCCCCTGCTCCTACTCTCCCCTCAAGTGATCTCACACTGAAACCCGGGATTGAAGAGAATAACCCTCAACTGGGTATGATATGCTGTCAATCTAATACGTGCCTTACACTGTTTATAGACCTAAGTAGAGGTAATAAAACACTACTGAGATTTCTTATTAAATCAGTGGACCAAGTGGTGATCCAATCATCTAAATGTGATAGACATTGGGACTCAAATCATTTATTACTTGTAATTATGCATTATAGATTGAAGATTATATGATGGACACTCTGGACCAAGTTTAGGATCACGGTTATAACAATGTTTATCCTTCTTAGGGTTGGGCGGTATCCAGGTTTTCATACTGTTTCTGTACCATACCGGGGTATACGGTAATACCGAATGTGCACACAAGGGGTGCTATTTACAATTTAGGCAACAGGGATCTTAATCCGGGGGGGGGGGGGGGGTCGCTACTGGGCGGTAGTCATGGTTGCCATGGCTTTCTTGAGCACAGGGACTGTGGTGGTCTGCTTGAAACATGTGGGTATTACAGACTGGGTCAGGGAGAGGTTGAAAATGTCAGTGAAGACAATTGCCTGCTCGTCAGCGCATGCTCTGAGTACGCATCCCGGTAATACATCTGGCCCTGCGGCCTTGTGAATGTTAACCTGTTTAAAGGTCTTACTCACATCGGCTACGGAGAGCATGATCACACAGTCGTCTGGAACAGCTGGTGCGTTCATGCATGGTTCAGTGTTGCTAGCCTCGAAGCGAACATAGAAGGGATTTAGCTCGTCTGGTAGGCTCGCGTCACTGGACAGCTCACGGCTGGGTTTACATTTGGAATCCATGATAGTTTGCAAGCCCTGCCACATCTGATGAGTATCAGAGTCGGTGTAGTAGGATTTGATCTTGCCTGTTTGATGGTTTGTTGGAGGGCGAAGCGGGATTTCTTATAAGTGTCCGGATTAGTGTTCCGCTCCCTGAAAGCGGCAGCTCTAGCCTTTAGGGCTCCCGAGTGGCGCAGAGGTCTAAGGCACTGCATCTCAGTGCTAGAGGCATCACTACAGATCCTGGTTCGATTCCAGGCTGTATCATAACCGGCTGTGATTGGGAGTCCCATAGGGCGGCACACAATTGGTCCAGCATCGTCCGGGTTAGGGTTTGGCTGGAGTAGGCCGTCATTGTTAAATAAAATAAAACACTTTTTAAAAAATTGTTTAGTTCAGTCAGGATGTTGCCTGTAATCCATGGCTTCTGGTTGGGATATGTACGTATGGTCACCGTGGGGACAATGTCGTCGATGCACTTATTGATGCATCGACGAGGTAGTTTACTCCTCAATGCCATCGGATGAATCCTGGAACATATATTCCAGTCTGTGCTAGTGAAGCAGACCTGTAGCTTAGCATCCACTTCATCAAACCACTTCCGTATTGACCGAGTCACTGGTATTTCCTGTTTGAGTTTTTGTTTGTAATCAGGAATCAGGAGGATAGAGTTATGGCCAGATTTGCCAAATAGAGGGTGATGGATAGCTTTGTATGCGTCTCTGTGTGTGGAGTAAAGGTGATTTTATCCACCTGTCTAGGACCCTTCCTGGATCAAATCCTTGCTCTCAAAAAAAAAATTGTGCGTGCAGCAAACTGTGAGTAACATTATTGAGTTAGTTGTATAACTTTATGAGCTGGGATGTCTGTCCTGCAAATACTTTAGGTCAGAGACAAAAAAAAAATTGCAACACGCTTGTTAGCATTTAGTTATCATTCTCTATGGGATTTTACATTTACTTTTTAGCATTGCTAACCGTTGGATTACTATAGCCATGTTGACACAAGATTAAGATTTGTTCAGTTTTATTGTGTAAATAAGTATTGTACAGAGCGAGTAACAGATATTCCCACAGCCTTTTCTCAATACATTAAAAACGTAAATGGCTATTAAATAAAGACAATTTTCTTGGTAGAACAATAAACGATTGTATACATAGTCTGTGGAAATTCCAGTGCAAAACAATTATCCAATTAACACCACAAATAAAGTGCTTGGAATGTCGAACTGGCCTCATTTCAGGCAAGCTTTGTGTTTCGAAATACTGAGACTTTTTACCCGAAGAACCACTTTTTAATTTCACAATAAATGGCACTTGACTGCACCAGTCTTTGCAGACACAGGACAAGCCCACAGGTTACACTTTATGACAGAAATGTAAAACTGACTCGGCACGGTCAGCTTTGAAAAATCAATTTACATTTTGTAGACGCTCTTGTCCAGAGCGACTTACTGGAGCATTTAAGGTAAGTGCCTTCCTTAAGGGCACAAACAGATTTTTCACCTAGTTGGCTCTGGGATTCAAACCAGCAACCTTTCGGTTACTGGCCCTATGCTCTTAACCAATAGGCTACCTGCCACCTTACATTATCATGTTATTTAATTTACTATTGTCAACCCATTGAGGGGATGTTTCTGTTCTTTGCTAGTGGTTAGGCGGTGAAAATATAGTCCTTCAAACAGTTGATTTGTCTGTCAGGGCACTGTGGTATGAATGTTGAGGTATTCATTGCAAACTGATAGTCAACACCAAAACAAATCTTTTCATTTTCTTAAAAAAAGCTATAAAATATATTGTTTCCTTTTTTTAAACTGGTACAGTACTTTGCATCGTATACATTGGAAAGTGTACATAGTCTCTGATTGGTGTTTCAAAATGGCTGAGTCCACTACATAGTAAACTACTGAACTAGAAGGAAGAACATTCATGATTACAGTAATGCCACAATGGACTCAGCCAAACCTAATTAAAAAAAAATATATATATAGTTTATATATTCATGATCAATTTACATATATAAATAAAAAGGTACATCTTTAAAAACAAATCAAACATAAGGAATTCAGATTGGCCATGGGAATGGTTGGGTTTCTTCATCATGTAATTCTGGTCTTGGAGCACAAAACAGAAATAAACAGACCCTGAATTTTCATTGGAAGAAACCAGTTGGAATTACACAAATTAAAAAATATCTCCGTTTCCACAAAAATATACACCGCCACAGCCTAACATCTGCTGAAGAACATGATAAAATTATGGCAGTTATTCAAGTTTAATACTCTTTCTTTCTCCTTAATGACTATCGTGAGGGGCCCTCTTGGGCCCCAAATTGCTTCAGCGCGAGTGAGAAACTTTGCATTGACTTGCATTGAGCTTTCCAGCCAGGCCGTTACGAGAGCAACACCTCTGGCTGAAGAATTAAAACAAGTATTAAAACACTACTGTAATAATACAGAGAAGCAAATTCAGTCCAACACTGTTTGCGGGTTTAAGTTCCAGTTTTGGGTGGAAGATGGTGTCCGTCCGCTCACACCAAGCTCTCATTTAGCCTCTCCTCGGCTAGCTTCTCTTCAGCCTGCCGTGAGCTGAGCGGGGTAATGTCCACCACCGCCTCTTTGCGCTTTACTGAATTGTCTTTTGAGTGGTAATCGTCACTCTGGTCCTTGGCAAAGTTCACAAAAACCTGGTAGAGAAGAGACGAGTGTCAGCTGTCATCACTGTACATTCCAATCCGGTCTACTAATCGAAGAACATACAGAAAGATGCAAATGCATGGTGCTGTAATCCACAAGTAATCAAATAAGTTTTGACCACAAAGCCTTTAGTCAGTGATGGATGGCGTCTTACCTGGTCCAGTGTGGTCTGCGACACGGAGTAGTCCTCTATCCGAAGAAGGTCCTTGTTCTTGGCCAGGATGCTGAAGATGTGTGCCAGGGAGGTGAGTGAGGAGGACAGCTGGTACTGCAGCATGTTCCTGTGCTTCTCCTTCAGGGTGCTGCCAGGCAGCTTACTCTCAATGAACTTCATCACCGGCGGCAGGTCAGGGTCCGGCCCAGCCACACGCAGAATGATGGTGTAGCCGTCTCCGAACCTGGAGAGAGAGATAAAAACAAAACAAGATAATTAAGTGATAATGCCCGAGAAGTCTGTGTTTGGAGGATATATTGGCACGGGTGTTGTTAGGCCAGAGACGAAGTCAATAATGTTTAGATGCTTTTTATGGTGGAGATAAAGTTTATAAATTGCTAGGCTGATAAGACAGTAGAATGCGCAGTCAGATGGAACAGAGTAAATAGGCATTTATTTACATTTTATATAACATTTATTTCACTTGGCAAGTCAGTTAAGAATAAATTCTTATTTACGATGACGGCCTACCAAAAGGCAAAAGGCCTCCTGTGGGAACGGGGGCTGGGATAAAAAAAAAATATATAAATAAATATAGTACAAAATACACATCACGACAAGAGAGACTACATAACGTCATAGAGTTAGCTGGTGGTAAATTGTGGAATAGACACCAGCTGGAACGCGGTTTTAACCAATCAGCATTCAGGATTAGACCCACCTGTTGTATAATCAATGGATAATTTGTGCCATTTATTGAAAGCCACAACTTTGTAGGTATTGACTTGCTTTATATGTACCAGTGAAAGGATTTGTCATCTTACCTGTTCTTTAGGTGCTGAACACTCCCCAAGCAGCGGAACCTGCCATTGACCATGATGGCCATTCTGGTGCACAGGGCCTCACATTCCTCCATACTGAAGACACAAAATGGCAGACACAGACATTAGATACAGTGTAAAGGAACTGCTGAACTATGAACCACATCCCTGCAAAGGTTGAAGAATGTCAGTAGCAGAACACTCAGAAAGCTATTAATGTCAAAAGCATGCACAGTAAATGGATAAGCAATACTTTAAACCATGTAAGCTACATAGTACAAGCCAATAGGCTACATCAGGGATTGGCAACTGGGGGACTTGCATGGCCCTCGGATAAATTTTACACTCAGTCGGGGTCTCAACTTACTGTTGAGAGTTAGAATAGTAGGATACACCAGGTGCACTTTAGAAATGTGGTTGTGCATCAGCAGTTTTTCTCTTGTTATGTCAGTTACTGATAGTCACTTAGCCCTTGTCAGCTTACATTTTTTAGATTGCTAAATTAGTTTAACTGCCAGCTAACTAAACTTGAATTACCGGCCCGGGGGGGGGCCCCATTAATTTTGTTAGTCAGTCTCACTCAGATATCATATTAAAAATTGCAAACATTTCTCTCCACCCTATGGCAAAATGTGTAGAATTGCAGGAAATTAGCTTTAAAACTGCAGCATTTTCTCTACACACCATGGCAAAATGTGTAGAACTGCATGAAATGAAATAAAAAAAACATACATTTCTCTCTGCTGTCAAGAGAGGGGGCCACTAAAATGTTTTGCTCGCAGTGTGGGCAGGGGGAGGGGTGTTTGGGTATGCAGACACGCAAGCAACAACGGCCCCTCCTGATGAGTTCAGATATTGCTGTGGCCCCCACCCCATCAAAGTTGCCAATTCCTGGGCTACATGGTGCTAAATGAGGTTTGACTAACCGCAACCTATACTCATACATAAACTATGTTGCCAACCAATCAACAGCAACAACAACCATGCATTTCAAAGTATAGCAGCTAGCTTTCAGCCTTTGCAGACACAGGTGTTAAGGTGTTTCTGGTTACCTGTGCGAGGTGAGCACCACGGAGCGTCCCTCCTTGATGACGCTGTGGATGCAGTTCCATAAGGCCCTGCGTGCTTTGGGGTCCATCCCAGTGGTGGGCTCGTCCTGTCACAAAGAGCACAGCCAGGTTGAGGTTGGCCCACAGGTTGAGCAGGAAACACACAGAGAAGACCAGCAGCAGGGGGAAGCAAGGCATCATGGCCCTGCTAGTGCTGAATTATGCGACGAGAAATGCTAAGCACTTGCTTTCTCTCTTGGTTTGTTTCTGTCTCCCTTTCTTTTCTCTCTGTGTCTATCGCTCTGGTTCTGTCTCTGCCCCTCTGCCCCAACATCAACAGCTGATCTCTCTGCAGCCCAATAGGAGCAAAACAAAAACATGCAATTTTCCAGGAACCCTTTGAGAGGACTGTGGCGTGCAGGCGGGAGAATTGTAATCTAACCCTCGTTACACAACCCTTGCAGCTGCAATCCCCACCGGGAGAACAATTAAACACCAGTCATCTGATTTAAGAGGCCCCTTGACCCCTTGATATTTCACATTGAGGTCACTGCTGAGCTGATGCAACCGGTCTGATCACCTTGTGTTAGTAACACCATGTGTTGGTGTTTACAGTGTGTGTGTGTGTGTGTGTGTGTGTGTGTGTGTGTGTGTGTGTGTGTGTGTGTGTGTGTGTGTGTGTGTGTGTGTGTGTGTGTGTGTGTGTGTGTGTGTGTGTGTGTGTGTGTCGGGACATAGTACATACCAGGAACACGACGGATGGTCCTCCTATCAGGGCCATGGCGGTGGAGAGTTTCCTCATGTTTCCTCCGCTGTAGCTTCCTGCTGCCTTGTCCACATACTTTACTAGGCCCAGCTTACGGATGCCCCATTCGGCAACTTCGCACACTTCCTTCTCGGGCACGCCGCGCAGGACGGCATAGAACTCCAAGTGCTCTCTTCCCGTCAGCAGGTCGTTGATGGCGTCAAACTGAGGGCAGTAGCCCATGTTCTGGTGCACCTCGTCTATCTCCCGCAGTATACTGCCAAAGCAAAAATAAGTCAGTTAGTCTCACGTTTAGACTCACTGCTGAACCTCTCTACTGTAATACCTAGGGTGAGCTCTCTGTCACAAAATGGCTGCTTCACCTTTTTCCGGCCAGGAAAGCCTCTCCACTGGTGACTATGGAGTCTCCTGTCAGCATTTTGAAGGTGGTGGTCTTTCCAGCTCCGTTCACACCCAAGAGGCCAAAGCACTGAGTGAGAAGAGAGTTAGTATCAGTGTTCAAATATACAAAATGAGATTAAAAGAGATGGCATGTCATTACATTGTGTACTTACTAGATGAAATGATGTAATCTTACCTCTCCAGGAGGGATGCCCACACACAGGCGGTCCACCGCCGGCTTCTGCTTCCTCTTGTAGACCTTGGTGAGCTGTCGGAGCTCCAGGATGTCTCCGTGTCCCAGTCCGTTGACGATCCTCTGCCTCTCTCTGGCCACGTCCTCGTCCTCCTCGCCTACCGGAGGGAGCTTGGTGTGCAGGTTAATGGGCTTGATGCAGAAGCGGTACTGGATGAGGACGGTGATGATGAAGAAGACCACTCCTTCCACGGCCATGGCAAACAGGTTCTTGCCCACCATGTCCCATTCCAGAGGGGATCGGAAGCGGTTCTCACCTTTGTACAGGAGGAGTGTGTTTAGAGAAATGTTCAAAAGACACCTCTACGATGAATTGGATAGAGAAATGGGTCATGGGAAATGCAGTTCTTACCGAATCTTTCCAGAGCGTCGGCCATGGCTTGGTTCTTCACCATGTCGATGAGGCCTCGACCCAAACAGAAGTGAGGAAATATCAGCAAAACGTTCTTCAGGATGTCATTGATACCTCCAATCTCCTGAAGAGGGAAGAGGAGGAATATTTAACCCTTTATGTCACCAGGTAAATGGATTATTAACAAATGATATATATATATTTTTTACAATATGGTTAGGATGAGCATACCACGTTATGCAGCAAATGTGTGGTGTCACTTACGTTGTTTCCAAAGAGCTCCATGACAAAGGTGGAGATGCTGCCGTTGATGCCGATGAGGATGTTGACGGAGGTGAGCACCACGTAGGCCGTGCTGGGGATCTTAAAGAAGAAGGACGCCGGGTACATCAGAGGAGTGATAGACCAGCCGTAGAGGAGCAGCAGCAGGGCCAGCACTGGCAGGTTGGTGGACGACACGTAGGCCTTTTGTTGGAAGCACACGAAGATGATGATGACGAGTGTCGCCGGGACGATGTAGTTACACTGCAACACAAACGAGATGACAAGGTTAGCGGTCAATCAATAAAACAAATGATGTTCATGTAGCGCTTTAACAATAGTAGAATACAGCTGCTAAATGCTCAAAAGAAACACTCAAAATGGCCGCTATTATAAGGGGCTTAATGTAGTTGTATTCCAGGCACTCGGGAGAAATCCATGGGAAATATACTGCTCAAAAAAATAAAGGGAACACTAAAATAACACATCCTAGATCTGAATGAATGAAATAATCTTATGAAATACTTTTATCTTTACATAGTTGAATGTGCTGACAACAAAATCACACAAAAATAATCAATGGAAATCCAATTTATCAACCCATGGAGGTCTGGATTTGGAGTCACACTCAAAATTAAAGTGGAAAACCACACTACAGGCTGATCCAACTTTGATGTAATGTCATTAAAACAAGTCAAAATGAGGCTCAGTAGTGTGTGTGGCCTCCACGTGCCTGTATGACCTCCCTACAACGCCTGGGCATGCTCCTGATGAGGTGGCGGATGGTCTCCTGAGGGATCTCCTCCCAGACCTGGACTAAAGCATCCGCCAACTCCTGGACAGTCTGTGGTGCAACGTGGTGTTGGTGGATGGAGCGAGACATGATGTCCCAGATGTGCTCAATTGGATTCAGGTCTGGGGAACGGGCGGGCCAGTCCATAGCATCAATTCCTTCCTCTTGCAGGAACTGCTGACACACTCCAGCCACATGAGGTCTAGCATTGTCTTGCATTAGGAGGAACCCAGGGCCAACCGCACCAGCATATGGTCTGAGGATCTCAACTCGGTACCTAATGGCAGTCAGGCTACCTCTGGCGAGCACATGGAGGGCTGTGCGGCCCCTCAAAGAAATGCCACCCCACACCATGACTGACCCACCGCCAAACCGGTCATGCTGGAGGATGTTGCAGGCAGCAGAACGTTCTCCACGGCGTCTCCAGACTCTGTCACGTCTGTCACATGTTCTCAGTGTGAACCTGCTTCATCTGTGAAGAGCACAGGGCGCCAGTGGCGAATTTGCCAATCTTGGTGTTCTCTGGCAAATGCCAAACGTCCTGCACGGTGTTGGGCTGTAAGCACAACCCCCACCTGTGGACGCCGGGCCCTCATACCACCCTCATGGAGTCTGTTTCTGACCGTTTGAGCAGACACATGCACATTTGTGGCCTGCTGGAGGTCATTTTGCAGGGCTCTGGCAGTGCTCCTCCTGCTCCTCCTTGCACAAAGGCGGAGGTAGCGGTCCTGCTGCTGGGTTGTTGCCCTCCTACGGCCTCCTCCATGTCTCCTGATGTACTGGCCTGTCTCCTGGTAGCGACTCCATGCTCTGGAACCTACGCTGACAGACACAGCAAACCTTCTTGCCACAGCTCGCATTGATGTGCCATCCTGGATGAGCTGCACTACCTGAGCCACTTGTGTGGGTTGTAGACTCCGTCTCATGCTACCACTAGAGTGAAAGCACCGCCAGCATTCAAAAGTGACCAAAACATCAGCCAGGAAGCATAGGAACTGAGAAGTGGTCTGTGGTCACCACCTGCAGAACTACTCCTTTATTGGGGGTGTCTTGCTAATTGCCTATAATTTCCACCTGTTGTCTATTCCATTTGCACAACGGCATGTGCAATTTATTGTCAATCAGTGTTGCTTCCTAAGTGGACAGTTTGATTTCACAGAAGTGTGATTGACTTGGAGTTACATTGTGTTGTTTAAGTGTTCCCTTTATTTTTTTGAGCAGTGTATATACAAATTTAAAAAATGATTTAACCTTTTATTTAACTAGGCAAGTCAGTAAAGAACAAATTCTTATTTACAATGACAGCCTAGGAACAGTGGGTTAACTGCCTTGTTCAGGGGCAGAACGACAGATTTTTATCTTGTCTGCTCGGGGATTCGATCTAGCAACTTTTAGGTTACTGGCCCAACGCTCTAACCACTAGGCTACCTGCCGGCCCAAATAAAGAAGAAATGTTTGAGTGGACTGAGGGAGAGGAAGAAAAACACAAAGTATGTAAACTGCTATTACATCGTGCTGACATGACTAAAATTCAAGTAAACAGTACCTTTCGTGTTGGCGTTTATATTGTAAGCTCATAGAAAGGCTAACACTATGCGTTCTCACCATATCCCAGATGAAGTTGGCCGTCCAGTAGAGCAGGGGCTGCACGCCGCTGATGAACTGCATGTGCTTGGCCTTGCTCACTCTCTCCTGGATGAGGAAGACTACGAAGCTGGCTGGGACGAAGGACATGGAGAAGATCACGCAGATGGACACCAGCACGTCCACTGAGGTGGTCATCCTACAGAGAGGGGGGGGGGGGGGGGGGGGGGGTTAGGTGGTCCGTGGACACAGAAAGGTGAGAATATTGTGTTAGGCACACTTTTTCAAACTCCACATTCTACTAGGTCATTTACATGAACTAGGTAAATTACTTCAGTGATGTCATTGTTCCAAGATGCCCATGGCGTGGGTACTTACAGTGCCACCTGGGACAGCTGCTCCTTGGTGAGGTTGAGAGGGTGGTTGAAGGTGCGGATGCCAAACTTGCTGGGGTCCTTGCCAGGGGGCAGGTTGGCGCGCAGGATGCCGTTGTTCATCACGTTGAGAAAGGCTCCCATGCTGTGCCACCCCTTGTTGTTGAACCAAATCTTGACATTGTTCTTGGTGTCCAGACCATTGATGAAGCTAGACAAGCTCTCCAGGAATCGGTCTGCGGCAGCACCCTGAAGATAAAGAATGGTTTAGATTGGTGGCAGTGATGTTGTGTTCAGTGGCAGAAACCGAGGTTCTGTGAATGTGGGAATGAATGAATGGAAGTCTCACCTTCTCCAATTCGAAAATCTTCCTCACTCGAGCGATAGCGTCATCAACCTCGCCAGCTGGGGGGAGAACCTGAGTGCTCCTGGCGCCCAATGAAAAGCCACCGTACCTAAATTCATTCACAAAGATCTTGTTGTTCAAACTGTGAAAAGATAAAATGAAGCATTATTAGTTAATGTCAATTTAGGCTGGACAGGTATACAAAAAGACTTGTACAACTCAGTTATTGCGCATGCTATGTCATAGCACTGTTATAAGAGCGATAAAAGACATGAAATGTAGGAAAGTTATACCTTTTCCCAATGATCTCTGCATAGGTCTTTACTAGGTAGTCAGAGATGTTTCTGCCGGTCAGGTTTTGCAGGGTGTCTGTCTCGCTGATCTTCATCTGAGGTGGTGGCAGTCCTCCGGCTCCAGTAGGACACTCAGGGAGCATTTTTTTGCGGCCGTCACAGCTGCAGGCGCATGCGGGGGACGGAACCTCCATGGTCCAGTTTCCCGTGCGGAACAGTTCCAGAAGGCTCTCCGGAACCTCCGGTATGGTCCAGTCCTCGTCACCCATCGTACAGTGAGTGTCACTGAGAGAGAGGGAGGAGGGAGAGAGAGATTGAGAGTCCTTATCTCCAAAAGAACATTGAAAATATGTCCCTATCCGTCATATGTATTTCCTTAAAGACAGGAGAAATGGTGCGAATGGAAACTAACAAATAGCTATTTTATGAAACCCTGACATATTGAGACTCACGTTATTGGCTGCCCTTCCATGCAACGCGTTCCAAACCCAGGGCCTTCGGTGAGGGCACTTAATAACCGTTGTGTGTTGGCATCTTCAGGGGCATCATCACTGATGAAGAGGGACTGTTCTTCGTACATCCACGGCTGCAGCTCCAGACTGGGGTATTTTCCAAAGGGCGGGACGATTAGACTGAAGACCAGGGCAATGCAAACGAACACCGCAGGGAGCACAATCTGAGCAAAGAAACCTTTTCTGGAGCGTTGAGCATACAGGAACCTCTTCCATATCAAGGCGACAAACTGCTGCCTCGTCAGACTCCAGCCTTTCACCTGGTAGGAGCCTTTACCGTCCGAGCCGTTCAGGAAGTCTGTCTCTCTGGATTCTGGGTATGCGTCCGAGTCGTTATGTTCATTGTTGTCATCGTCTATCTGGGGTCTAAGGCAGCTCTGGTGGTCTCCACCAAAGGCATTTCCTGCACCAAAAGCATGATGTATGCGACGTCTGGGCATGGGGAGGGTACCGTCAGAGGGGAGTTCAGTGTCAACTCCATTGTCCTCTGCCACTTTCAGGAAAATCTACAAGGACGAGACATAAAAAAAAGGAATCAAACACACTATACCCCATAGGCTCACAGCCAGGGTTGCCATGTTCTCGATTTTCCTGACATACTGGACAAGTTTGAAAACTATGTTGTGGGTAAAACATGTATTGGTTGTGGGTGGCGGGTTTTTGGGCTACTTCTAAAATGTTAAGCCCTTTCAGGAAAAGCACACTATGTAAATCCAACACACGATCTATTCAACAATCGATTCCAGTACCTCTTCCAGGGTGGTGTCGGAGACACCGTAGCTGGAGATGCCTAGGTCGGGGAGACGGTCGTCCATGTCCTTGAAGAGCTCCACGAAGGCTCCGTCCTTGGCTGCGCCATAGGGAAGTATGTAAGTGAGCTCGTGGCCCAGGTCTTCCACCATGCGGGCGGCTGGGACATGCTTGAAGATCAGGCTTGAGATCAGGGAGACGTCGGGGGGCACGAAGGCACTTTCACAGATGGATGCAGCCTGGGCAGTTTCTATGGGTTGCACAAAGGTTGAGTGTCATAAACAAAAGGTTATTCATTTGACAACATACCATGCTGTATTGCAATGGCCTATTTTCTTTGCCATAGGATTATGACGATGATGTGTCAAATGCTTACCGATGGTGGCCGCTTCGCTCTCGTGTTCGCTGCCAAGGCCTGCGTCAGAGCTGCTCTCGGAGGGACAATCCTCCTCCTTCTTAGTGAAGGAGACGGTGCTGGAGGAGTTGTGGAAGGAGCTGAGGGAAGGTTCTGGGCCCTTCTTGACCAGGGTCAGATAGTAGCCTGTACCCAGCTGATTCTTCAGGAAGAGGGAGGAGCCCACGCAGCAAAGCTTGCCATGGGAGATTATGGCGATGCGGTCGCCCAATATGTCCGCTTCATCCATGTGGTGGGTGGAGAGGATGATGGTACGACCTAGAGAGGAGGAGGGAAACAGTCAGTTACCACACAGAACTCCCCTAACAGCTAAATGGTTTCATTTCTTCAGACATTTCTTAAGCATAGATGCTAAAAATAGGTAAGGATTTAGTGGTTACCTTGACGATAATGGAGCAGGAGGTCCCAGATGCCCCGGCGGGCGTAGGGGTCGACCCCAGCGGTGGGCTCGTCCAGAATCACAACCTTTGACCCCCCGACAAAGGCCAGAGCCACAGAGAGCTTCCTCTGCATCCCTCCGGACAGTGTGCTGGTCTTGGAAGTGCGTTTGTGCAGCAGGCCAGTGTCTATCAAGATCTGTTCGATCTCAGACTTCACCTGTTCTTCAGATAGACCCTTCAGACGAGCGTAAAACCAGATGTGCTCCTCCACGGTCAGCCTGGCCAAAGCCCAAAACAACCACACAATAACTACTCATAAGAAAACAATGTAACTATTTACTTAAATGCTTTTGGTAATTTAGAATTAACTTTCTGTAACAACTGGTGGTTCATATGATGGATATGGAACACTTACATGCTGAAGAGAACGTTGTGCTGTGGACAAACGCCCAGACTCTGTCGAATAGCGCTCAGCTCCGATCGGATGTCTTTGCCCATGATGTAAGCAGTTCCAGAGGTAGGGGGAAACAGTCCCGTTAGAATCGACCTGAATCAGACAAAGGAGCAAATATTAGATTACTCCATTAAAATTGTATCAACTTAACATTCAACTCAATTATACGTGTGTGGGCTTTTGTTCACAGATGGAACTCCTTGTGCGTTATTGCATTTACATGGTGGTGGTTTTCCCTGCTCCGTTGTGGCCCAAGAAAGAGGTGATCTGTCCCTCGTAGAAGCCCAGAGTCAGCCCGTCCACAGCCAGCTTCTTCCCGTGCGGGTACACCTTGACTAGGTTCTCTATGAAGACGCCAGGTTTCAGGTGGGCTGGCTCTTCCTCTATACAGACAGCTGAAGACACAACACAATGTCCATCGAATGGGGTACAATGACCATCCCGTTTTCATTTCCTTGAAAACACATACAACTACTCAAATTAATTCGCTCTCACAACCGCACCACATTTTGTGCCGGATCTATATCGCCACCTTGTGGATACTCAGTTGCTCTGCATCAGCGTTAAATCTGGGTTTTACCTTCATAGTTTCTTCTCTTGTTCTGACTGAAGTCAGTCTTCCTGTTGTCTCGTTCTCCAAACCAGTAGGACTTGGTGAAGAGGAAGTACCAGGGCCTGGGAATACCATATTGACCTGAAGGAGACCACAATAAACACATACATTTAGACAACGCTGACAACAAAACAATGCAACACAAAACAAAACAATACAATGGAAATGGCCTCAACATAAGCCCATCAAAATGGGACCCAAACGGATCCGTTATAGTGGAACCGTTCAGTTCACGGACACCTACCGGGGAAGACGGACTCGATGTACCAGGTCATCACCATGTAGAGGAAGGAGTCAAAGTACATCATGATGATGGCGGTGGTCAGGCTGAAGTCGTCCTCCTCCATGGGGCTGTTGAACAGGTTGTTCCATTGGATGCCGATGCCCTGCTCTTCGAACAGGGCAAAGTACTCACAGCCAAAGCCAAAGGCCACCGGGGACAGCAGGCTCTGTAGAGAGAGAGAGAGAGAGAGAGGGGTTTAACATCACATGCAACATCAATGCCAATAAGATGCTGAGCCTGAAGCCCAAAAAGTCAGTAATGTGCCAAAAGAAGAAAAAAGCTTCCCTATTTGTAGTGACACTGTACTTCTTAATGACAGCGGCTCCTCTCATAAAATGTCACGTTGAATGACCACCAACTCAAAAATCCGACTAGCTATAAAAGCATGACTCACAGCGACTAATTTTGCCCCAAAGCCCACGTAGTCCTGCCAGGCCACACAGAGGACGTAGGGAAGGTAGAGGGTGAAATAGATGATACCCCCACAGGCTGCCGCCAGGTTGGCACGGGCAAACATGGTGCTGATGAGGAAGCACTGCATGATGGTTACCACGGCGAAGGAACCCAGGAACAGGAAGATGACACCGGGGTCACTGTAGGGCAGCAGGTTCCCCATCTGATAGTAGGAGAGTGAGAAGAGGATGCTCAATGGTTAGTTCATAGTTGGGATGAGCGTGATACAATGATCAGATCGAGTCAAGGCTCACGTCAACATGAAATATCGATAAAAGCTATTATCACTGAAACATTGCAATACTGATATCAGTGAAATAGCGCAATACAAAACATCGTCTTCATGCTAAATCCTGGTACGCAGCACCTTGAGCAGCACCACGAGCAGACTGGCGGAGATGAGCAGGGGGATGAGGCTGCTGATGAACCAGCTGAACCACAGGATGCCGTTGTCCAATCCCATGATCCTCATGGTCTCCTTGAGCCTCGCCTCCTTCTCGTAAACCACGCTCTTGATGATGATGGCCACAGAGTACATCCAGGCCAGGGTCATGAAGAGGGGCATGGAGCGACTCATCACCCGCAGGAAGCTGGTCAAAGGAGGAAATGGAAGCCATTTTGAAGCCTTGCAGTTAAGCTTGTGGTATGCTGCCGTTCAAGACAGATTCCAGGTCTAAAGGCGGAATCGGTGTGACTCACATGTCGTCCACGTAGCAGGGGTAGGGCATCTGTTGGATGTAGACTCCCGTCTTCTCCTTGGCGCCAGTCACTACCGTGATGATGCTGTGTTCGATGATGTCCTGGAGGTAAGAGAAGCCGCCCCAGATGTAGCGCAGGTCCTCAAAGGGGTCGGCACGAGGACCGGGGTCCCAATATCTGTAAGGAGAGAGCAAAAGCAATGTTCACATCAAATTATTATTTTACCAACAACAACAACAAAAAAGTTGAAAGTGACCCCTCTCCACAACAAACAAAGTGAATGTTCAAAATGGACCCAATGGCACAGACATAAAACACTGTCCAATACATCTAGTAGGTAGATTGGGAAGCTTTGAATCAACATTACCCGTCTTTGATCTTGTTGGTGCGCTCCACATTATCAATGTCCATGCGGATCTTGTAGTTGACAATGGCCGGCAGTTCAGAGCTGTTGGCCTCAATGTCGGGAAACACGATCCCCGCCCAGAACTTCCTGTCGTCCAGGAGTGCCATGGATTTGTTGACCATCCTTTCCTCATTGGCCACGGGCTCCATCTTATCCAGGTTTACACACTGTAAACAAACACATCCGTTAAAGGCCTATCCTCATCTGTTCCAAGACTACTGAGTGTGATGTTTTCCATTGAAGCAGATCCATTCACATGCTGAAAGGTGGGATGGGGAGGCTTTAAATGGAGAGTTCGTCAAGTTCAGAGCTAACTGGTCCAACTGTGTTTTTATCTGTAATTTCCCTTTATACAGAGGCTGCCACTGACTACTGTTTCCTCAGAGAGGGCTATGACTGGAATGAAAACCTTCAGAACCAAAGCTCTGGTCCAGTTTCACTTGATGCAATTAATTGCAGAAGGTGCTGGCCCGCCAGTAGTGCTGGCCCGCCATTTCACCAGAAAGGGATTTTTTTTCTGGGACTGAGAAAGTGACTAAGAGATACAGACAGACAAAGAAGACACAGACAAAGACGGAGACAAACGGACAGACATACAGGCGAAGAAAGAGAGACACTGACCTCCATGAAGCGGGATATGCTCATGATGGCCTGGTCCGTCTCGTTGAAGACTTCCCTCCAGGTGAAGGCGGTGCCGTGGGGACGTGTGTCCTCTGAATGTTTGGTCAGGAAGTTGGAGACATCCTCCACGGTCCACTCTGTGCCCGCCAGTTGGGAGGTGAAGAACCTGGCGGTTCCATTGTTCTTCAGTAGGGTCTGGGAGAGAGGGAGGAAGAGCAGGAAAGTAGCTGTGAGTAGCTGAGGACTTTGTGGCACTGTCCCACATCCCTCCACAAGATGCCAGTGTTGACCATCTGAAATGGCTGCTTACCACCACGTTACTTTATAATCATGTATTTTCTTGTTTTGCTATGTTACTGTGTCATGTCCTGGGTGTGTCTCTGAGTTACTATGTACTGATGCCATTCCAAAATAATTTCAAAGGTGCCCTACAAGGGTAACATAGAGTGCCTTCAGAAAGTATTCACACCCCTTGACTTTTTCCACATTTTGTTGTGTTACAGCCTGAATTTAAAATATATTACATAGAGATTTTGTGTCACTGGCTTACACACAATACCCCATAATGTCAAAGTGGAAATGTGAAAAGCTGAAATGTCTTGAGTCAATAAGTATTCAACCCCATTGTTATGGCAAGCCTAAATAAGTTCAGGAGTAAAAATGTACCAAACAAATCACATAATAAGTTACATGGACTCACTTTGTGTCCAATTATTGTGTTTAACATGATTTTTAAATGACTGCCTCATCTCTGTACCCCACACATACAATTATCTGTAAGGTTCCTCAGTCGAGCAGTGAATTTCAAACACAGATTCAACCACAAAGACCAGGGAGGTTTATCAATGCCTCGCAAAGGGCAGGAACTGGGTAAGAAAAATGAAAAAGCAGACATTGAATATCCCTTTGGGCATGGTAAACCAGTACAGAGTCAATGTGCGGGGCCACCGGTTAGTCGAGGTAATTGAGGTAATATGTACATCTAGGTAGAGTTATTAAAGTGACTACGCATAGATAATAACAGAGAGTAGCAGCAGCGTAAAGGGGGGGGGGGGGGGGGGGGCAATGCAATTAGTCTGGGTAGCCATTTGATTAGATGTTCAGGAGTCTTATGGCTTGTGGCTTGTGGGTAGAAGCTGTTTAGAAGCCTTTTGGACCTAGACTTGGCGCTCCGGTACTGCTTGCTGTGCGGTAGCAGAGAGAACAGTCTATGACTAGGGTGGCTGGAGTCTTTGACAATTTTTAGGACCTTCCTCAGACACCGCCTGGTATAGAGGTCCTGGATGGCAGGAAGCTTGGCCCCATGCCAAATCTTTTCAGTCTCCTGAGGGGGAATAGGTTTTGTCGTGCCCTCTTGACAACTGTCTTGTTGTGCTTGGACCATGTTAGTTTGTTGGTGATGTGGACGCCAAAGAACTTGAAGCTCTCAACCTGCTCCACTACAGCCCCGTCGATGAGAATGAGGGCGTGCTCGGTCCTTGAGTATACCAAATATTAGGAACAACCTCACCTGGTTGTCTGGGTCTTAACACTAGGCCCTCCATGGAATAAGTTTGACAGCCCTGGTCTTGCCCATTCACCCTCAGAATGGCACACATACGCAATCCATGTTTCAGTTGTCTCAAGGCTTAAAAATCCTTCTTTAACCTGTCTCCTCCCCTTCATCTACACTGATTGATGTGGATTTAACAAGTGACATCAGTAAGGGATCATAGCTTCCACCTGGATTCACCTGGTCAGTCTGTGTCATGGAAAGAGCAGGTGTTCCTAATGTTTTGTACACTAAGTGTAAGTGTGATGTTGGCTGTAGTAGAGACAACAGATAAGTCAGACATACCCTTACTAGGTCCATCTGTTCGCTATTCTCCATGAAGGTCCAGACCTTGGGCCTCACCTCCTCCCACATGCCCCCCAGCTCTCTGAGGACCCCCAGCTCCTGGAACGTTCTGTTCACCTGCGGAAGAGGGTGAGAGTGGGACAGTTAGTGTTCTGCTTAAGACAAGCTAAAGTAAAACTACTACTTAACGCCGAAATGAACTCTGGATGAAGTGCAACAATATGCTGTAACTAAGCTGTATAATATTACTGATACCCACCTCGTGGATGATCTTCTGTGTGGCGGGAGTGACAGGGGTATATAGGATCTTGCCCATGAGCAGAGGCTTCAGGGCCTGCCAGATCATCCTGGATACGGGGCTGGACTCCATGTTCCTCATCATTGCATTGCAGTATGGAGCTGCAGGGGTCACAGAAGGAACAATGACGTCCAGTCTAGACCAGGATGTCACAACAATCCTCGAAACAGTTTTGGCAATCAGGGAATAGATAACCACGAAGAAGAAGTTGCTTACTGGATGCGTTGTCGTAGGCAGAGATAGGTTCCTCTCCGTCGGTTGTGTTGTGGTTGCCGAACAGGGCCTTGTAGTTGCTGTCCTCGTACCAGTTGAGGGACTTGATCTTTAGTCCGCCGCCCTCGGGGTGGCCGCAGACGATGCGCGACACGGCCTGGTACATGTGGCTGGGGGAGGACGTGGCGTTCTCAGTGAGGAAGATGATCTCGTTACGCAGGTCGCTCCAACTCTTCATGCTGGCCAGCTAATTTGGACACAAGGGGTTGTGATGTTAGCAAATGGGGTCAGGGGGTCATCTTGTAGGATGCAGGTGGGACTGTGACCTGGACTTGGAGCAGTTCATTGTGATTCGAGACCAGCTTGTTGACATGGATACATATTGTTATGAGGCAACTTGTCAATGTGATGGAATTACTTCCTGTATGTGAACAGATTGATACTTTAGGCTTCGCCTTCTACCTATGACCTCAATACAGCCGTGCAAAAACCATCATAAATCACACCCCCTTGTCTATTAATGCGTTATTGATCTATTATGCTATTGGCTACCTTGGTTCTTAGTTCGGCTTACCAGAGCATTTTACAACAACTTGATTTTGCTGCCTTGCATTTCTGGTCACAATTTGATTTTGATACCGGATTATAAAAAGGGAGAGACTCTGAGCAGACTAGGAGCATTGAAAACACAACAACAGATCTCACAAGAAGCCTGAAAAGCTTGTGTGCTAACTGTCCTAATTCCCCGTAATGCTCAACACCTTGTAACAACATTAACACAATACAGTACTAACAAATGTACACTCTTATGTCTGCACAGAAACGCTAGAATCTTTTGTGGCAGATTTGCCATTCTACGTTTGCCCTCTTCTCTCTCACTCTCTTTCTATCCTTATTTTGCTCTCTCTCTCAACGCTTGTATCCTCACCCAGCATTAGGAAACAAGGAAAGTCAGGATTAAGAGAACCAGATAAGTGCTTGAGGGGAAAAGATGACTCTCGGTCATTCATCACTGAGGCAGAGGAGGAGAGAGGTGTTACCGACTGGCGACTCTCCCAGAGTCTAGTTGACAATGTGGTTACATACATGCCAGTCAGGCCCTTCTGTCTCCTCCCCTTCCCTCCTCTCTGTACAGATGGACCTGACTCAGCCCGGCCACATCAGCAAGAAGGCAGTCACATGCTTCCAATTTAGCCCCGGCAACGCACCGGGAATGGAGAGTGTGTGTGTGTGTGTGTGTGTGTGTGTGTGTGTGTGTGTGTGTGTGTACGTGAGAGATGCGGGGGAAACAGCTGTACACACTGAACTCTCACACAAACAGTCATAACCATATGACAGCAGCTCTGGACCCCTCTAGAGGTGTCTGCGGGGGGTTGGTTAAGGTAGGAGGGGCCATACCCCAACATAACCCCAGGGTAATGCACCAAACCAGGACAAGTCATATTTAGTGGCTCAGCGTTTCTTGACATCTTCAGATACATTGTTGGGCTTAGCAGGGAACAAAGCACAACAACGTTTGTGTCTACAGAATGCTGGGGTTGTTTAGAAACTCTTAAATGTAATTGCCCTAAAGACTGTAAACCATACTTTAGTTTAGTTAAGAGCCTTCATAAACACTACATAAACATTCATACATAGCTTATGACATGGGTATGCAGCTGCAACATACAGATGTAAGGTCTTCATTTGATCACTCTTTTGTTGCTGAGAATTTTCATGCACAGCAGGAAATGCTAACTTGTACTGTATTTGAGTTTTAAAAAGGCGTATATAGTTTGTAATTTACACTTAGAAATGTCTGACTTGATTTGCCCTCACGAAAAATGTATCAGCCCCTACTAAAATGTCCATTCATTATAATCCACCTAATAATTCACATTTCCTGTAGCTGCAGGATTATGTTCCTGCTGTAGCAAACTGGCTCAGAATAAGATCCTACATCTGTATTAGTTTGCAAACATAAGAATCAAGGTATACTTATAGGGGTTGTTCTTATTGATTTGATTGATTGATTTAATTAAATGTTATTATTGTAAGTAAAGGGTAATTCCACAATAACAGAATGATGCTGCGACTGAACATTTCACAAAAAACTATATACTTTAAGAACAGCGCAGGTGCTAGGTTTGGTAACAGAATGGCGGTTTGTGCTGTTTGTGCCGTCATTCTCTTACCAAACTTTGCATCTGCACTGTTCTTCAAGCAAATGTTTTTTTGTGAAATTTTCGGTGGAAATTATTAAAAGTCGTCATTGTGCATAGAATTGTATGGTTCGTTTAACTATGCAATCATTGCTTTTGTTTGGCGTACATTTTAAAGCGACACAAATCTGAGTCTTAGCATCACTCTGTTACTGTGGAATTGCCCCAAAGTATTCAACAGAGCACTGATTGGTTGAGAAAACACAGCCAACATACTTGGGTAAGGTCGAGCGAGTCTTAAAACCTCCTGGTGGTTGTCATAGGGGCATGCATTCACCTCGTAGTGTAAATCAGTCAACTTGAGTACATTTTCCTTTGGGTAAATGCTGACCAGCCCGCTAACTTGTTTAGAAAGCCTTTCCTCTTTGTTCAGCTGTTCCCAGTCATCTATCTCCCAAGGAAAAAAGGAGCTTTTCTATCTGGACTCAGAGACACTGGATACCTATACAGTTACTGCCAAGTCACTTACAAGGGCCTTTTTCTACCACTGTGGAGGAGAGTAGAACTGACAAAGCAAGAAAATAGCAAGAATAGAGAAATTCTCCTGTTCAAACTGAAACATATAAATGTGTCTGACTATCATCACATTAGAACATTGGTAAACAGTTGTCCTTGACATTTAGCTGTGGCTCAAACGTCTAGGGGACAATTCCAAACAAATCCAACAAATTGGGTCAGAAGGTTATCAGGCAACAAACAGGAGGGAGTTGAAGGGGGCAGAAAAACACTACATAAAGTTTTAGTCCAGCCTCTACTTCCTTATGCTGTGGGACTTCAAAGAAGACCAGATGCAAGAAGTACAGTCAGGGGAAATGAGGTCGGGGAGGGGGGCTCTTGGCGGCCATCTTGTAATGATGGGATAAAGAAACTCCATTGATGTTTTCATCCTATACATCTAAGGTTCTGTCTGTGGCCCTGCCAAGAGTAACCTGCTTCGCTGCTGATGCAAGGTAGGGGAGCTCATTATGGTTGACATAAAACAAAAAATGGACAAAATACCAGGAAATGCACTTGGCTACGAGGGGGCTTATTCTGTGGGTCTCCGTCTGGTGACACATCGAACAACTGATAATGCTTCTAAATGACGAGGTTAACCTCAATAACCGTAATGACCAAATGTAAGACCATAACCATTTTCAATGCATGAGAGAGCCTGCTAGGAAATGAGGCAGCAGTAGCAGAAACCTTTCTAGCTGTCAGAAATGTGTTTAGTGTAATGATGAGAGTGATGCCCACCTCAATGGCCAGGGACCCCAGGCTCTCCAGAAGGTTGTCTGTAGCCTCAGCCACTTGCTGGACAGCTTCAGGGTCAGCCCTCACATCTTTCTGTAGGGGGGAAGGAGCGAAGAAGTGTCAATTCACACGCACATACAGTCGAAAAGACGGACAGCGACAGTCTGTCGGTTACAAAACACCCCCACACCACAGCTTCCTAACACATATTTTCACAGGAAGACCCTTTCAATAAGGGTTATACAGTATGCAGTCATTTTCCCATACAAACTATTAGCTTGCGTTGTGTGCTATTGAATCTCCCCGCAACACTGAATGGACATCGGAAAAAGAAACTTCACAGCAATGTTTTGAACTGCTCTTGGAAACCCTGTGAACCGTTTTTGATTTAATAGCACCCTGCATGTCTTGTCGTCTTGTTTACCATGTCTTGTTCCCTAAAGGCTACAAAAACAGTAACCATAAGAAGGACACAAACACACTGTTTGTTATCATATGAATAGGGAAACTGACCGCTGTGGCATGTCAAAATGGGGACAGGGATCACATAATAACACGTTGCCCTAGACTCTTCCATGTTTATCATTGTGGGCAGTCATACTGTATCTGAATGACAAGGTGATACAATCCTAAGCACTTTTATATATAACAAAGCACACTTCTCTGACTGATTTCCTGGAACCTTGTTCACAAGCTGTCAACATTACACAAGATACACTTGATCATGCAATTTCTGACCGTTGGAATTCAATGAATGGTCTACTCTCTGGGCAAAATTACCATATTGCAAGGATGTTAATGATATATTTCCCTTGCACTGGTGCTAAGGTGTCGAATTAAAATGTACCTTTGTAAACTATGACTCAGAGAGAAGTGATACTCATGAATGACTAACGTTTAAAGATTGTGGCCAAATCCTCTATTTGACGGCAGTTCGTTTTCAAACGTATCTCCAGAGTTGGGTCGACAGGGACAAGCAACAACATGCCTCCGCCTACGCTTACCCCCTTCTTTCTGAGCCTCTGCTTTTCCCCGGGCCCCTACGCTTTGTTTGGTTCTCGGCACTGTGCACGTCAGTGAATTAGGTCACCTGGCTCTGGTCTTCAGTGGAGAAAAACAACCATGGGACGGGGGCTTTGTGGTGGGACAGTATTTTGGGTCTCTGTTGTGATGAGAATTGATCCTCGCCACTATATCAACTAGCTACGAGGGAGGGGTAAGTTCCCCTTTCCAAAGTCCCTAAAGGTGTCAGCATGCTTCAGTTTGGCTGGCGCCCTTAAAATATATTTCATGCATTTTTTTAAAAAAATTTTGCAATCCCCTCCCTCTCAGAGAACGTTTCTGATTTGCTGATAAATACAGTTCAACTCATTTGGGCCGTCCCCGCCTTGCTGGGTGGCCTCCGTTGGTTTCACAGCTCCTCTAGAAGCAGCAGATTTTTAGAAGGGGCCATAAAACAACTAGAGTTCTGATCAATAGGGTCTGCCCAAAGCCACGTTAAATAACCCCAGACAAATGTCAACGTAACCCATGGCTATACGACCCTGTGGCCAGGTGACAACAGAGCTCTAAATTAAAAAATGTTTATTGGTAGCATTGGAGCACAACATAAAATTTAGGAGCACCAGAAAAGCTTTTTTTTTTCATTGATTGAGATCAAGTCTATATTGGGCCCATATGAATTCTAGCTACTTTTTAAGCACATGCTGAGCACTTGAAACTATTAACTCTGGAAATACGTTGTTGAAAAGGCAAACATTTTGAAACAAATACCTGTCACTGAAATGACAAAGTAATTTGTGGAATATTATATTTCTACCTTTTGTAAAAGCACTGTTTTCCTATTGAGAAGCACTACGTTGAAAAACTGTAGCATTGTCTCTTCAAGAACATCAAAAGATCAGTCATTCATTCCTTTATTGCAGTGGTCACAAATTTTTTCTGGGTCAAAATGCAAGTCGAGATCTACTGCTCAGATTTGTTTTTAACATGACTTAGAAAACATAATCCTATGCAACATTAACCTATTAAAAACAGGTTTCTGCAGTAGGCTATAGGCTATAGTAGGCTATAGTAGATTATAGGCCCAATACATTATCATCGCATATTGGCTATGCTTGAATTGCCCTGCCAATGTTATTGTTCTCAGACCATTTAAAAATGAAGGTATGATCACACCGGTAATAGATCAGTTGTTGTATTACTTGTGACTGAGGCACAGCTGAGTGATCAAACATTGAAATAATGATTTTTATTTTATTGGACTAATGGGGCCTGCATCTAATGGTCAGTTTCAGTTTCCCTCAGCTCTGCTGAGACTGACCGTGACCACAAAGGGGACACGGTCTTCCAGCTGATGGCGAAACTCGATTCTCACCACATTATTTCTGCCTCATCCACAAATTCATGTTGTTAATCTTATGACCAGAGAAAGTGAAATACTCCTTGATATTCAAATAGATACAAGCCGCTAATACTAATAATATAGGCCTTTTGAAACACTTTGATATTCATTGCAGCTACAGTGTTGGCTGAAGCACATTTTATGGCTTCTTCGTGTAATTATACAACAGGTGGGTCTAATCCTGAATGCTGATTTGTTAAAACCGCATCCCAGCCGGTGTCTATTCCACATAAAACATGTAAACAGCTTTGCTGTATTTGTTAACAGTCTCTCTCGTCATGGTTTTAAAGTTTTGAAATATCACAGTATTAACTTTGCTGTGCGCTCGATTGGCCAGCCGTAGGCCTATAGGTGCACTTGATTTGCTCTACGTGTCCGTGGAGTACGGCATTTGACTCGGAGGCAGCGGTACAGAAAAGTCTTTGAGCCCTGGGTGGCAATAACCTAGAAAATATGTGGAAAACCTCTGATGGTAGGAACATCTCTTATGTGGTGTGTAAAGTTCGTAATGGGATCTTCTGACATTTCTATGCTAAAACTGACCATCTGACTGTAGATCAGTGTCTCGTGGCTAACTTCTACCTCAAATCAAATCAAATTGTATTGGTCGCATACACATATTTAGCAGATGTTATTGCGGGTGCAGCAAAGTGCTTGTGTTCCTAGCTCCAACAGTGCAGTAATATCTAACAATACACAACAATCTAAAAAGTAAAAGAATGGAATTATGAAATGGGCCTAGAGCCCATTTGTGTTTACCCGTATTGGTTTGAGGAAGTCCAGGTTGTTGAGGAAGTGGCTTTCTGCTTGGTTGAGCCAGGAGCCTGGGGACCGGCAGAGGATCTCCTGGACCAGACTGGACACCTCGCTGTCTGTGATGGTCACAAAGTCCTCCACACTGGTGCCGTTGCTTTTGCACATGTCCCTCAGGTGGACACCGAAGCCTTTGATCAGCACCTGGAGGGAAGGAGAGAAGGGTCGATGGGTAATGTAGCAATGACTAAAGACAAGCAGAGAATAGTATTTCTCAACCCTCCAAAGTTGCACATTTTTCATTCATCTAAGCAGATGTGCTCGTGCAGGGTTCGAACAAAAATTTGAAACACGTAATCTTGGGGGTACTGAAAGAACAGAATTGAGAAACACACATGGGATAAGGGCGTGTGACTTTGGAGTTGTACACATGTTGTCATCTCGGGGTTGGATACCACGGAGCAATATTAGGACCTGAATTGTTTACATACTGTATCTAGATTCCCATTGCTTCATGTTGCTGCTGGATTGTGTGTGTAATGTGAGGGCATTGTCACTATCAAATTGTTGTAATCCATTTAGCTGAAGAATAAGGCCTTGTTGAGATTATTTCCACATAGGCCTACAGCGGGAAATCATAACAGGAGACCTTGAACCTTTAAAATATCTTTAATGGGTTGAAAAAAGAGAATAGGAAAAACCAGATGGCAGTTTCTAAAACTGTGAAAGAAAACAAATATATATATATATATATATATATATATATATATATATATATATATATATATGTTCATGTTTTTGAGGAGTGAACAAAGACAGTGGAAGAGGATGTCTTGTAGTAAAAACTCTCCAGTGGTGAAGGTTACAGTAGCCCTTTGGTGTATTCCCTGCTTCATCACATTCAAACACAGCAGTAGACATTTAGACATCTCTACCCTCTCTCTGTCCTTTCTCTAAAGGGTTATGTCCCTGAAATAAAGGGCCACAGACTTAATTAACTCACATGTGCTCCAACAAATCTAACCCAGAAACACTACTGACCTGTTCTATATCTGCTACTGGGAATGGGAATGTTCAGCAACTACTACACTGCTTCTAATAGTGCCCATGATCGACTGAACTGACCGTAGTGATAGGCCTATGCCTCATAGAACTTTGGGAGGGGGGTGTTTTTTCCCTCTTACCTTTTCCAAGTTCACGTCGGCCTCAATGATCTGGTGCATGGCGTGTTCCGAGAAGGAGGCGTTTCGCAGAAGAAAAGTGGACAGGGTCTCATTGTCGTGGAGGAAATCCTTCAGCTTGAATCCTGTGGGAAATAAACGCAACAACGTGTTCAAACTAGCTCTCTCCTATGCCCTGACATTACTAGGTGTGTGTGTGTGTGTGTGTGTGTGTGTGTGTGTGTGTGTGTGTGTGTGTGTGTGTGTGTGTGTGTGTGTGTGTGTGTGTGTGTGTGTGTGTGTGTGTGTGTGTGTGTGTGTGTGTGCTTGGATGGAATGATCTATTGTAGTAGGCTTATTTAGCAAGTTTTGGATTTTCCTTCTGCCAAATCATGCTATTTTCCTTAGTTGTGGGTACTGTATTAGCTTTCAACCTCATTCAAACTTTTGTTTTGCCCAATTGTCATGGAGCTGCATGTGATTGGTTGCTAGTTACTCAGGTGACCAACCCTACAAAACGATTGCCGGATTATTTGGATAAGCTTTCTTTTTGTATTTTAAAGTTCAAATTACCGGACAGTAAGTTATACCTCCTCAGACCACACACACACACACACACATCTAAACAAACAACTACGCTGTGGCTCCAGCGGCACAAACAAAAGCGGGTGAATACTTTCCCCCTTCCCCATAAAGGTAGCTTCATGAATCGCTTTTCAGAGGCTGGAGAGGAGTTTCTCTATGCAAATACTGACAACAACATAGGCTAGGACAATTCTGTACATGTCCAAGGCAAAACGGCAAACCCTGAAGTAGAATAGCAATACACACATTTGCTGCCTGGTAACATCTGATTGCTGTTGATAATTTCAATGAGGTGCCTTTAACTTTTAATTCATTTAGCAGACGCTCTTATCCAGAACTACTTAAAATTAGTGCATTCAACTAGGTGAGACAACAACACATCACAATCGTATCAAGTACATTTTCCCTCAACAATGACATCCCTCAACAACATCAACCCCAAACACCTTGCTGTAGCCCATTGCCAGATTACAACCATTTCCATAATTCATTGTGTGTGAAGTGAAATAATCAAGCGTTGACAAAGACCTGTGGAGAATGAGGTGACACATCCACAGAAGGCTGCCGAGAGGAGGACGGCTCATAATAACGTCTGAAACGGAGCGAATGGCGTCAAACACCTGGAAACCATGTGTTTGATGTATTTGATACCATTCAACTTATTCTGCTCCAGCCATTACCACGAGCCCATCCTCCCCAGTTAAGGTGACACCAACCTCCTGTGCACACATCACACTTTCAACCACAGTGACGACATTCACACAAAAAAAACGTCTGCAAATCGTCTGCTAACTCAAATCAAAGTTCATTTGTCATGTGGACAGGATACAACAGGTGTAAACAGTACAGTGAAATGCTTATTTGCAAGCTCGTCCTTAACTTTAAAAAATATATATATATTTCACCTTTATTTAACCAGGTAGGCCCAGTTGAGAACAAGTTCTCATTTACAACTGCGACCTGGCCAAGATAAAGCAAAGCAGTGCGGCAAAAACAACAACACAGAGTTACACATAAACAGACATACAGTCAAAAACACAATAGAAAAATCTATGTACAGTGTGTGCAAATGTAGAAGAGTAGGGAGGTAAGGCAATAAATAGGCCATAGAGGCAAAATAATAACAATTTAGCATTAACACTGGAGTGATAGATGTGCAGATGATGATGTGCAAGTAGAGATACTAGGGTGCAAAGACCAAGAGGATAAATAACAATATGGGGATTAGGTAGTTGGGTGTGCCATTTACAGATTGGCTGTGTAAAGGTACAGTGATCGGTAAGCTGCTCTGACAGCTGATGCTTAAAGTTAGAGAGGGAGATATAAGACTCCAGCTTCAGTGATTTTTGCAATTCGTTCCAGTTATTGGCAGCAGAGAACTGGAAGGAAAGGCGGCCAAAGGAAGTGTTGGCTTTGGGGATGACCAGTGAAATATACCTGCTGGAGCGCATGCTACGGGTGTTGCTACGGTGACCAGTGAGCTGAGATAAGACAGGGCTTTACCAAGCAAAGACTTATAGATGACCTGGAGCCAGTGGTTTTGGCGACGAATATGTAGTGAGGGCCAGCCAACGAGAGCATACAGGTCGCAGTGGTGGGTAGTATATGGGGCTTTGGTGACAAAACGGATGGCACTGTGATAGACTACTTTCAGTTTGCTGAGTAGAGTGTTGGAGGCTATTTTGTAAATGACATCTCCGAAGTCAAGGATCGGTAGGATAGTCAGTTTTACGAGGGTATGTTTGGCAGCATGAGTGAAGGAGGCTTTGTTGCGAAATAAGAAGCCAATTTTTGATTTAATTTTGGATTGGAGATGCTTAATGTGAGTCTGGAAGGAGAGTTTACAGTCTAACCAGACACCTAGGTATTTGTAGTTGTCCATATATTCAGAACCGTCTAGAGTAGTCAGAACCGTCTAGAGTAGTGATGCTAGTCGGGCGGGTGCGGGCAGCAATCGGTTGAAGAGCATGCACTTCATTTTACTAGCATTTAAATGCAGTATTCAATATTAAAAGGTAAGAAAAACAGAAAATCCAGAATATAATCTTAAAAAGAGCACAGATTCAATACTAGGTCAGATAAAATAAAAACACACGAGAACACCTGGTGTTTACGAGCAAAATTACATATAAAAGACGGTTCTGAATAAAAGTTGAAAATACGTATTTTCCAGACGTTGAAATAAAAAAAAATTCTAACTTTCTACGGCTGTACATCAATTCAAATCAAATCAAATGTATTTATATAGCCCTTCTTACATCAGCTGATATCTCAAAGTGCTGTAGAGAAACCCAGCCTAAAACCCCAAACATCAAGCAATGCAGGTGTAGAAGCACGGTGGCTAGGAATAACTCTCTAGAAAGACCAAAACCTATGAAGAAACCTAGAGGAACCAGGCTATGAGGGGTGGCCAGTCCTCTTCTGGCTGTGCCGGGTGGAGATTATAACAGTAATCACTTGTATCTAGACTTGTATCTACATGTCAAATAAGAAAGAATTATATCACATTCAAACATTTTTATTCCAATTAAAAGAAAATGGAGCCAATTCAATATTACAGAGTGGAACTGTCACAGTATCCACAGAAGGTGGCGCCCCTCCTCGGTTGGGCGGCGCTCGGCGGTCGTCGTCGCCCGGCGGTCGTCGTCACCGGCCTACTAGCTGCCACCGATCTATGTTTCTGTGTCTTTTGGTTTTGTCTGTCTGATCCGCACCTGTTTCTTGTCTGTCATTAGTTAGGTTATTTAGTGTGTCTTTTTAGTTCAGGATTTCGTGCGGGATTGTTTTATGTCAACTCTGGACAGTTGTGAGTGAGTGCTGCGCTCGTTGTTATATATATTTACCGGGCTGCGCCCCGTGCGTCTTTTGTTTTGGGAACGTGTTTTCCCTAGTTGAATTTATGTGCGCCCTTTACCTTTCGGCTTTTTGTGTTGTTCCCGGATTTTCTATTAAAACCCACTATTACTCCGGACCTCTGTCTCCTGCACCTGACTCTGCCTCTCTACTGATCCTGGTAATCGTGACAGGAACACTTATTTTTGCCATCACACATTAGCCTTTTCAAAAGCTTAAAACTTGCATTGATTATGTTTAAAGTTACAACCAACAGAACTCTTAACACAAAGTTTTTCTTGCTTTGACTGTGATATGTGGTTGTTATCTAACCTTAGCTGAATGCATTGACTGTAAGTAGCTCTGGATAAGAGCGTCTGCTAAATTACTAAATGTAAATGTTAAAATGAACACTTGCAAAGCATGCTGGGTATTATTCTAATCAGCTCCACCCCAAACAAGACCAAATTTGGTCGGACTGGACTAAATCTGAACCAATCATAGACGTCTATGTGTAACAGTATAGCTTCCGTCCCTCTCCTCGCCCCAACCTGGGCTTGAACCAGGGACACTGCACACATCAACAACTGACACCCACGAAGCATCGTTACCCATCGCGCCACAAAAGCCACGGCCCTTGCAGAGCAAGGGGAACAACTACTTAAGGTCTCAGAGCGAGTGACGTCACCCGATTGAAACGCTATTAGCGCGCACCACCGCTAACTAACTAGCCATTTCACATCGGTTTCATATGTTTCACAGTACATAGAGCACAGAAGAGTGCAATAGAGTGCTATGCCGTACAGTAAAGTACTTTAGTAGAGTAAAGTACAGTAAAGTACAATATAGAACATTATACTGTACTCTACTATGCTGTGCTCCACTATACTGTAATCTAGTGTACTATACTCAAATTTTCTTTACTATACTTAACTGTTCTATGCTGTCCAAAATTGGATCTGAACCAATCATAGATGTCTATGTTTGGGCCACATCAAAGCCGGTCCGGACCAAATCTGAACCAATCATAGACACCTTTTTTTGGGCCAAATCAAGTCCGGTGTGAACCAGACCAAAACTGAACCAAATATAGACGTCCATGATGGGTTCAGATTTGGTCTGGATGGACATTGAAATCAAGGCCAGGGTGGACGAACCAAATGCCAACGTCTTTTCAACATCTGTGCTCACAGGGTCAGTACCATATCAATGTGTAGGGATACTGCCCCCCCCCCCCCCCTCCTCCTTGGCTCCTTCCCTCAACTCCTGGGCCCTTTCAAAGAACAAACGCTGGAAGTGGGTTCTGATGGCAGTGGGGGGTCGGGGGAACAAAAGGCCAGGAGGTGGCAGATTCCTGAAACATTAACCCCCCTCCCTGGCTAGATGGACGTTTGAAGACAGACGAGGTGAGGGGGTGGGGGTCAAATAAGGGCTCTGAAAATCTGGGGCCTTTTCAAAAGCTGACAGACTTGTTTAACTGTCTAAAACATGCGCACCTGTAAATCATTAGAAACAAATGTCAAAAGGAGTTACAAATTAGCAAAAACAATATGCAACAAACCATGAACATGCTTTAGAATTTTGCGATAGGTCAATTGAATCAATGTTCCTCCACTGGTCACAGTCCACCCCCATCCCCCCATGACACCTTTCAGTTAATCTACTCTGACAAATCCTTCAGTCTATTGTATTGGGACATTCACAGGCTTTAGTGAATTCCTGTTGAATGCCTGTGAAAAGCCTCTCTGGAGGTAAGCCATTGTAGCCAAGGGCTTGGTTTTTACAGGACTGTCTAACAAAACATTGGTGGCCCTAGGTCTAGTTCATGATCCTTACGGCGTCCGCATGCTTCCCAGCCGAAACAGTTCAGAAGAGTTCATGCATATATTATGATGACATTTTGCGATGTTTTCGTTCGTTTTTGGACTTCGGTGAGGATTTTTTCAGCTGCTCGGGCACATGACACTTTTCTAGAGGCAAGCCAGTGTTCGGAGCCAAAGTCTACACCCCTTCTTCGTCTGTGATTGGTCAACAGTAGGGATTCTTAAATAATGTCTTTGTTGTCATTCAACAAGAGATGACTCGTTTTCATGCACATTTTTTTGCGGGACTAAGATCTCCTCTGCAAAAATGTCAAAATTAATGACCAATTTCTTTAATTATTTTAGATGAAATTCTGACAATTTTGAGAATTGGTTACAAAATGGACAAACAGTACTATTGCCACTTTTTTCTTGTTTTTCAAGCGAAGGTCTTTTAAAGGAGTATGAGAGCACACTTGTTCAGTTCGCCTAGCCGAGTGAGGCGCCAGCCAAACTGAAGTATGCTGACACCTTTATTGTTAAATGTGAGATCAATCAATCTAGATATTACAACATATCATGTTAAAATCCATCTGTAAAATGTGTGCCCTGCCGAACACCAAAAAGATGATCCTTCCTGAAATATATTGGATCCAAAACTAGAAAATCAAATCACATTTTATTTGTCACATGCTTCGTAAACAACAAGTGTGGACCAACAGTGAAATGCTTACTTACGGGCCCTTCCCAACAATGCAGAGAGAAAGAAAATAGAGAAATAATTGAAAAGTAAAACATGTGCAGGGGTACGAGGTAATTGAGATAGATATGTACATATAAATAGAAATAAAGTGACAGATGGTAAACGGGAAGAGGCGTTGTCGTGCCCTCTTCAAGACTGTGTTGGTGTGTTTGGACCATGATAAATCCTTAGTGATGTGGACACAGAAGAACTTAAAGCTCTCGACCCGCTCCACTCCAGCCCTGTCGATGTGAATGGGGGCATTCTCGGCCCTCCTGTTCCTGTAGTCCACATCTTCCTGACGTTGAGGGAGAGGTTGTTGTCCTGGCAGTGTCTCTGACCTCCCTATAGGCTGCCTCGTCGTCGTCAGTGATCAGGCCTACCACCGCCGTGTTATTGGCAAACATAATGATGGTGTTGGAGTCGTGTGTGGCCACGCAGTCATGGGTGAACAGGGAGTACAGGGGGGGACTAAGCATGCCCCCGTATTGAGGGTCAGCATGGCGGATGTGTTGTTACCTACCCTTACCACCTGGTTAGGAAGTCCAGGATCCAGTTGCAGATCCTGGACTTACAGCTCGTTGAGTGCAGTCTTAATGCCAGCATCAGTTTGTGCTGTTAAATAGACAGCTACGAAAAATATTGATGAAAATTGTATGGTTTACAGCTTATCATGAGGTATTCTAAGTCAGGTGAGCAGAACCTCGAGACTTCCTTAATACTAGAGATTGCGCTCCAGCTGTTATTAACAAAGAGACATATCACCACCCTTGAGCTTATCCAACGCTGCCGAGGCATAGAAAACACAGCTAAAATATTATCCATGTTTCCGAGAAAGATAGGATATTAAAGTTCTTCAGGTCCCGTTGATAGGATAGTCTCGAATGGAGTTTGTTCTCCAGTGATTGTACATTTGCCAATAGAATTTAAAGTAGAGGCGGTTTATTTACTCGCTTCCGTAGTTTCATCTGGGTTCCCGCACGTCGGCAACTGTACCACTTTCTCTTCCGAGTATTGGGGATCAGGGCCTGATCCGGGGTGTGCAGTACGTCCTGCACCGCTGACTCATTCAAGAAGAAATCTTCATCCAAATCGGGGTTAGTGGTCGCTGTTCTGATGTCCAGAAGCTCTTTTCAGTCATAGGAAATTATGGCGGAAACATTTTGTACAAGAAAAGTTAAGATCAGCGCAAAGAAACACACAAAATAGCCCGTAAAATGGCCCCTATACATTCTAGCGCCATTCTCGTAACACAATTGTAAAAGTCAGTGTAAGATTATGCAAACCCACAAAAACATTGATTTGAGTAATTGAGTTGGAGCTAAAAAAATTCTGGGAACTTTCAATAAATTCCCTGGTTTCCCGAAATCCCGGTTGGAAGATTCCTAGAATCAGGAGAGAATAAGATGGAAATCTGGAATCCTCCATCCAGGATTTCTGGAAAACCGGGGAATTTATTTAACGTTCCCGGACTTTTTGAACCCTAGTTGGAGACAATCTTATCTACTCTTTTAGATAGATGGCTCCGCTATAAATACATTTTACAGTGCCAAGTTGTATCTACTAAGACGTGGGTCCACAATGGGTCCAAAAAGTAATACGTCTCTGCCAAAAACCAAAGATATTCAGATAAAAGAAACAAACATGACAAGGAAGAATATCAGATTATTTTGGTCCATGTGAAAGCTTCGAGGGCTTTTAAGGGAAGAGCACTGTGCAGTCAAAGCTCTGTTCACAAACTCAATGACTCCCAGTATAATCAAAAGAGCTTGAACTCTGCATGAGGGAAGCACACAATACCTGGCAGAACCTTTCAAAGAGTTCATTATGGTCAAGCAGAAGACTTGCTGACATTAAAGTTATTGTGGAATTTGCTATTATTGTGGTCCTTCAGATCTCTGATAACCTATTCAACTATCCTCCGTTCTAACATCTTTATCCCAGATGGAAAATAAATGTTTACTGTAAAAAATACTAAATAGATTCTAATAATATTACCCATGCTTACCCATTCTTTGATTATATTAGGAAAATGTGGCAGGTTTTCAGAAAGGATTGATTAACGGATATCATCCGAGTATCTTGATCAGACCTGTTGTCACGACTTCCGTCGGATGAGGAGCGCGCAAGATTTCACTTTGGACTTCCGGACCCTGGCCGCAAGTGCGGGATGGAACAACAGAGCCCTGATCGATCACTACCGGTGCAGTCTGCGTGAGGACGTCCGTCGGGAGTTGGCCTGCCGAGACACCACCCTCACGTTGGACCAGCTGGTGGACCTGTCCATCCGGCTGGACAACCTGCTGGCCACCCGCGGACGTCCGGATCGGGGCCCGTCAGTTCCATCCCCCAGCACCTCCGATCCAACGCCCATGGAGCTAGGAGGTGCTGCATTTAGGGTGACCGGAGGAGGGGTGATTCCCTGCACCATCTGTGGCCGCAGAGGGCACACTATTGGTCGCTGCTGGGGGGGTTCCTCAGGGAGTCGAGGCAGCAGGCAGGGCACTATCGTGTCACCCCAGGTGAGTCGGCACGAGGCTCACCCAGAGCCCCCTGTTGCTCACATGTATGTGTTTATTACATTTCCTGAGTTTTCCCCGCATTCCCAGCATAAGGCGCTCGTAGATTCAGGCGCAGCTGGGAATTTTATTGACCGTTCATTTGCCCATAGTTTAGGGATCCCCCTTGTTCCTGTGGATATGCCCTTCCCTGTGCACGCCCTAGATAGTCGACCATTAGGGTCAGGGCTGATTAGGAAGGCCACCGCTCCACTAGACATGGTTACGCAGGAGGGTCACAAGGAGAGAATCAGTCTCTTCCTTATTGATTCTCCTGCGTTTCCCGTGGTGCTGGGCCTACCCTGGTTGGCCTGTCATGACCCCACTATTTCGTGGCAACAGAGGGCTCTCAAGGGGTGGTCACGAAAGTGCTCAGGGAGGTGTGTAGTGGTTTCCATTGGTGCGACTACGGTGGAAAGTCCAGACCAGGTCTCCACCGTGCACATCCCCTCAGAATATGCCAATTTGGCTCTCGCCTTCTGTAAGAAGAGGGCGACTAAATTACCACCCCATCGACGGGGGGATTGTGCGATAAATCTCCTGGTAGACGCAGCACTTCCCAGGAGTCACGTGTATCCTCTGTCACAGGAGGAGACGGCGGCTATGGAAACATATGTCTCCAAATCCCTGGGGCAGGGATACATTCGGCCCTCCACTTCACCTGTCTCCTCAAGTTTCTTTTTTGTGAAGAAGAAGGATGGGGGTCTGCGCCCGTGTATTACTATCGAGGTATCAATCAGATCACTGTGAGGTACAGTTACCCGCTGCCTCTCATCGCCAGTGCGATCGAGTCAATGCAGGGTTTGACAACTACTACCGGAGGTTTATCCTGGGTTTTGGTCAGGTAGTGGCTCCCATTACCTCACTGCTGAAGGGGGGATCGGTGCGGCTGCAGTGGTCGGCTGAGGCAGACAGGGCTTTTGGTCACCTGAAGGCTCTGTTGACCGCGGCTCCCGTGCTGGCTCCTCCGGATCCCTCTTTGAAGTTCATAGTGGAGGTGGACGCGTCCGAGGCTGGGAAAGGAGCCGTGCTCTCTCAGCGCTCGGGCACGCCACCAAAGCTCCGCACCTGTGCTTTCTTTTTGAAGAAGCTCAGCCTGAAACTATGATGTGGGGGACCGGGAGCTGTTGGCTGTTGTCAAGGCTCTGAAGACGTGGAGACATTGGCTTGAGGGGGCTAAACACCCTTTTCTCATCTGGACTGACCACCGCAATCTGGAATACATCCGGGCGGCGAGGAGACTGAACCCTCGCCAGGCAAGGTGGGCCATGTTCTTTACCCGTTTTGTTTTCACTCTGTCCTACGGACCAGGTTCCCAGAACACTAAGGCAGACGCACTGTCCCGGATGTATGACACAGAAGTGCGGTCCATGGATCACACTACCATACTTCCGGCCTCTTGCCTGGTGGCACCGGTGGTGTGGGAGCTGGACGCGGACATCGAGCAGGCGTTACGCACAGAGCCCACCCTGCCCCCAGTGTCCAGCTGGGCGCCTGTACGTTCCGTTTGATCTATTGGGCCCACACGTCACCTTCCTCTGGTCACCCTGGCATTGGTCGGACGGTGCGTTGCCTTAGTGGGAAGTACTGGTGGTCCACCTTGGCCAAGGACGTGAGGGTTTATGTTTCCTCCTGCTTGGTGTGCGCCCAGTGCAAGGCTCCCAGGCACTTGCCCAGAGGGAAGTTACAATCCCTACCCGTTCCACAACGGCCGTGGTCGCACCTGTCGGTGGACTTCCTGACGGATCTTCCTCCCTCACAGGGCAACACCACGATCCTGATCGTTGTGGATCGGTTTTCTCAGTCCTACTGTCTCCTCCCTTTGCCCGGTCTCCATACGGCCCTACAGACTGCGGAGGCCCTGTTCACTCACGTCTTCTGGCACTACAGGGTGCCTGAGGACATAGTTTCTGATTGGGGTCCCCAGTTCACGTCTGGAGAGCGTTCATGGAATGTCTGGGGGTCTCAGTCAGCCTCACCTCATGTTTTCACCCCGAGAGTAACGGTAGGTGGAGAGAGTAAACCAGGATGTGGGTAGGTTTCTGCTGTCATATTGCCAGGACCGGCCGGGGGAGTGGGCAGCGTTCATCCCCTGGGCAGAGATGGCCCAAAACTCACTCTGCCACTCCTCCACTAACCTTTCTCCCTTCTAGTGCGTACTGGGGTATCAGCTGGTTCTGGCACCTTGGCATCAGAGCCAGATCGAAGCTCCTGCGGTGGACGAATGGTTTAAGCACTCGGAAGAGACCTGGGACGCCGCCCATGTGCACCTGCAACGGGCCATGAGGCGGCAGAAGGCGAGCGCCGACCGCCACCGCAGTGAGGCCGGGTCTGGCTCTCGACCCAAAACCTGCCCCTCCGCCTGCCCTGCCGGAAGCTGGGTCCGCGGTTTGTGGGGCCATTCAAAGTCCTGAGGAGACTGAACGAGGTATGCTACAGGTTACAGCTTCCCCCAGATTACCGTATTAATCCCTCATTCCATGTCTCTCTCCTCAGGCCAGTGGTGGCTGGTCCACTCCAGGAGTCTGAGGTGCGGGAGGTTCCTCCTCCCCCTCTGGACATCGAGGGGGCCCCGGCGTATGCTGATCGAGCCATCCTGGACTTGAGGCGTCGGGCGAGGGGCCTTCAGTACCTCGTGGAGTGAGAGGGGTACAGTCCGGAGGAGAGATGCTGGGTACCAGTGGAGGACGTCTTGGACCCTTCGTTGCTGCGGGAGTTCCACCGTCTCCATCCGGATCGCCCTGCGCCTCGTCCAACGGGTCGTCTCCGAGGTCGGTGTCGGCGTCAAGGGGGGGGGGGGGGGGGGGGTACTGTCCGCCGAAGTCGGTCCCTCTCCTTGTTCGTTCGTCGGTCGACGTCACCGGCCTTCTAGCCATCGCCAATCCACTTTTCATTTTCCATTTATTTTGTCTTTGTCTTACACACCTGGTTTCAATTCCCCAATTACTTGTTCATTATTTAACCCTCTGTTCCCCCATGTTTGTTTGTGAGTAATTGTTTATTGTATTGCAGTTCGTATTTGTGGCCTTGTATTTATACAACGTGTATTGTGATATTATTGAGTAAAATTGCTTTCATTACTCATATCTGCTGTCCTGTGCCTGACTCATCTCACCAGCTATACACAGACGCTTTACACCTGTGACTGTACTAAAGGGCATATCGTCAGTGCACTGTGACCTCAGGAGCCAGAATGACCGAAATTAACCACCACTGGTGTTTTTTATTTATTTTGATAACATTTCTAAAAACCTGTTTTTGCTTTGTCATTACGGGGTATTATTTTAGAACAAGGCTGGAACGTAACAAACTGTGGAAAAAGTGATGGGGTCTGAATACTTTTCGAATGCACTGTGAACTCAGGAGCCAGAATGAACGTAATCAACCACCACTGGTGAAGAGATATTACGTCATCCCTGTTCATACTTATATATGGAGGAGTAATAAACCGAGTCGTGATTAAAATACCTCCCACGGTCCCATTAAACTCTATTTGCTTCACCTACAAGACAGGTTTATCAATATCATGCTTAGACTAGTAAATAGGTCGGAGACTGAACCAGGAATTGATTAGCAATATCTAATAAATGAATGGAAGTATGTTAAAACAGTTGGCCACTAGTCATTAGAGAGAGACCTAGCACATCTTTCACCTCTATTGCCATGAGCAAAGGCTCAAATCGGATTTCACATCTGTTTGGCTCATTTGAATGTTTTAGCTGTTTGAGGCACCTACACTTATGCCTAATTACACCTCAGGAGAGATTTTTCTACCATCAGCCAAAGTGAATATTTCATATACCACGGACACAGCAAATACATCATGCATTACAGTAGTACTGTATTTGCCTTGAGATTGAAGTCTCGTCTGTATGTTGTTCTACTCCCGTGAAAGGCTTATCCTTTTATAAAGTCCATTACCCAAGCTAATGTAATATAAGGTCACATGGCTAAGAAGGCACAGTCCTATTGAGTATCTCACAGTCTTTACAGGAATCTCACACTACTTACCCCGCATACAGCAAGTAAGGGAGTAGGGAAAATCTGTCCTATCATGAATGACATATGAGAATACCTTCAAGCCATGTGCCCAAAAATCAGCCCACCCCATGGCCTGCCACAACCTGCCAGTGGGGAGAGGCTCTGCCGGCTTTCATCCACCCACGGCCTCTCATATCACGCCACCACTGCCACTCTAAACACAAACTCATCTAAACGCTCATAACGGAATGTAATTATAGAAGAAATCTGAGTGTGAAATTGAAGTGGCATAATCTATCCATCCACAGTTATTCACAGGCACAGGAGGATCACCCAGAAGACAGGTTGGAGCAGGACAAAAGGGGATGGGAGTCCCGCTGTGAGTCAGCACAGTGTAAGGGAATTAGTGTTAACCCTATTTTTTTCTGCCAGAAGTGGGCATAACTCTCGGGGGCCAGATCAATGGGGCGGAAAGTTCAGGGCACGGCAAACAGAAATGCACTACGTAGACCTGGAATGACTCTTGATTCAGCTTCAGCGAAACTACTGTCTATTCTAAGCAGTGAGTTTCTGAACGTTCCCCTCAAATGAATTGGCCCCTGGTGTTTCTTGTGAATGTAGTAGTGTGTGTAGTCTCTAATAAGTTGGTTTCATTGACCTCTGAACTATTGCATTGACACATGGCTTATATAGAGTCTCACAGTGGAGGTGTCATAATACCCATTAAACCTAGCGGTCAAACAGGGAAATGGTTACAATCATTTTCCACCATTCATTTTTCCCATAGGGGATTTTAGAAACACTTAAAATAAGGGCTATGTTTCTTGTCGCCTTATCCTGGCGTGACGTTTTGATAACCATGTAAATCTCACTCAGACATGGTGACTTTAATCAATATATTAGGCTGTATTTACTCTCCGATTTGAAAATGCTAATTAGCATCAAAGTAGACATCATCCGAAACTACAAATCCCTGCAAGCTCCTGCTTGTCATCTTCTTTGCTAACAAGCATTGTGTCAATTCTGTGTTCACAGAATTGTCCATTTAAAGAAATCTAGCCAATTTATGAATTACCTAATTGAACAAAAATATAAACGCAACATGTAAAGTGTTGGTCCCATTTTTCTTGAGCTGAAATAAAAAAATCCTTACAATTTTCCATTTGCACACAATAAGCTTATTTCTCGCAGATTTTGTGCACAAATTTGTCTACATCCCTATTAGTGAGCATTTCTCCTTTGCTAAAATAATCCATCCACCTGACAGGTGTGGCATATCAAGAAGCTGATTAAACAGCATGATCATTACACAGGTGCACCTTGTGCTCGGGACAATAAAACCCCACTCTAAAATGTGCCGTTTTGGCACACAACACAATGCCACAGATGTTTTGAGGGAGTGTGCAATTGGCGTGCTGACTGCAGGAATGTCCAACAGAGCTGTTGCCAGAGAATTGAATGTTAATTTCTCTACCATAAGCTGCCTCCAAAGTTGTTTTAGAGAATTTGGCAGTATATCCAACCGGCCTCACAACCGCAGACCACGTGTAGCCACGCCAGTCCAGGACCTACACATCTGGTTTCTTCACCTGCGGGATCGTCTCAGGAGGGGGATCCTCAGGAGTATTTCTGTCCGTAATAAAGCCCTTTCTGGGGAAAAACTCATGCTGATTGGCTGGGTCTGGCTTCCCAGTGGGTGGACCTGGCTCCCAAGTGGGTTGGCCTACCCAGTCATGTGAAATCCATAGATTAAGGCCTAATACATCTATTTCAACTGACTGATTTCCTTCTATGAACTGTAACTCTGTAAAATCTTTGAAATTGTTGCATTTATATTTTTGTTCAGTATATGTTTAGCTAACATTAGAAAATTAATGGTGGAGAAACGATTGGAACCATTTCCCTGTTTTATGGGTATTAACTCATACTGTGGCACTCTATGGTGGTGCGTCTTACCTTTGGTGTTGGCCTGTAGGGTCTTCAGGGCCTGGATAAGGTCTTTAAAGCCGTCCAGATTCCGGTCATTCTGACTGTACAGCAGGATTTTCTTGGCATCCGAGAACAAACGAGAGATTCTACAGACATCCACAGTGAAACAGATTAACAGAGAATACAATTGAATTGGTTCAAATCAAGTTATAAATAGGATATTTTCAAGAAACATTTAAGATACCATTTTCTTTATTTGGATGTTATTAATCTAATGAAACGAGCCATGTACAAAATAAAGTGTATTAATATTTTCATATCTTATTAAAGGGAAACCATCCGATTTAGAGCTGCAGCTTGGGGTGGGACTCACATGGACTCATTGAAGTTGCCCACGACCCCAGGGGACTCTCCAGGAGTGGGGTTGCGGAAGCAGGGGTTGTTGGCGTTGCAGATGATGCCTTGGATCCACGGCAGGGTGCCTGCCGAGGGCATGGCCTTGTTGGGGAAATGACCTGACGGAGACACAGGTAGGGATACTATCAGTAACGTCACTGTCAGTTATGTAGTGGTGAAAAAAGTAATGCTACTTATTTTTTTCAATGCAAAAGGTGGGTAAACTGTTGGGCAAAACATTTTACTCTACTACACCACTGGTCAATGTACAGTATATTCATAAGACACACAGAGAGAGGACGCGGGAGAGCAGAGGAAGAGATCCAGGAAGAAAGAGTCAACTTGGTATATGTTGAAATGTAATAATGTTTACACCACATTCAACTGCATCTATGAATGTAAAATAAGACTTTCAAAGTATTCAATTCCAGGTTTATATTCAGTCTATTCACCCACTATCAACAGAGAGTGGACAGGAGAGAACACAGGGTAATCCAGCCACATTTGAACTGATACTGAGACACTTAAAAGGCTTCTACATCAACCTGCTGGATCTACTTAGAGTGGTCTTTGAACATCACGTACAGAGCTCCAAAATTTTTGTCTAGGCAAAATGCAGGTACACCTAGATGAGCACAGATAGTTGATGTGTGTTCTCAGATTGCCTTATCGGGCCAGCAGCGGATGAGCTAGCATCAGCTAACCACGTCTTGTCCCATCCTAAGTGTTTCACTCAGCAGCTACAGACCTTATTGACGTGAGGGAGTGATTGCCTAAGTAAAATGTACGACCTTTGCCCCCCAAGGTGCCGTCTCTCCCTCCCCGAGAGGCAAGCAGTTATTTGTGTGATGGGTCAAAAAAGCTACGTGTGTTATCAGTAAACCTTAAGACTGCCAACTGTCCCACTGCAAAGGAAAGCAGAGATAAGAGATAACCCCAAGTTGCTAGGTGCTTAGCAGATTCAGGGTGGCTATCTTGCATAGTGATCGTCAACAGCCTACACAGTTTTATGAGTTAATTAACTAGTGGGTGATAAATCTGAATCCTAAATGGCATTTAGCTGGGCAGTTTTCAAACTATCACCACATTCAACATAAACGATTTTAAATATTCAAAAAGAGCATTGCGTATTTGGTGACTTATCGCTCTGTCATGTTAGTTTTTTTTAAATCCTTTTATTTTTTTGTGGTTTACATCCTTACCCAAAAGCAATAGGTTAGCCAGGCCCTGTGCAAGGAAGAACATGTCTTTCCTATCTGGTGTTTGAGCAGTTAGAACATACACAGACCCACGTGATGTATGATTCAAAGAAAGTATGCCTCTGCCTTGTGCCGAACCAAGACTTTAGGTGGAATTGAAAGCAATTTATCAGCTAATGCTTCTATTTTCTGGCAGATGGAAAAAGCACAGGCTTCCGGGAATGAAAGAAATTGGATATTCTGTTGTAGACAAAGATTTCTCAGGAGATGTGTTCATCCCATTGATAATAGTTATTAGTGGCTGTATAAATGCTTTGTCCTCCACAACTATATCCTAAAGCACGTTTGTAGACTCTACACAAAGTAGGATCAATATGTCCACCAGTTTGACTTTGTTAAACACATAGCTGTAACACTTTATTTTGTGTCTCATAATGAATGCAGAGTATCGAGTCCCATACTAATAAAAATAAGCTTCTTTAGCATAGGGGAGGTAGCTGGCAAATTTATTGATCCTGTTCTGTGAAGTCCCCCCCAGAGATATAATTAACGGTAACCCAAGGTTTCTCTAGCATATCAGAACGTCTACTGGTTATCTCATTCTGGTGAAAAGATGCTTGGTTCAGCCAGTGCATGTCCATTACGTACATTTTCCCCATACTCGTGCCAAATAGTCTACCTAGGCCTTGCGACCTTCATCAGCTTTCACATATAGAAAGCTGATCATGAGAATAGAGCGACAATAAAGGTGTCAAACTCTGAACCCCCCCCTAAAACCACAAATATGTCCACCGCCATCATGAGCCACCTCACGAATAAACTGTCAAATAAAATAGAAAATGTTAAACATATCTGTACCGTTTTGACTGATCAAATAGGCCCATTTGTCTTAAACAAATGATCAAATAGCCCCCCACCACTCTTTTGCATTCAGAACAGCCTCAATTCATCGGGGCATGGACTCGACAAGGTGTCGGATGCTGGCCCATGTTGACTCCAATGCTTCCCACAGTTGTGTCAAGTTGGCTGGATGTCCTTTGGGTGGTGGACCATTGTTGATACACACAGGAAACCGTTGAGCATGAAAAACACAGCGCTTGGCACCTACTACTTTACCCCATTCAAAGGCACTTAAATCTTTTGTCTTGCCCTCCCCTTCATCTACATTGATTGAAGTGGATTTAACAAGTAACATCAATAAGGGATCATAGCTTTCACCTGGTCAGTCTATGTCATGGAAAGAGCAGGTGTTCATAATGTTTTGTACTCACAGTGTGTTTAAATATATATACACCGGGCTACTGCAGAGGCTGTCGTTTTGTGTACTTTTTCATAACGACAACTACAAGTTTGATGTCGGACGACAGTAGAATGTTCATGATGTCGCTACAACAATTGTCTATAGAAATGTTACTAGGCTGACAGTAAACCAGCCTTTAGGCTATATTGCCAATTAGTGCCCGTCATACAGTGTATGTGTTCCCCTGAATCAACAACTACCCTAAGTATGAATTACTACAAGGTTCCGGAAACAAACATTTTCCCCTAGTGTCACTAGTCCCTCTAGCTTTTACAGTTGTTGGCACTAGTCCATGATTTGATGATTTGGTCGGACCCAAATCACGAGTAATCATCTTATTAAGTCCTTCGTTGTGCTTTATTAAGAAGTAGACTACTGAGGTATTCAAGAGATAAGTTGTTTCATCCAACAAGTCCAAGCAGGAAGGCATGACTCAAGATATTTTAGATGTGCAACCTAATCCAGTGATTGACATGAATTTTGGGTTGACAATTAGATGTAATGTCCTAAAACAAACTTTGCAGCTTTAGGCTACTACCCATGAGACCTATAGGCCTATGACCTCGCAATGTCCGGGGAGCATTTACAGCACATGCCGCTCCATATCTCAAAGCCATATCAAATATCTTGGTTGTAAAATAATTGCTATTAAGCGGAATATTGAGAGTTGAGAAATAATTAGTGTACCTTCAGAAAGCTGAGACCCTCCTCTCTTTGACAGGGACAAAGGGATGAAGCTTTAAAGGTGTGAATTCCCCGCAATTTCATTTTTAAACATTATACAATCAGAACACATTTTTTCTCTCAAGAGCACAGGGGGAGAGGAGAGTGGTTCGCTTATCACAGCAGCATACCCTAGCGAAACAGGCACAAGGGCAGGGTAGACACTTTCATTACAGGAATCATGAGGATAATGCACTTTACTGTTTGACCTAATTATGGTTTGAGCCACACAAAAAATAGGAACGTTTTGAGTGAGAATGTGCTCTTCTATATCTATAGGCACACTTTCCGTTTTTTACGATCATTGATCTTGGCTGATGACGGAGTCAGAGCAGGTCTCTTTGCTGATGCCGTTTGACTTTGAATGTAAGTTTGCGTGACCTCAGCGCAGAAACTCGGGCTGGTCCATCTTGGTAGGGGGGCCGGCCGTTGCCCACTGATCAGCCAAAAGCTCATTATAGATAAATATAAAAGAGAAATTGCGCAAAAATCTTTAAAAACAATCTTAGCAGGCCCACATAATTTTTCACAGGCTGGCGGCACGCCATCCATGTCACCTTCTATTTTTGTGTTTGTAACAAAAAAATTGTTCAACCCATCTGGCATTTTCTAAGAGGCCATTCCGCCCCTGGTTGTATGCCCAGTAGGCAGAAATCATATAAGGCTTTAGATAAAAACCCAGTCATAAAATATCCACACCAGATAAAGGCCCCACCATAAAAATCAACACGGTTAGGCTGCTGTTGGTATGTGAAAAATTATGTATTTCCTTTTTTCGCCTGAGTGTGTTTACTCGAGTGGCCAGCATAAATGCCTGCACATGGCATTGTGGAATGTCAGTGCATGATATTGCTAGCTTGTATACTGTAGCATCTTTGGCCTGTACAGTGTACAGTGTACAATTATTAAAAGGCAACAGAGTTCATCCCCAGATTTCAAATCCAAATGTCTCTGTGGCCAAAACAGCAGGAGGCGTTAACCAACCAGTTGAGTGTCTTGTGAAGAAGTGTGTGCTTAAACAATGAAAAGGACAGGGAGGTGAATCATACTTACACTCATGTTGTTCGTACGGAGGGTAGTTCAGTCTCACTGATATCAAAATGAAGAAGATCAACAGGGGCCATACTATCTCAATCAGCAGTTGGAGCTAGAGAGAAAACACAAACAAGAGAAGAAAGCCAGTCAGCATTTTCATTAAGGAGCATGGCCTATGGAAACCATTACTCCTCCCCCTCCTCCCCTCTTTATTAACGTAGGCCTAGCTTGTCTGCTAATAGTCTGGAGCTCTTAAAAGCTGGCATTCAAATTGGCTCCCTCACTACAACATATAATATGTCTGCATCAACGCCATACGCAGGCAGGATGTAGCTCTCTTAAGATGGCTTTTATTTGTAACTCATTCATAATAGATGCAAAGCTATCAATGCAACCAACCCTGACTTCAAAATAGCCAATGCTACACATCCACATCCAGCAACAGTGAAGTCAACTCTGTTTAAGGGTTATCAGGTGTATGCTGATTGAATTAGGAGACAGAGAGAGATGCTACTCCAGCACATGTAAAGCCATCTAGAGGCAGGATTCTAAGACATGTGGAAAGACTAGTACAGACAAGCTGTAGTAGCAATTAAAGCTAACGATGCTAAGTTAAAGCGCTGTCCCTGTGGCAGGGTTGGGGAGTTGTGAATTACATTTTTTTTTTTTACCTTTATCTATACAGGTTTTTCTCACTGAGATAAAATCACTTTTTCGAGAGAAACCTGGTCCGACAGCAGCAGGGGGAACAAAGTTTCAGACAAAACAACTTACATACACTAACACAACATGAACAAAACTATAGACACACATACAGTACAACCATCACATATTACGTACAGAAACATACATGCAACGTAACTGGTCATTTAACTTCATTTTGCAGTAAAATGTGTGAAGTAAGCAATCATTTCCTTTCTTATTCGGCATCAGACCAGCCTTAAGACAAACGCATGCTTCCCATCCAAAACAGTTCGGAACTGTAGACCCGGTATATTCTTCTTAATACATGACAATAATACAGTAATAATACAGTCATTCCAACATGTTTTGAATATACTGTAAACATTATAACAAGAAGAACATAATTATACATTCTATTTCACTAACTTATTCATTTAAGTTTCCAATCAAACAAAGCCACAGGAAAAAAGTCCCAATTCCTTACCAAGGACTTCTACACTTTACACAATCTGATATAAAGATGGACTGCTTACCGTTTGCCTTCTTCTGTAGGTAAAGTTCTTCCACAACAGCAAGCCCAGCTGAGTTGAGATGGACATCTCTACTCTGGACCTCTTACGTGCAAGCTTCCCTTGGCTCTAGCTCTCTCAACTGAAATGACACACAGGCAGTGGTGACGTGTGGTAAAAAGACACCAGCAAGTCCAGCCAGCCAGCACACAGCTCAAAGGTACAAGGTCAAGGGTCACTTATCTATCTGGAGCTTACTAGATCACATCTCTCCAATATGTCCTCCTCATATGGGAACTTCTTCTACAACGTGTTCCCAGGCAGACTGAGGAGGGGTGGCGGGGACGTTCATACATGCACATATTTACAGGCTTTTAGTGCTTCCGTCAGTGCACCAAGTCCACTGTGTGGTTCTTTGATCACTGATGGTCCCTAAAAAGCACAGGATTGTTTTTTGAATGTGATTTAAATAGTCATTTAGCATATGCACTTGGGGCACTACATTTGAAGTTTTTTAACGAGATCCCAATTTAAAAAAATGTTAAGTCCATGATTTAATCATCATTTCACCAACAGATTTAATTATGTGATGTCTTTGATAAAAAAATCACAAAGGTTTTGGGGCTATCACTATCCTGGGTTCGAATGCTCTACCAACATGCATGACAAGGTTATAGATGCTTTGTGAAGCCTCAATTTAATATGATTTATAAAGCTTTTATTAAGCGGTGCTTATTATAAAGCACAGGTTTATGTCATATTTTACATAGTGGGTTATGTCACATTTGACATTGGTGGTTATGTCACACAGTTATGAACCCTTTATAGACTCATTTATGTGACTCATTTATGTGGTGCTTATGAAGGCTTTATGAAGACTTTATGAAGTTATTCTTGTTAGGCCTACGACTTATCTCTTAATGTATCATAATAACTGTATGTTATCATGTACCGGGCACATGCAAAAATCTGACAAGTTCAAGCTTTAATGGTGGTACTTGCATGAGATACCGTTAACAAAATATATATCAAAACAACCCTCCTCTTTGCATTAGTGTGTCCTAGCTTAAAGTCCATTCATTGTCTCATAAAAAAAATGACCGAAAACAGTTATTATTCTTTATATCTAGGTAACGTTAGCGTAATCATTTCATGAACCCAATAAATGGGAAATGGGTATAAGTGGATGAGTAGGCTACAATCAGCGCCTCTAGCAGTCTTTCAACGAACAGTCGGTGTAGTTTAATTATCTCCCTGTATTTTGTCCTCACACAATAGCCAGGTGGACTGCGCAGGTAATATGACAATATAAATTACAACAAAATAAATTCTCACAAATTATGAACGGACGTATTAAATACCATGTTATTTTGCGGGGCTTCACATGATGTGTAGCCTACAACAGCCCATAATGTACATTGAAACAAAGTAACTAAAACTTGTTTCTAACTTGATTATTACCGTGTTTGGTGGCGATATGTTGCTTCGTAACGTGCGCAGAGATAACTCAACAAAGAATGTCATAAAATATGGGATAGTGTTTAATAGGCCTACTTTTGTCTAACACTATGTATGGGGTTACTGAGAATATTCGTGACTTGCGGTGTTCTCAGGTTTCCTTTCAGAGAAAAATGTAATATTTTTTTATAACTAAAATAAACCTGCATAAGATTCAATGTAGCCTATCATCAGGTATTTTTCACATAATGAGTAAATCAATTTTACATGACAATAAAAAACGTGGTTGCAAATGTGCCCGAGGACTAGGATACAGTAGCCTTGTTCATGTTTTCTAATGAAGTAGCCTACAATAAAAAGCTACGACAAACACCTTTTTGCTATAAAACAAAGTCTATAATTGATGCTGACAATAAAAATATCCGAAGTTTCATATTTTTCTTTAGTAGATTGTTCTACCATTGAAATAAGAGAAAAAAAACTAATTAGAGACAATGAATGAGTGGAAAATGGAAATAGCCTACCTTTTTCCAAAGGCACGAAATCAGACCCCTTTCAGGAATTAATTGTGGTTCCTCCCAAGCTAAATAACAGTCCTTCTCTACTTTTTTGATGTTTCTGTCTCGGCTTGTTATCCAGGGATTTGTGATCTGTACACAGAGGAGGAGAAGCGTTTGAATCTAGACCAGCTTTTATATGGAGAGAACCTTCGCTACATCCGCTTGCAGAGCTGATGTTATACCCTCGGTCATGGATATGTTCTGTGATTAAACCCCCCTCTAGTGGAACACGTGTAGACTCAAAACAGCTCTTGAAGTGCCTACTCGCACTCCCCGACCTCCTAAAACATCTGGAACTGATGATCACAATTAGGAGAATCAAAATAAATACCATAGGCCATAAATAACATAGGCTGTACATGTATTGAACGTAGTAGGCTCCATAGTAAAAAAAAAGAATCCACACAGAATGTAAAATGAACAATCACAACTTTGAATCCATGTTTACATTAAACCTCAAACATTAGAGTCAACACATAATATGGTTGTGTTTGACTTTCATGAGATCAAACTATTAATTAAATATTTCTCCTGATTTCTTCCAATCATTTCCAGGTTGCATGTACTTGTAGCAATAGGCCAATGATTAATCATATCGATCACTTCAGAAACAACAATCAGTTCAGCTGAGGGGGTGTGTTCTTTGTAAAAGACTGAAAACAGATTCCCAAAGGCGAAAACACCCAGTACAGTGTCATTGAAAGGACAGATTAGAAGAGACAACCAGACCTGTGTTCAAATACATGTGTATTTGAGTATTTGTTATTGAAATACTTTATTTTCTGTGTATTTGAGTATTTTCAAATACACAGCCGAAAACAAATACTTTTATTTAAGTATTTGAATAGTTATTTGCAAAAAAAAGCTGACCAAATTGTATTTGAAAGCATGGCAATACATGAGTTAAAATATTTTAGTATTTTCTACATTTTCAAATAAAGATTATCTGAATGCTTGATTTGAAATGTATTGAAAAGTAGTTGAAATTCCTGAAATAGTATTTGAACCCAGGTCTGGTGAAAACAGTCATTTGCTCTCCAAAAATTGCATAACCTCTCACCTCTAAATTGGATTAGTTAAAATAAATATTTTAATAGATGGAAATCATTAGGCCCATGAAATAGTAAAATAATTGCATTATAGGTAATGCAGAGAGTCATTATTTAACTTACCAATATTCATCATTCAATATGTGTGAAATGCTTGATAATGTATGTCATATCAACAGAGAAGTATATTTTCTGTGTGATTTAAATATTGACTGGCTCTCATCAAGCTGCCCACTCTAGAAAACAACGTCAAACTGTAACCAGTGCCTGCAACCTGGTTCAGGTTGTCAGTCAACCTTCCAGGGTATTTACAAACAGCACAGGAATGAAATCATCAACATGTATTGATCACATCTTTACTAATGCTGCAGAAATTTGCTTTAGGGCTTTATATATACATTTGATTGATTTGATTGATTGATTGTTAAATCCCCTTGGGTGAAAAATTGTATGGTTGAGAGGAATGAGACAAAAGGTATGGCAAATAAGTCTGGCAGCACAACTGATTGGCAAACTACTGCCAATTAAGAAATCATGTAACTAATAACATTTTGGGGGAAAAAGCCAACTCGGCTCATTCATCACAAAACCCACTGATATTGCCAACTACTTCAATGACTTTTTCATTGGCAAGATAAGAAAACTTAGGGATGCCATGCCAGAAACAAATGCTGACACTACACATCCAAGTATATCTGACCAAATTATGAAAGACAAGAATTATACTTTTGAATTCTGTAAAGTCAGCGTGGAAGAGGTAAACAAATTATTGTTGTCTATCAACAATGACAAGCCACCGGGGTCTGACAATCTGGATGGAAAATTACTGAGGATAATAGCGGACCATATTGCCACACCTATTTGCCACATGTTCAATTTAAGCCTACTAGAAAGTGTGTGCCCTCAGGCCTGGAGAGAAGCAAAAGTCATTCCGCTACCTGAGAATAGTAAAGGCAACTTTACTGGCTCAAATAGCTGACCAATTAGCCTGTTACCAACCCTTAGTAAACTTCTGGAAAAGATTGTGTTTGACCAGATACAATGCTATTTTACAGTAAACAAATTGACAACAGACTTTCAGCACGCTTATAGGGAAGGACACTCAACAAGCACAGCACTTATACAAATGACTAATGATTGACTGAGAAACATTGATGATAAAATGATTGTGGGGGCTGTCTTGTTTGACTTCAGTGCAGCTTTTGACATTATCGATCATAGTCTGTTACTGTAAAAACGTATGTTTTATGGCTTTACACCCCCTGCTATAATGTGGATAAAGAGTTACTTGTCTAACAGAACACAGAGCGTGTTCTTTAATGGAAGCCTCTAAAACATAATCCAGGTAGAATCAGGAATTCCCTAGGGTAGCTGTTTGGGCCCCTTGCTTTTTTCAATCTTTACTAACGCCACTGGCTTTGAGTGTCACTGGCTTTGAGTAAGGCCAGTGTGTCTATGTATGCGGATGACTCAACACTATACACGTCAGCTACAACAGCGACCGAAATGACTGCAACACTCAACAAAGAGCTGCAGTTAGTTTCGGAATGGATAGCATGGAATAAGTTAGTCCTAAATATTTCCAAAACTAAAAGCATTGTATTTGGGACAAATCGTTCACTAAACCCTAAACCTCAACTACGTCTCGTAATGAATAATGTGGAAATTGAGCAAGTTGAGGTGACTAAACTGCTTGGAGTAACCCTGGATTGTAAACTGTCATGGTCAAAACATATTGATACAAAAGTAGCTAAAATGGGGAGAAGTCTATCCATAATAAAGTGTTACTGTACCTTCTTAACAGCACTATCAACAAGGCAGGTCCTACAGGCCCTGGTTTTGTCACACCTTGACTACTGTTCAGCAGGGTGGTCAGGTGCCACGAAGAGGGACTTGGGAAAATTGCAGTTGGCTCAGAACGGGGCAGCACGGCTGGCCCTTAAAAGTACACAGAGAGCTAACATTATGACATGCATGTCAATTTCTCATGGCTCAAAGTGGAAGAGAGATTGACTTCATCATTACTTGTTTTTGTAAGAGGTGTTGACAAGTTGAATATACCGAGCTGTCTGTTTAAAATTCTAGCACACAGCTCAGACACCCATGCGTACCCCACAAGACATGCCACCAGAGGTCCCTTCACAGTCCCCAAGTCCAGAACAGACTATGGGAGGCACACAGTACTACATAGAGCCATGACTACATGGAACTCTATTCCATATCAGGTAACTGATGTAAGCAGTAGAATCAGATTTAAAAAGCAGGTAAAAATACACCTTTAGGGACAACGGGGACTGTGAAGAGACACACACAAAGGTACAGACACATGCATACGCACACATTGTGATATTGGTGTATGGTGGTATTGAACATTTTGTGTTGTGGACATGTGGTGGTGTAGGGATGTTATATGATGTACTGTTTTATCTTCAGCTCATTCAGAACAAACATAGTTCACTGTTTTATCTGTTGTTTTATATGTAATGTGGGTGCTTTGATGTGTTTGGGCCCCAGGAAGAGTCAGCAGCTAATGGGGATCCCTAATAAATACAAATACAAATACCATGCATAAAAGAGGAAACAGAATTGGATTATGACCTTTCCACTCTGCCAATCTGAATGGGAAACTCAGCTGGTTCAGAGGTCAACTAGGCCTACTCAAAGCTCAATAACTTATCAACACAGTAGCCAGGCTTCTGATCAGATAGAGCATATTCTCAGCAGACCACCTCCAACACTCTAATCAGAAAGGGACAGTTCAAAGTTTGCCAGCCATTTACATACCTCAAAAGTGGGCTAAAGCCAAGTTGATGTCATCCCATTATAGGCATCAGGAGAAATCTGCAGTGCATGCCTCACTCCCTTAATTAATGTGAAAGATGGGAAGAATGTATTAGTAATATTTGCAGAAGCCTAGTACTGTGAAACAAATAACAGTACAGAAAATGTAATGTTATTAAGCACCAACATTTGGAGTACACTGATCTGTGACTGGTGACTCAATTCTTTCCAACTTACATTGCAGTAAATTAAAGGTCCAATGCAGCCATTTTTATCTCAATATCAAATAATTTATGGGTAACAATTAAGTACCTTACTGTGATTGTTTTAATTGTAAATGGTCTAAAAGAAACAAAAGTAGCTTCTTAGCAAAGAGCAACTGTCTGGGAGTGGTCTGAGTGGGGAGGGGAAAACGGAAAACTAGCTGTTATTGGCTGAGAGGTTTGGAACTCTCTTTCTTATTGGTCTTTAAACTATTTTACCGCAGGCAGGCCAAAACTCCATCCCACCAAAACAGGCAGAAATTTCACCACTGAATCTTTGACCAGCCTATCCATTTTACCTTTTGTTGCTGGGATTGGGTAACCCTACTGCTTTGCTGACTCCTCCAACTTTCAATGTTTTTCACAAAGTGTGACTGCTCTCTAGTGGTGGAAACCAAAATGGAAAGAAATTAAACCACTTCATCACTCTGTACTGTACACAGAGAAATCATCTACAAAATGATAACTCATCAAATGTTGCTCATTAATCGATTTAAATGATGTAAATTTCATTAAAACAAACACAGAGAACACTTCATCTGTTAAGAAATGTTTTGTCTACATTGTAGCCATATAGTTGATGATTAAAACATGAAAGGGTAATCGAAAAGGACAAGGAAAACAAAGCACTCACTTGTTATGAGGACACACACCTCTACACTCCCTACATTTGAGAAAGGGGTGCCACAGGCTGATAATGCACACTCACTCATTACAGCCTTACAAATAAAAACACCACGTGCACGCACGCTCGCGCACGCTCGCACACACACACACTACTCACTCTCTCCCTGGTACAACAGAAAACAATGGAACAAAGGCCCCTTTTTTTGGCCCTCAGACTGCCATCTCCCTGCCATTGCTGTACACAGCCTAGAAGATGGAACAGAGAAGACCAACAAGCGGGTCTCAGCAAGGGAGGCCCAGGAAAAAGGTGGACAACCCGTATTTGGGGACAGACTACAGCATGCAGATAAGTCCTGGATACCGTATGAGAGTGAGGAAGGCGTTAATATATCTTTGTGGGGAACTTTTGAGGAAAAGTTTTGGGAAAAGTGATTTGTGGTTATTTTTTCAGATTGAAAGACATTAGATAGGTATGTCTACTGTATTCATTTAATTCTGATTATGAGTTTGTCAACAAATGAATCTTTCAAAAACGAAATAGGCAGTTGATAGAATATTGATCAAGTAGTTTAGGCTGGAGCGTCATCTCTTGGCTGATAAAAATGCATAAATGTATTAGACTCATGTGTATACTATGGGTTTATTAGGCTACTGTTCACTGTAGCCAATTTGGAATTAGATGAACAGCAATTGTCATTTCCATTGTGTTCATTTTAATTTGATAATCGTGACACAACATTTTTTTATTGGAACATGCCCACTTAGCTATTCTACAGCCATTTACAATTGTAATATGTGCATCATGTCGTTTTAGGCCCACAACATCTCTAGTTTACAGCATTTCTTATAGCCTGTTATGTACCAGTGCGTCATCATGTGTGGTCACAGTGGATGGACAGAAGGCGGGTAATACAACGACAAAAAGGCGGCGGGTTTGGAAAATCGCGCGCTCCGCCCAACGTCCCGCCATCCTCCTGTTATCTAGTCGCGTGCCAAATGCGCAGGCTCAATGAGATGAATGGACGCTACCTTCCTTTTCCGGCTGCACCTGCACAATCCCCCCAGGAAGTGTGGTGCGATAAATCCTAAAGTATTAATCCCTTATACCTGGAGGAAGGAGACCGATATTAGTATGCATTTCGGATGGAATATACCATTTGTGTCGCCTTTCTAATCTACAGATCGTTTAAATCGGCGCGACGCAATTAATGCGGGGTAAACATAATACCGTTAACTCCCTGCAAGTTTGGGTTATTGTTTTTCTTGCGCTGTAGCGTTGAGCTATTCGAAAATCGAACCCTGTCCTGCAATGGGATGCTGCGGTAGCACAGAGGTAAGATACCAATTCCCCCCCCATCCCTATGTTGCATTCATTGTTTTAATGTCGCAAATGGAACATAATGGAACGGAGGTTAGGCTACGCTGCTACATTGTTGCGACCGCTGTCATCCAATGACCATTCTCACCACCCCAGTCAGATTAGATAAGAAGCCTAGGCTATGTTCATCGGGGAAGGCTAGTGTAATCCTATTATTATCGAAACCGAAAATGAAATATTAGGCTGTAGCTTCATTACAATGGGACAATAATTTGTCTTATGGTTTTCTAGTGCATTACCACCGACGTTTCGTACGGGCTACCGCTTGAAAGCAGTTTTGCATACCATAAATAGCTCGTGAACACCGTTAGCCTTGTAAACAAACCTCACCTCTCGCAATGTGCGAGATTTGACGCTATTGAACGGTGCCTTGACAATGAAGCAGAGAGTATGGTTAAGTGTGATTTTTGTTTTCAACGCGAAGTGTAACGACGTTTCTTTACAGTCGGCCACAAATAGCCTTTATCTACGAAAATTAGATGTCAAAGTGAAATTGCGGGGGACAAAGGAAGTCAGAACTTGGCCTAATGACATTCACGGTGACTGCTAGACGGGGCGCGTTCCATTGAGGGACATTTTTTGTGGCATATGTGAAATAATATTTGTGTAGCCTACATTGTCACGATTTGAATTGACGAAGACGCCTATAGACTATTTGCTAATGTGGCACTGCCGATGTGTTGGTATTTTGTTTTCCAGAGGACAAAGAGAGAATGGAAACCCTTGGAGGATCGAAGTTGCACGGATTTGCCGTGGTTCCTTTTATTTACTGTTTTCTGCGTCGGAATGGTAAGTAGCCAGTATGCCGATTCATTTGACGTTTGCAAACAAAGAGCAATGTTAAAAACAGAAATGTATAGGTTAGAACACAATAGAGACAAGGCTCACATCAACGAAGACGTTTAACTTGTCATGACACTCTTTTTAAATGTCCAGCTGATTGTTTGCCTGACAAGTGTCACCTGAGTCAGGTTGCAACACTGCCTCAGTTCAGCCAGTTAGCTACAAGCATGCAGACATATAACACCTACTGAAGTGTAAAATTGAAGAGTACTTTGACTTTTGAGAATGGTTAACATATGGCTAAAATTTATGAAACAAACAAAACCCATCTGAAGAGATTAATTTACCAGTCATTTTCACTGCTGTTATGTTGTGAACACACTTCAACATCATGCAGCACTATCTATTACAGACATGGAATGACGTGTTTCTTGTTACGTACAGTAGGGGTTTTCATCGACGTAAGCCTATTATTTAGGAATATCAGTATATTTTATATTTGCTACAGCATATGCCTACTAGCCTATACTTCGAGTGAATATATCTTTTTGTTTGAATCTACAACTGAGTAAAGAGTGACTTGAAGAATGATGTTGAAAACACACACACACACACACAAAAAATAGGTTTTGGCCCATGTTTGCACTCAAGCTTTTTGCATTTGAGTAGCTTTAGATGCCAGTAGCCAGTTAGCTGGAAATTGGCTGTTTCAAATCCCGGTCCTGGCGAAGGAGGAAAAATAGGAATTTATTTCAGATGGTTTCCATTGCCTACTGTTTTGCCTTTCAAGCAAGACACTTAATACACCCTAAATAGTTCCAGGGACACTGGCACTGCACGGCAGATGACCCTGTGCCTCTCCCAAAATGTCTGGTGTGTTGTTTGGAGAGTAGAATAAGAATAGCTGTTGTAACAGATGGACAAATGAATTAGAATTCAATTTCTGTGATTTTAATTTGTGTACTTTAAAAAACACAGGTCACTTCAAGCTGCTCGGTCAGCAGGATTTGGCTGTTGGTGTTTTAGTGGTGCTTTTCATTAAACTATCCGTAAGCTTCGCAGTTAGACAGTCAGGATGGTACATTACATTTTATAGCTGTCAACAATGCATTTATACACAATCATACCCCACTGTCTCACACACACACACACACACACACACCACACACACACACACACACACACACACACACACACACAGTGTATTGAATTTGCAGCATTGAATGCTAATGTTTCTTTCAGGGGAGTATCTTTGGGTTCACCATTGCCACGGGGGGCGCAGCCCGCCTGGTCTTCGGATATGACAGCTACGGGAACACCTGCGGCCAGCGCAATGAGCAGATTGAAGGGGTCAGGCTGAGTGGACTGGATCAGACGGACAAAAAGTGAGTCTTACTTTCTCGCCCAACTTTCAATCTTACTCCTCTCTCTCCTATCTTTTTCTCACCTAACTTTCACTCTTTTAGCTCAGCGGCAGTGCCATTTTGCCAAAACCCACCACTCTGTTTACAAATACAAATGTTAGGGTGAATTAGGCCATTATTGAGAAATGTTAAGAAATAGCTTTGCCCCGTTGCTCATTGGTTCCATAGAAATGTCAAATTTAAATAATTTTACCCCTGGCCTACGGGAATCTAGCATAAATAAAACCTTGAATAAATATGCAGAGGCATAAGGACGTTCTGTCACGCTGAATTGTATGTACTTACTGCACACGCCGCCCTCGGAACACAGGTATTTCAGCCCACTTCATCTGCTGATTACATCCCCCCCTTTGGATTGACTGTGTGCTTAGTGCTTGGCTAGTGGTACAGACCTGTGAGTCATCAGCAGAGGGGCATTTATTTATTTTGGTTGTGCCGCTGAAGAGATATTAATGGTTTTGAAATCGCTTGGCTTGATGTTTTTCCCTTTAACGTTTGGATAGACTGATGAAAGAATGGAAGATGGAATTGTTCATCATTTGAAAGCATGATGCTAGTTCCTAATGAACACCCATCATGTTAATGTGTCTGGATGTTATGCGTTTAAGGTTCTTAAAAGATTCTAAATGCAGATGCGGCACTGCCAATGTTTACAGACGTAAGTTATAGGTAATCATAGGGTGTGGAGAACGAAAGTGGCTTGGTATCAGTTTGTGACAGTTAGTAAGTGAGCGGAGGAAGACGTTTCAGGAGTGGGTTCTGGCTGACACAAGGAAGGACCCTGTCACCCAACACTCTGATGTCATTGGCTGGGAGTCTCGGTCTCTATTTTGTATTTCTCTCTCGCTCTCTATTTTTCGGTCTCTCTATCTCTGTTTTTCTTTCTCGCTCTCCTTTGCTCAATTTCTCTGTTTATCTGTATCTCTCTCTCTTCGCTTTCTTTCCATACATCGTTGTTTACGGCTCTGTTTCTGCTGTCGGGTGGTGCCAACACCGCCTTGTCTCTGCAACACTTGGCTCGGTCTCCCCAAGGAGTTTTTTTTTCCCGCAGCAGTGGCAGTTTGCAGGGTGGGGGGCGATGACGACACTGCTCGCTCTTCCTTTGGAACAACCACAAACTGGCTGACTTGAGCATAACACCCACACAGTTAATTTGTGCTGAACTGTCTACAGTTCCATTTTAGAGTGGAGAGTTGTATCAACAATGAGTAAGCTGATTTCACTTGTAGTGTGCTCTTGATCCTTGTGGTAGGGTTGTGTAAAAACATGCCTGTGGGCAAGGCCATTTTGAAATGAATAACTATAGGGATATTGGACCCTTTGTTGTACATGGCTATTGTGTTGATTGATACCCCCGTGACTAGCCAGTTTGATAGTCACTCATTTGCCCAGTTTGAAATCATCCTCAAACCTCTAGTCCTGGGTAATAGTCTGTGTGTGTGTGTGTGTGTGTGTGTGTGTGTGTGTGTGTGTGTGTGTGTGTGTATTTACAGGCCCTCAAAAATGTATAGCGGCTTTATTAACTATTTATAAATTCAACATCTTTTTGCCCTTGATGACCTTTTTCAGGCTCACTGGTTAACCCCCCCCCCCCCCCCCCGGGTCCATTATCACCACAGAAGCCAACAATGATGTGCTTCATCAAAGTACCTTGACAGGGTTGGCCTATTGATATGACTGACACGCACACGGGTTGAATACAGGTGACCGGTATCCAGGGACATCCCGTCCAAGCTCCTTCCCGTTTCATGAGGAAAAATAATGACGGGGGACTCGTGGACCAGTAACATAAAAATGTATGCCGCACTTATGCAAAGATACAAGATATGCAGGTGTGACAAGCTGCATGAATTGGACATATCAACTCTCTGGCATCATTCATATATTAGACCAGTCTTCACAATGCAAGCAGCCTACCATATTTAGCCTACCGTAAATTCCGGACTATAAGCCGCAACTTTTTTCCCACGCTTTGAACCCCGTGGCTTAAACAATGACGCGGCTAATATATGGATTTTTCCCGCTTTCAATTTTTTACTCTCCAAAAAAAACACATTCTGTGACGTGCTCAGTTTTTTGGTGGCATGAAGCTTTCATTAGACCAATGAAATTGCCGAACGGGTTAAGGTCAAACAACTTTTTTGTTTACTGTTTAGATTAAATCGAGCGCTCTCAAACTTACCATCATTCTGATTACGGTAGTCATTTTGTCACCCTCATCATGGCAAAGACACGGAGAAATGCATATGATGCAGCTTTCAAGTTGAAGGCGATTGATCTGGCTGTTGGAAAATGAAATAGAGCTGCTGCACGGGAGCTTGGTCTTAATGAGTCAATGATAAGACGTTGGAAACAGCAGCGTGAGGAATTGACTCGGTGCAAAAAGACAAAGCTTACTGCTAATTTTAAATTTTTTGTTACAAGCTGTGTTTCGTTAAAGCCTATTTATTTTTGTTACAAGCCGTGTTTCGTTAAAGCCTGTGTAAAGTTCATTTGTTTCAATGTACCGGTAGGCACCTGCGGCTTATAGACATGTGCGGCTTATTTATGTTGAAAATAATATATATTTTTTAATTCAGTGGGTGCGGCTTATATTCAGGTGCGCTTAATAGTCCGGAAATTACGGTACTTAATGTAAAGTCTCCATTAGAAAACATCACTTAGTTGTGTAACTTCTATAAATTGGATTGCTGACTATCATGTGTAGGCTACAAGTGACTTCTCAACGCAGTTACTGAAGAAAAGGTCCATTTCACATTCACAAATCTCCAAACTACAGTGCCTTCAGAAAGTATTCACACCCATTGACTTTTTCCACATTTTGTTACAGCCTGATTTTAAAATTGACTAGGTGTAGATTTTGTTGGTCACTGGCCTACACACAATACCCCATAATGTCAAAGTGGAATTCAGTTTTACATTTGTTTTTTTACAAATTAATAAAAAATGAAGAGCTGAAATGTCTTGTGTCTAAGTATTCGATCCCTTTTGTTATGGTAAGCCTAAAGTTCAGGAGTAAAAATGTGTTTAACAAGTCACATAAGTTCCATGGACTCACTGTGTGCAATAGTGTTTAACATGATTTTTGAATAACTACCTCATCTCTGAACCCCACATACAATTATCTGTAAGGTCCCTCAGTCGAGCAATGAATTTCAAACAGATTCAACCACAAAGACCAGGGAGGTTTTCCAATGCCTTGCAAAGAAGGGCACCTATTGGTAGATGGGTAAAAAAAGCAGACATTGAATATTTAAAAAAAATATAATTGTATTTTCATTTAACTAGGCAAGTCAGTTAAGAACAAAGTCTTATTTTCAATGACGGCCTAGGAACAGTGGGTTAACTGCCTTGTTCAGGGGCGGAACGACAGATTTTGACCTTGTCCAACGCTCTAACCACTAGGCTACCTGCCGCCCCTATGAGCATGGTGAAGTTATTAATTACATTTTGGATGGTGTATCAATACACCCAGTCACTACAAAGATACAGGCATTCCAGTTACCGGAGAGAAAGGAAACGGTCAAAGATTTCATTATGAAGCAAATGGTTAGTTTAATTTAGTGATAGGAGAACTGAGAATGGATCAACAACATTGTAGTTACTCCACAATACTAACCTAATTGACAGTGGAAAGACTATACAGAATAAAAATATTTCAAAACATGCATCCTGTTTGTAACAAGGTACTGCTGCAAAAAATGTGGCAAACCAAATAAGATACAGTGTTATGTTTGGGGGAAAACACAACACAACACATTACTGAGTACAACTCTCCATATTTTGAAGTATAGTGGTGGCTGCATCATGCTATGGGTATGCTTGTTGTTAAGGACTGGGGAGTTTTTCAATGAGAAAAATAATAAATAAACAGAATGGAGCCAAGCACAGGCAAAATCCTAGAGTAAAACCTGTTTCAGTCTGCTTTCCACCAGACACCAGGAGATGAATTCACCTTTCAGCAGGACAATAACCTAAAACACAAGGCCAAATATACACTGGATTTGTTTACCAACAAGACAGTGAATGTTCCTTAGTGGCAGAGTTAGTTTTGTCTTAAATTTACAAAATAAATCTATGGCAAGACATGAAAATGGTTGCCTAGCAATGATTAACAATCAATTTAACAGAGCTTGAAGAATTTTGAAAAACCATAATGGGCAAATGTACAATTCAGGTGTGGAAAGCTCTTCGATACTTACCCAGAAAGACTGACAGCTGTAATCGCTGCCAAAGTTGATTCTAACATGTATTGACTCAGGGGCTTATCTAATCAAGATGTATTATGAATTCTAACATTTGTAGAAAAATTCTTTCTTCCACTTTGACAGAGTATTTTTGTCTTGATTGTTGACAAAAAAAAAATGACAAATCCATTTGAATCCCACAAAATGTGGCTAAAGTCCTGGGGTGTGAATACTTTCTGAAGGTACTGCAGCTTTGTGGTGCTGGTAGAGGCATATAAACATCTCACTGTGTGTTGTGCCTACAAACACGCTCTAAGAAATATACATTTTCAATATTGTTCCATCATGTTACAGTAACAAAAGCGAGTGCATGGGATTACCTAGTCAGATTCACAGGGATTTGGGACTGAATCTCTGCTACTAGGCCTATTTGTTTCTCTGTTTGTTTAGCTTTGAATCTGTTCCCTGTTCGTCGCCACAATAATCGGGTTATCACGGCGCTACAGCAACGAAATAGTGTGATGACTTTGACAGAACTTTGAGTTGATTAAATTGTGACTAATACAACAAACTTAGATTCCAGTCCATTTTTTTCATGTCAGATTTATTTTGTTAGTATTACATGCGTTTAAATAGCATTTCTGGTTCAAACAGGAATACCAGGATGGGTGCATACACATGGACAGGCGCTGTAGACAGATCACTGGATTTAATGCTGGCCCCAGCGTGTGTGTGTGTGTGGAAGATGGTTTCATTAGAAGGCTGTTTTGTCAGTTTGGGGTTTGATAAGGTTGATAACAAGGAGAGAACTCATACATACATACACACCTTGCCCTATCGGCCGCAGAGGGTGTGAGTTTTGACTGACGGCACTCGCCTCAAGCGCAACCACCTAATGCTGAACTCCGTTGAGAATGCAGCTGTCATGGGATTCAATTAAGGACTACACAGCTGTCAATCCTGTTTCTCTCTGTCGCGCTCTGTGCTTCCCCTCACTTCATAATCTTTCTTGGTAGATCTTCTCTTCATGTCATTAGACAGAATAACACAGCAGTGGTCTATAAAGTATTGCTTTCTTGGTGGTAGTCAGACATGGTTTGTCCTCAAGTTTTTGCCATTTCGTTGGTGAAAAAAGTCTAGCATCATTGCTGGTGTGGTTAAATGTAGGCTCAGTTGAGGTTGTGTTCGGTGCTGTATTCAGTCCTGCCCTCAGCAACCTTTTACGTGACCTACCTGTGCGAGGTATAGGCTAGTGTCACATAATGCGATCATTAGTGACAACAAAGTCAGCTTAAGGGATAACTGGTCAGGGTTTATTTGGCTAATACTATTAAGCAGCTCCTCACTCACAAGGCAGGGGCCAAACGTAAACAGTAAAATGCTGTAGGGCTATTCTTCTGGCCATGGCTGCTGGTTGATGATCCAGGATCAGTTTATCCAAGCCCGATCCTAACTTTAGCTGTTAGGAAGAACTGCCCTCGACTATTCTGATCAATCCAGAGTGACTTGATTTTCATATCGGTCTTCCTTTCAACCAGCATGTGTGCAGTGCAAACCACTGAGCCTGCTTATAAATCACCAGAACAGTTCATTTGGACTATGTTCACTTTAACCTGACCGAGACGTTTGTCTGGACCAGTGTAATTACACTGGCCTAGACATAGACTGGGCTTCACCAATGTAGACACTACTGACTTCATTCTCCCAGCATTGTTATGTTTGTCTATGTATATTTTTGTTCATGTTCAGCTTTTGTGTGCAACACCCAGGACAATTGCTCCTGCAAGTGTGTGTGGGCAGGCGAGGTACCCACCCCGTAGTGTATAAAATCACCAGACAGATGGACTACAGTGAAGGATTCTCTTATAAAAATGTCCTTGTTCCGTTCTCTCTCCGTTCCACTTGCCAAGTCCCATGGACCTGTTCCAACAGCATCAGCAGCCAAAGGCTCTCTTGTCTCGTGCCATTTGTTTTATCATATCTCAGTGAATAAGGTATTGTGGAGGCATTGTGCTTTGCTTTGTCCCCAAAACGAACAGGACATTGAGGGGAGGTGTAGGCTTCAGGACTTTCAGGTCATTTTGTGGCTTTTGTTTTCCTCTCTCAATATCACGTTCCCACGCCCACATTTTCACATTCCATTCTTTCTCGTGACTCATTCCTCATATCGGTGATGAGGGAAATGGATTTTATTGACAATGATCAGTAAACAAATTGCTGAAATTCTCACATCCCTTGTTACTCATTCCTTATGTAGGCGTTGATAAAGAACATCTTTGTCTTTTTTTGTTTGTTTTTGTCTGTAGATATGTGTTCTTCCTGGACCCGTGTAACATTGACATAGTGCAGAGGAAGATCAAGTCCATGGCCCTGTGTGTGTCCGTGTGTCCTGATGAAGAGCTGAAGACATATCAGGACCTCAAGCGGTTTGCCATGCACAACGGTGAGTAAAATGGGGGGCCCCCCGAGTGAAACGGAGTGAACACTGTCAGCGTTACACTTTTCTGCCGTCAAACCACACAAAAGCATAAGACCGACAGCGTATTGAACCATTCGCTGAGTCTCTCTTCCTCTCAGTAACTCTATTGGTCATGCTGTGGCCCCCGACACATGCAAGGTATTGATTTTGAAAATCTACTTGTCGATAGCGGGCATGTCATGATTTGTTACGAATTGAAGCTCTTGAATTTTAGTCGTCACAATCTCACACATCCGTATGTTTTTTTTAGCACCACAAATCTTTAGATGAGGAGGCATAAAATCAACTCAAGACTGTCCCGTTAGGAAAGCGTGGTATGAGGAGCAGGTGTTTCTCTTCCCCCATCAACAGAAGGCTACTAGGTCATCATTACAGCAGCCATCCATCACGTCATTGACAGTGACTCACTGCCATCCTATGGAACGACAAACACTTTCCACAAACGGTGACATGCCCGTGACCCTGTGTGCCATCGACCCCTTAATACTGTCTTTTCATTCAGCACACACACACACACGGTCTGGCACAGTGGGGGCACCTTGGCACATGTGGAGAGCGAACTAGATTAACAAAGGCACCATTAAGGACAATTTCACCCGTTGCTGTATGGGTTCTATTGTTTGTGCCACCCTAGCCCGTCCTTCAGCTAGGCTTGTGTGTCTACTGTCAGTACTGTATATATTTATCGTGACACACACACACCATGTATGCCCCCATGATAGACTGGACTGGGTTTATGTAATTTTGCTGTCTCAAGGGGTCTTGTGTTCTGATTCGACTGGCTGATTCTGAATTCCCGGGGCGGTGAGCATAACACCGTTAATGAGATTTTGAGGAAATGCGATTTCATCCATCATTATGCATAACCTGCTCAGTTGCATAAAGGGGAAATGATGGAATCTGGATCAGGATATTTTGGTCTAGACACGATATTGTGCAATAACTTTGATCACTTTTGGGGAGACTGAATTTCATTTAATGATCCTTGTGTTGCTTGGCGTGTTTTTATGGCTGCACTTTAAAAAATATTTGTCTCTTTCACTCAGGGTCGGAGCTGTGCTCCTACGAGCTAGCCGGCCACAAATATCCCAGCCTTCCAGAGAGGTTTGACAAATGTCCCAAACTTCCAGTTCCACCAAGGTAGGAAGACTTAACATTAGGGCTGCATTTCAATGTGTAATGTGATATTTCACAATTTTAAGTACTGCGATTTAATGTTCCAAACATATTGCTCACTATATGTCTACTACAGAGAGATGAGAGAAGGCATGAGAAAATGAGTTTTGATCAGTCATGGAAATAGGTGCTCACTATTTTAAAAAGGTGGAGAACAAGCAATAGGATGAAAAATACCTGAGTTTTGACGCAGGTACAGATCACTAGCGCTAGCTAACGCTACCTAGCGAAACAAAAAACTACAAATCAGTACTTGGATTCAAAGTATCAATATATTTTATTTAACTAATTGGTTATTTTCCCCCATCACTTATTTCAATAGTCTTAGACTGCTTCCTTTCCTCTTCTCATTCAGACCCATTTAAAGGACTTTCACTTAACCAGATGTGTAGATCAGAGATTGTTTTAGAGAACCTCCCAGGTCATGTGACATTTGACCTCTACTTCGCTCCATCCCACAGCAAATCTTTCCCGGTGTTCAACCGCTGCACGCCGGTGGACATCTCCTGCTATGCCAAGTTTGCCGAGGCTGTGGTGACGTTTGTGAGCGACAACAGCGTGCTGCACAGGCTGATCGCTGGTGTGATGGCCAGCAAGGAGATCATCGTGGGCCTCTGCCTGCTGGCACTAGGTGATGACCTCATCTGCAGGTGTTTGTTGTCAGCAGTATCTCAGGGGGAGGCTGGATAGGTATAAGCAATATGGTGACATCTCCACCAATCGGGGTTAAGGTTGAACTACTGCCATTACTATCCAATTATTTCAGATGGAGAGCCAGGGCAAGGGGATACGGGCTGTTGCTGGACAGGGCCTCAGTCTCTGAACCCAGTGGGAGTGAATAACCTGACTCTTCATTGTATTTCTGGGGCCCACTAGTCTCTGAGCCTTCCCTAATGTGAGCCAGTAAAGAATAAGCCTGCATAGGAAACATCTGTCCTGCTCTAGTGCGTTCTGCTGATTTCTCCATATCGGTATGATGTGTCAGTACACAGGCAGTTACTGTAGGTCAGACATGGACGGTGGAGAAATGCAGCGCTGGGTGGAAAATACAGCAATGTCATCACATCTTTGAGTCTCCCTTGAGACTGTAGTCCCTCTTTGGAATGAGAGGAAGAAGGCTTGAAGGTAAAGGGCATGCCATGGGAGCCATGAACTTGTCCATTTGTGAGTTAAAGCTGACACCTTCAGAGTACATGTGGGTTAGGGTTGGACAAAGTTCTCCTATGTGTCGATTCAAGGACAGGTTTATTTTTTTATATTTTTTTGTATGCTTTCAATGTTGGAAGGAAAAGGATTTGAATATTGTGAGCTGATCCTTACTTGGGGAACTCCTGAGTGCTTATTCATGATCAGTTTTGATGTTTTTTGTGGGGGGGGGGGGTAGGGTTGAGGCTGAGGGCAGGGTTAGCTGATACTAGATTTGTCTTTTTAAAGGTTAGTTTAAGTGCCGTTGTGCCTGTGTTGTGCTGCAGTGCTCTCCATGATCCTGATGGTGATCATCCGCTACATCTCTGCTGTGCTGGTCTGGATCCTCACTGCCACGGTGGTCCTGGGCTCTCTGGGTGAGCTCACTTCCTGTCTCTCCTGGCCTTACTTCCTGGCCAGGGTTTTGATCAATCAAGGATAACTGAAAACAATGACATAGAATGAATGTTAAGTGCAAAACTATGATAATTCTTGGCTGTTCCTCTTTGCATTTAGCAGTGTGCAGCTGTTCAATCTGTCAATGATGCAGCACCTTAAAAGCAGCCTGTTTTTCTGTAGCGGGCACAAGCATTCTGTGGTGGCTGTACATAAACCACCGGTTAAATGTCAACGAGACCCTATCTAAAGAGACCACAGAGACTAAAGATGTTAAGAAGGAAGCCGAGATGTCCAGGGACTATGCCCAGGCGCTGCTGGTGTACGCCATCGCTGCCACTGTATTCACAGTGAGTACAGTTAGTGTTTGTGTGTGTTGAAAGGGAGACTGGGGGCAACCAAGCCTTGTACGTTGTGGGTGGGGTGTTGTGACATTTTTGGTTTGAATGCCTAGTGCTGCTTTGAAATCTCAAACTCCTGGCACTGCCCTTTTTTTTTTCTCCTTACACCCTCCTGGTTGACTCTCACCTTCTTTTCACTCTCTCTCCTCTTGGCCATCTTCCATTTGTTTTCTCTCTCCTACCCTTTGTCTTCCGGTCTCTTGTCTTCCGATGTCCCACCTTGCTTTTTTCTCTTCACTCACTTGCATCCTTTTCCCACCTTATCTCTCTCCCTCTCTTTCTACCCCTGAAAGTCTGCTTGATTATCCCCTTCCTCTCTCTCTTCTGTTGTCTCATCCTCTGATTCACTCTCTTCAGGTGATCCTTCTCCTGCTGATGCTTTTCATGAGGAAGCGCGTGGCGCTGACCATCGCCCTGTTCCACGTGGCTGGCAAGGTGTTCATCCACCTGCCGCTGCTCACCCTGCAGCCCTTCTGCACCTTCCTGGCACTGCTCCTCTTCTGGCTCTACTGGAGCCTGGTGCTGCTCTTCCTCGGGACCACCGGTGAGGGAGGGAGGGTGTCCCGGGGGCGCAGGCAGGCAGGCAGGCAGGCAGTGGTCCTCTTTTGAATGTGCTTGAAGCGAAAAAGGAGAGAGGAAAAAGGGAGGTATAAATAGGAGAGGGAAGGGGAATGAAAACAGGAGAGAGGGAAAACCTCTTTACATAGGTAAGTGATTCATTCCAACACAACAGGACACTGCACTAGTATGGTTCAGTTCACTAGGTTGGCCTTATTCAGGAACTTTTCCAAACTAGTCCCGACCACTAGACTGAGTCTGACATGTCCCCCTCAGGGAACCCGGTCCAGAACGAGGAGACGGGTCTGACAGAGTTCCAGCTGACTGGGCCTCTGCAGTACATGACGTGGTACCACGCTGTGGGCCTCATCTGGATCAGTGAGTTCATCCTGGCCTGCCAGCAGATGACTGTAGCTGGGGCTGTGGTCACGTACTACTTCACAAGGTCTGGTTCAGAAATGTTTTCATGATTTATGTACAAATGTATTTATTTGATAGGATATTGGCTATAATCATGCTTAGTAACAATATTTGATTTTATTGTCTGTCACAAATTAGCTTAACCCATAAATACCTAGATTTTTTTTTTTATCACAGAGATATAGAAATTAGAGAGAATAACAGGAATGTCAATTTAAACTTCTCTCTGCCCCCTCCCTTCACTGTCGCTTCATTTAATTTACTCATATTTTTTGAAGATTGTTATTCTTACACTCATATAGTAGTTAATACAAACTGAAATCCATGAGCATACAAAATATTAATGGATAAGGGCAACAAAATTAAAAAAATAAGCGTAAAAAAAGTAAATGTCCTGCGTTCTTAAAGGTCCTGCACAGTCATCCTATTTCCCAAGTAAAAATAGAATGACCAAAACATATTTTAAAATGCTCAGAATTGAAAAAATTATACCCTTTCTCTGGGTATAACAGGCTGAGTGGGCAGGGAGATTATATTCATATGAGCTCACTTTGACTGCCCACTCTTTGAAACGCTCTTGTGGTCGTTGCCAGGTAAACAATGGGCCACGTCATTCAGAGCTTAAATGGTATATTGCACCTCAACCCATTTCTCTGCAAAATGCTGTCATGGTCAACAGAGCTGATCATGGACTGTTTAGATGTCAGACAAACAGCAGCAATACTCAATTGTATTTCTATTGTTTTGTAACTAATTACATAATGCAGTAGTGCCTTTCCCTTTTGCCCTCAGAACAGCCTCAATTTGTCGGGGCATGGACTCCACAAGGTGTCAAAAGCGTTCAACAGGGATGCTGGCTCATGTTGACTCCAATGCTTCCCTCAGTTGTCAAGTTCGATGGATGTTCTTTGGGTGGTGGACTATTCTTGAAACACACGGGGGACACTGTTGAGCATGAAAAGCCCAGCACCGTTGCAGTTCTTGACACAAACCATTGCGCTCGGCACCTACCCTACCCTGTTCAAAGGCACTTAGATTTTTTGTCTTGCCCATTCACCCTATGAATGGCACACATACACAGTCCATGTCTCAATTGTCTCAAGGCTTAAAAATCATTATTGAACTGGTCTCCTCCCCTTCATCTACACTGTTTTGAAGTGGATTTAACAAGTGTCATCAATAAGGGATCTGTCATGGAATAAGCAGGTGGTCTTAATGTTGTGTGTGTATAACTCCTATTTTATTTTGAATTGAATGCAATATATTTTGTTCTTGTCTATAACTGTTCTGTACTTGTCGTGTATTTGTACGTTTTATGTACACCTCAGGAAGAGTAGCTGCTGCATGTGCAGTAGCTAAATGTAAGTCTCTCTGGATAAGAGCGTCTGCTAAATGACTAAAATGTAATTGTAATGAGATCCTAATAATCAAAACGCTATTACACACTGGGCTTCTGGCCCTCGATCTGGAGAGGGCATGGGACAGGTGGATTTCTTGTGAAGGACACTGATAGGACCTTGCACTTGGCAGGGTTCAGTGACATTCTGCTTGAATGAGCCCATGTGTCGAATTTGTTTGGGGCCTGCTGTGGTGTGCTGACGTAACCTGTTGTGCACGTGTGGACCAGATTTTAGATCGCCAACATATTTCCACCTACTGTCGATTGCCTAGGGACGCGCTGTCAATGACAGCAAGGAAGATTTCCTGGAGGCACGCCTTCCGTCAGCTCCTGCCAGTCTGACAGGCTGTCTCGGTAGTGTACCTGTTTGCGGCCGGTCACAAAACTGCAGCGCCACGCAGTGAGGGGGCAGGTCTGACACCCAGTCCAATGGCCACGGGTTGGTGGCTTTTTGTCAAAGGCCTCGGAGAAGTCAGTGGTGACGAGGGTGGTTTATGGTATTCTCTCTCCCGCTACCCTTCGTCGTCCCCCCCCCCCCACCCCCATTTCAGGGACAAAAACAAGCTTCCGGTGACACCCATCCTGTCGTCAGTGTTGAGGCTGATGAGGTACCACCTGGGCACCGTGGCCAAGGGCTCCTTCATTATCACCCTGGTCAAGATCCCACGCCTCTTCCTCATGTACGTCCACAACCAGCTCAAGGGCAAGGTAACGCACACCGTTTACGCTCTTCTCGCTCTTCCATCTCCCTCTCCGTCTTTCTGTCTCTCATTTTATTGTATGGAGAATAATAAAATGCTGTCCTGAGTGATGTGCAAGCTAATCAAGGCTAGCTTTTTGGCTTGTCAACAGTAGATTGAAATTGCAGTCAATGCCAACATGTTTGTGGTGTCAAATCAGTTGTGACATGGCATAGGCTATAATGACTTATGCCGCCTATCTTTGGTTGATCCGTTTAGGACAGTTTACAGAAGAAAATGGAGGGAAAATGTTTATTGTAAAGTCCTATACAGAGTTACAATGTATTTTAGGTTCAGAGAGCTGTTTGGGTTTGGTACGGTGCTGACGATTTTTAGGGTTGTTGGTTTGGATCATAAATTAGACATAATGACGAGATTTGAACTGTTACTCATTTAGGATAAACACATTAGATAACCACATTACGATATTATTATCATGCTATTTCTTATAGGTATTCTGCTTTATTCTCCTTGGTGGGTGACGTAAGCTAGTGTCTTGTCCTTAGCCTGCTGTTTGTTGTCACGCCCCAAGTGTTGTTCATTGACTTGATCAATGGAGAGACACCCTGCAGTACACTGAATTGAAGGGATAAATTAACATTAGAGCTCTGAGAGGGGAGGTAACTTTACATGAGTGATGCTCCGAAAGAGAGCTTTAAAGTTCGGCACAGCAATCTGACTTTGGGTCTACGCCTGCTTCTCTTTTGGTTTAGCGTTGAGATGTAAGACAACCAAGTTCAGGAGCTCTGCGGGGGAACATTTTTCTAATCGATTTATCCATTTATTTTTTTTAAGTAGTGCACCTCAGATTCCTCTCTCTCTCTCACAGGAAAATGCATGTGCTCGCTGCATGTTGAAGACCTGTATCTGCTGCCTGTGGTGTCTGGAGAAGTGCCTCAACTATTTGAATCAGGTAGGCGCTCTTTCTTTCCCCCTAATTGGCTCATTGTAAATAAGGATGGATGAAGAGATGTTTTGTATCCAGCTTGTTCGCTGTAGTGACTGTAGTCTCTCTCGCTCTCGCTCTGTGTGTGTGTGTGTGTAGAATGCGTACGCGGCGACAGCCATCAACAGTACCAGTTTCTGTACGTCGGCGCGCGACGCCTTTGTGATCCTGGTGGAGAACGCTCTGAGGGTTGCGGCCATCAACGCTGTTGGAGACTTTGTCCTTTTCCTTGGCAAGGTGAGGGGGCTGCTGGGATAATGGAGGGCTTCAGAGTAGTGGACATTCATCCCTATACTTACAATGGATTTTTGTATTTTACCCCCCTTTTCGATCTTGTCTCATCGCTGCAACTCCCCAACGGGTTTGGAGAGGCAAAGGTCGAGTCATGCGTCCCCTGAAACATGACCCGCCAAATCGTGCTTAACACCCGCCCACTTAACCCGGAAGCCAGCCGCACCAATGTGTCGGAGGAAACGCGTTCAACTGACGACCGAGGTCAGCCTGCTAGAGCGCCCGGACGACGCTGGGCCAATTGTGCGCCGCCCTATGGGACTCCCGATCGTGGCCGGTTGTGACACAGCCTGGGAATGAACCCGGGTCTGTAGTGACGCCTCTAGCACTGCGATGCAGTGCCTTAGACCGCTGCGCCACTCGGGAGTCCCCCTTTACAATGGGCTTTTTAAGAATTAAGCTGTTTCAAGAATTAAAATGGGGTTGACTTTTGTAAGAGGATGGCTCTGCATTAATGCAGGATGTAACCAATGCAGTCAGTCGTTGTCATCATGTCACTGATGCATATCTTCTGTGCTTGTATGTGTGTTCGGTCAGATCCTGATCGTGACGTCCACAGCGTTCGCCGGTGTACTGTTGCTTAACTACCGGCAGGACTACGCAGAGTGGGTCCTCCCCCTCATCATCGTCTGCCTCTTTGCCTTCCTGGTGGCCCACTGCTTCCTGTCCATGTTCGAGATCGTAGTGGACGTGCTCTTCCTCTGCTTCGCCATCGACACCAAATACAACGACGGCACACCGGGCAGAGAGTTCTACATGGACAAAGCCCTGATGGTAAGCTACGCGAAGATATGGTGTACTGGTGGGATTTAAAAAAAATGTATTTATCTATTTCCACATGTATGTAGGAGTGTGGTTTGTTTATTGGGATGGCTATGAGCAATTCTCATGACAGTAGAACGGTATTAAACCTGACATGGACCAAAAATGGTTGATCTATGCAAAAAAAAATCTGAGTGTTGAGGTCGTACTGTTCATTTAAGTTGTTGAACACACTGTTTCTTTATCTTTGTATCTTCCCCCTCACTACATGCATCTTTGGATGCTCCATTTATCCTACAACTCAGTCATCCATGGATGAACATGTATTCAAAATGTGGCATTGAAATTATTTTCTTCCGTAACCTTATGCTCTTCTTTTGGGAGAGCTGTCAGCACACTTGTCAGGCATATCAGGGGGAAAAAAACCTCACAAAATATGCAAAGTGGCTTGTTTCATGTAGCACACAACCTTGAACATTTAATGAGAGGTAGTGGGAGAAATCAGAAGGGAGCCTTCTTGACTGGAGTTCTCTGGATGGATGTTTAAAAATGTAGAAGCTGAAAGGAAATTGAAAATATTCTTTGTTTGGGACTCAGCAGCAGCTCCATAATATATATTTTTTTTATATAAATAGGCCAGAATAGCCCAGTTAGAAATGTTAGGTTTAGGATGATATAAGTTGCAATACGCAACTTATGTGGCACTCATAAGTAATACGGAAATTAGGAATATAAGTTTTTGCTTTGAAACTTAAGTACCAAGGATTCTGTGGTTCAATGATGAAGGAAATGCATTCATATGGTAAATTAAGCGTATATTAACCGACACGGGTGCGTTTCAGCACATGGTATGTGACATTGCTTTCCATTCCCCCCTGCAGGAGTTTGTGGAAAACAGCAGGAAGTTGGAGCGGGTGGCGGAGCGAGGGCGGAGCCGGCCCACTGAGGTGGTGTCGGTGGAGGGGGCGGAGATGAAGCCCATGGTGAGTGACAGCGGAGGGGGCGGCGACGTGGGCGGAGAAACTGAGGCGGTGGGCTGGGGCTTGGATGGAGGCGGGGGAGAGTGGGAGGAGCTGCAGGAGTTCCATGTGTATTACCTCCTGGCAGGGGTGCTGGTGGACTGGGCCCTGGGGGAGCAAAGTACCGTGGTCCCCTTGATCCTGTGCCTGACTGAAGACATGGTCCTCTTCTTCTTCGTCTACCTGCCCACCTCCACACTCTTCCTCTTCGCCACGCTGCTCCAGCAACCCTCCCCCGCTGTCGTGCCTCAGCCACAACCGAAGCCACCTAAACAGTCTGCTTCGCATGCTAGCTAACGCATGCTATCTAATGCACAACCACGACATCACCCTCATCTCTACTAACTATTTTCTCACCTAACTATTCAATCCCTTTCAGTTTTTTTTCATCTCCTGGCTATCTTGAACCTGAAGTGTACATTTTGTTAGCTTTTTTTTGTTGCCTTTTCATCACCATGGTGCTTTTTGGTAGAGAAGGACATGTCTGGTAGTGCAGATAATCAGCTGTCAGCTTAGAAAGATGGGGGCGCAAATGAACACAAAGGAAGCATACGAAATGAACAGTCCGCCCCCCCCCCCCCCCCCCCCCCCCCTCCCAAAAGTAAACAGCAGTGAGCAACAACAATGGCAGTTTCTTTTATTTTTTTTATTTTTTTTTTTCTACCAGGGGCCGATGGGGAGATGGATGTATGACTCATATTTCCCGTCTAATGTAGCGTGCTACTGGATTTCCTGCCGGAATTATTTAGACAGCTGTTAGGAGCTACTGAAGTTGCCAACTCTGTTTTACTTGTAGATTTGGCCTTTTCTTATCTCCTAGATGCACTCAGATAGCATTATGGGTAAAATGATTATTGTAATTTGGTAGTTATAGAGGTAGTATCTCCCCTAACAGTTTAAAGTAATAAGCTATGTGTATTTGTCATAATGCACAATCAGTGTTGATGATGGCAGCAATTCAGCTTTTACACAGGTGTATCCCTCAGCCCTCCTCAATGTCCAGCCTTCAGGGCACAAGATGGACCTCCTCACCATTCCACTGCATGGTGTCCATTTTTTAAATTTATTTTCATAACAGCTTGGAAATGGATCTCACCCTTTTTTTCACCCATTCCATAATTTTGTTAAAGACTGCATGCGATACTGTGAATGGAGTAATAACACTTGAATGACTTTGCTTTCCAGGCTCCAGGAACAAGTTCAGCTTGACCAAAATCACCTAATGGGACTTTTTAAAGACATTCCAAAATGTTTATTTTTACCAATGTGTAACATGTTTACTATGGTTTCACTCCAGGGAATACAATATTTTAATAAGAAACTGTTAAAAAAACAAAAAACCGATGTAATGAAGCACTTTATATTGAAGCGCTGCATATTTTAAATACCCTGCATATTTTAAAAGGCTGATGCATTTTTCGTAGTGATGTCCTTTTTTATAAGACTAAAAAAATAATTGCCATCTAGTCGAACACAGTACTAAAATGTATTGAAACACTTTGGGTTGGACATTTGTCATGCAATGATATAGCACTTAGATGTGTTTTTAATCAACCACTGAAACTTAAGTACGTTAGACTCACGTTTGCATTTGAATTGTGCGCAATGTAAGAGTTTTTGTTTTGAAAGTAGGTGTATTTTTACCAGATTACAGCGAACTTCTAAACATTTTTTTATTTTTTAAAAATCGCTTCCCCAAGGCTGGCTGTGATTATTTATTTTTCTTACATTTTTGGGATGTACAGAAACCGAGGATGCGATCATACAACTGTGTGTAACAGCAGGGGGAAGACCACTTCTAGTTCCCATGGTTTGGAGGGACGCAGAGACAAAGTTACTGCCGATTGGAAGTTTATCCCCCTTACACCTAGACACTACTTCTTAGCTATACAAGGGACCATGAGAAGTTTCTAGGTGTAGGGACTAGGGCTGCGGCGGTCATGAAATTTTGTCAGCTGGTCTCATGGTAATTGACCGTTAATTAACATGAACATGTTTTGCATCTCCTGGCTTCCACACATAGCCTACAAGCCACTGATGCAGACCTTTGGAACATCTACAACATTTAAAAAAGTCTAAATCTATTTAATATAGCCTACAGGTCTAAATAAACATGATACACAGAAAATGTAGTCTATTTCAGAAGAACAGAATAACATACTCTGAATTGTCTTTGTTTGACCCTGATCTGACTATGCTACACTTCACTAGTGTACCTACTAGGTACTAAGGGTTCATTTTGAATTGGACATGACATTAACAGAGAGAACTATCCAGAAGGCTGCAAAGTCTGTTGCTTTTCTTAGAACTCAACCAATTGTGCCCTAGTTTATTGATTCACTTGGTTTATTCATCAAACCAGTCAGTCTTTATGTGGATCGATGGACATTTGACCTAATTGGAGTCCTCTTCCACTGTTGTGGGAAGTCTCAGTAGAAAGCAAACTCAGACTTTGTAGCCCTCAAGCAATAACGCAACACCTTCAGTATTTACCACTACAAAAATGTCTTCCTACTTGCACTACAGTTTTTCAAGACAAACGGTCCTGGCATAGCGATAGCATCTCTGTGATGTTAGGTGAGGGGGACACAAACTTGCACTTTGCCTTAACCGGTTCCATAGGCTGCGCCCACTATGTTATTGGTTAGTGATGTGACTCCCATAAGTGTATAATGGGGGGTAGAAGTGCTGTAAGCCTTAAAGTCTCCTCTTCTTTTTGCAGTAGATTTGTGTATTTGATATCCAGAGCACTGAATTCATCGACGCGACTGAAGAACAACTGTCCCCCCTTTTCTTATTATATTGATCTTCTAAGTCAGAAAATGCTACCTTTTTTTGTTTATGTGAAGGGGTTCAGAATGGTATGAATTGCACATTATGATGTATGCAGTTATTTTCTAATGGGAGTTTAATAATGTGTTGACAAGACTGAATAGTATTCTGAAACTTAAGTGATCCCGGTGGATATTTTCATTGTTCTTGAAAGGTGAGGTGACTGTTCACATGATAACCTTTCATTTTCAGCCTCTCGTGTGAGAGAACAAGCGCCAGCCGTCCTTCACAAAAACAACGTTTCAAGATAGGAAAACTAAAGTATTTTGGTGCGCTTTTCTAGACCGTACACTAGGATTTGCCCAGGAAATATTAAGAGCATGCATATGAAGGTCAACCCGAATTGTTGCCACAGTAATCTAATGCGCAAAGCATGTTAAGAATTGCACTAAGGTGGTATTCATTTCAACACTGAGCTCAATTTCAGATATCTGTAAAATAGTTAAGTCTAGCTTGGTCAGTCAGTACAATTATAGAGATTTTTCAGAGGACAAAACTTTCCCAAGTGAGCAAACTTGCCCTAAAAGACGCCTAGTGCAATCAAGGAATCTACTTATGACACAGGGCACACTACTAATAACTCTGCAATTATCTGGGTATGTGTATTATAGAAGACCAAGATTATGACCATCGGGCACCTCCAGTCATAACCCATGCCGTTCTGTTTGCCAAACTGTACCAGTCGATGCACACAATAGGAAACTCAAACACTGACAACTTGGACAGAGACGTTGTTGCGCTAAAGGGGGGAACACTGACGGTGTGTTCATTTTTCAGTTCTGGTTTTTCTTTAAAACATTTTATTCGCCTGTAAAGCAAGCTGCTCTGCCAACAGCGGAGACGCGAGGCTTGATTTGTCAGCTTCTATTGGCGCAGAAAGCCCTACCACTTGGAAGAGGCAGTATTGTTATAGCCAGTAGCTACTCTAAACGATGGACCATTAAACAACCTGCATGTTTTCCGTCCCGGTTTTATTCTCGCTCCCTTTTTAGAGCGAGCCATCAATATGTAGGGTGTGAATATTACGGCATTAGATCCACGTGACTTAACTGATAGAACAATAGCTTTACTCAGCAACAAAGCCACTGTTTTTCGAGATGAGTCGACCTCTTCTTCATTCTTGGAAACAAACTGCGCGTCTATTCTTGTCACACAGGAATGGACAATTCCTAGAAAAAGATACTGTTATGAATAGGCAACACATCAGTTTAATTGTCTGGTAACACTAGCTTTTAGCTATTTCTCTGCGGTAAGGTTGTTTAACATTGGACAATGTTTGATTTTTATATTTATTATTTATGTATATTTGTTAAAAAAAGATAAAGGTAATAAATTGGAAAATGTACACTTGTCGTTGACTGTCTTAATTGTACTGTACATTTATATATACTTTTGGCCATATCGTATGTGGACATCCTCGTCGAACATCTCATTCCAAAATCATGGGCATTAATGAATATGCTGCTATAACAGCCTCTACTCTTCTAGAAAAGCTTTCCATTAAATGTTGAAACATTGCGGAGACTTGCTTCCATTCAGCCACGAGCATTTGTGAGGTCGGCGCTGATGTTGGGCAATTAAGCTTGGGTCGCAGTCGGTATTCCAATTTATCCCAAAGGTGTTGGTCTGGGCTCTGTGCAGGCCAGTCAAGTTCTTCCACACCAATCTTGACACGTTTTGCATGGACCTCACTTTGCGCATGGGGGGCATTGACATGCTGAAACAGAAAAAGGCCTTCCCCAAACTGTTGCCACAAAGTTGGAAGCACAGAATCATCTAGAATGTCAGTGTTAATGCTGTAGAGTTAAGATTTTCCTTCACTGGAACTAAGGGGCCCAGCCCAAATCTTGAAAAAAAGCCCTAGACCATTATTCCTCCTCCACAAATGTACAGTTGACACTATGTATTTGGGCAGGTTCTCCTGGCATCGGCCAAATCCAGATTCATCCATCGGCCTGCCAGATGGTAAAGCGTGATTTATCACTCTAGAGAATGTGTTTTCTGGTGGTGAGCCTTACATCACTCCAGCTGATGCTTGGCATTGCGCATGGTGATCTTAGGCTGGTGTGCGGCTGCTCAGCTATGGAAAGTCATTTCATGAAGCTCCCGACGAACAGTTCTTGCTTCCAGAGGCAGTTTGGAACTCCGGTAGTGAGTGTTCCACTTCACAATAACAGCACTTACGGTTGACACGAGGCAGAAATTTGACGAACTGACTTGTTGGAAAGGTGGCATCCTATGACGGTGCCATGTGGAACATCACTGAGCTCTTCAGTAAGGCCATTCTACTGCCAATGTTTGTCTATGGAGGTTGCATGGCTGTGTGTTTGATTTTATACAGGTGTGGCTGAAATAGTTGGATCCACATACATTTGGACACGTAGGGCAGTTATATACAATTTAAAATATTACATTTCATAACACTTGTGTAGCTACAAAGTTCACATGGCATATTTAAGAGTAACTCATGACAAAATATGCAATTGAAATGTATAAAACTCTACATGACCATAGTTTGAAATACCTACTGTAGTAAATGTGTAAATTGTCTTTGGTGTTAATTCCCTTTGGCAGTGCATATACAGTAAATAATACTAATTCAATGATTCAGTGAGAATATGGTTGGTCAGGTTTAGTGTTCTTGACCATAACTGACATTATTTACCTTAAAGGCACAAAACAAATGTATCCTGGGTCAAATCTGTACCAGCTGGGCCACTAACAAGATGGCCCTTCCGTAGTCTACAACAGCGTTTCCCAAAGTCGGTCCTGGGGGCCCCAAAGGATGCACGTTTTGGTTTTTGCCTGAGCACTGCACAGCTGATTCAAATAACCAACTCGTCATCAAGCTTGGATTATTTTAATCAGCTGTGTAGTGCTAGTGCAAAACGGGGCCCCAGGACTGAGTTTGAGAAACGCTGTTCTACAAGATGGCATTTCAAACCCGTTGCCTAGTAAGTCCACAGGATCCATCGCCATCCCTCTCTGTCCAGAGTCCCTAATGGTCACTACAGCTCCTCATCGTCCTCGCTGACCAGTATAGTGTCCAAGTCCTTGCGCTGTGCGCTCTCTGTGACAAACTCTCTCTGCTGGGCCTCCAGCTCTCTGAGCTCCCCCTGCAGGCGCTCCAGATGCAGCGCACGCCGGTTCCTCAACAGCTTCATGGGGAACGGGTTCATGTCACTGAAGGCAATGTTGGTCAGCTTCCTATTGGAGGGAGCAGGGTACGACGAGCCCAATATTACTCAACCTGCTTATTTCCATACAGTAGAATTGAAGTCTATATGCTGCATGGCTAAATAAAAAAAATTAAGCTGTACTGAGCTAACCCTAGATCTCTCATTGACATTTTTGTCATTTAACAGAGTCACTTACAGGAGCAATAGCTCCATCTCTGTGTGTGGTTGTACATGCATGCATTGGTCGGACAGGAGTTTCTGATAGTGAGTCCGAGTAAGTCATCCTGGCTATGTCTACACAGGCAACCCAATTCTGATATTTTTTCCACTAATCACATCTGATCTTTTCACATCAAAAGACCAATTAATGAAAGATGAATCAATTGGGCTGGCATCTCATCTGCTCTTTGTTTGGAGATAAGAGACAGACTGTGGTGAATACTGCCCTCGATGCACTCCTCTGGCTGTATAGCCTCTTGTTATCTCCCAAGTGTTGAGCCCATAGCTATGCCGTCACTGCTGCTATCTGAATTATATATGGTGATGTCTGTCTTGGCCTACGGCAAAAATAGCTCCTCCATCTGCTCTGCCATTAACATACCGACTAAATAGGGCACCAGAAAAAGAATGGTCTAGGAAGGACAAACAATATAGATAATACAACAACTGAACGGCTAACAAATGACAAGCTAAATATGATTTGGTGGAATGGTTCAACATCCACGTAGGGGTGTATCAGGTGTGTTAGTGCTGGGCTGTAACTAAAAAATGCACATCAGTCCTCCAGGAGTTTAAGACCTCTGCTATAGTGGTTCCTGTCCCACTAGAGAAACACTGACCTAATATAGTGCTATATTTTCATAACACGGCCTCCATATTTTGACCTTAGATGATTTTTGTGGCCCCTCACCTGCCGTCAGAGATGGTCTTGGCGAAGAAGCGCAGGTATTGGTAGATCTCCACGCTGTCATGAATCTTCAAGATGTCCTCCTCTTTGTACTTGAACAGAGCCAGGGCATACCGAAATATCACCTGCACAAAAACATGCACACATGTTTACATTTGAAGTGGCTTATTTACTACTAATAATAATTTTATACCAGGTCAGTCATCGAGGCCCAAATTTGAATGCCCCTGGGCTAGGGGCTGTATATGTTTCCAGCCCAGGCTCGAGTCTCTCTGAGGTGGGGTACCTTGGTACCCTCATAGAGGAAGGCGTCCCACACTCGCAGGAGGATATCGCTGGGCAGGCTCTCTACGAACACCACGAGGAACCAGTTGAAGGTGATGAGGGACACGTCCACGCTATGCTCCTCAAAGTGAGCCGCCAGCCGGGGTATCTTCTCAGCCATGAAGTCCTTTAGCACACACTGGTCTGCCTGCAACACACACACACACAATGTCCCACTGGGTCACATCAGCAGATGGCATTAACCGATATTGACATGTGACAAATCTTGAATTCATTTCGTCGTTCATTAAACTGTATGCACTATTTCAGTTTCAGAACAGGTGCAGAACTAAAATGAACTAAATCATTAACTTCCCATAATGTTGCACAATATTTACTACAGTGGAGAACTTCTCGATACCATTTATGTTACGCATCTATGCCGTTGTTTGAAAACATATATATCCTTCAAGCCGAATCATTACCTGCGAGGATATGAGCGTTTTGGTGTAGTAGTCCTGGGGCATGATGGCCTCCACCACAGCTACTAGACACCAGAAGGCATCCTCCTCACTCTCCAGCACCAGGAGAGCTATGGCTGCCAGCCTGAAGGGAGAAGGAGTGGCCAACGTCACAGTTGTCCTTTGTCATTCATTTGACATTTTAGTCATTTAGCAGAGGCTCTTTTCCAGAGCACACATTTTCATACTTTTTTTCCCTTACTGGTTCTCCGTGGGAATCGAACTCACAACCAAGAACCATGCTCAACCAACTGAGCCACACAGCACCCCATATTCTGTAGAGATTGTTTTGAAGTTTGTGAAAGCTTGTATGGTATACAGTGAGGGAAAAAAGTATTTGATCCCCTGCTGATTTTGTACGTTTGCCCACTTACAAAGAAATGATCAGTCTATAATTTTAATGGTAGGTTTATTTGAACAGTGAGAGACAGAACAACAAAAAAATCCAGAAAAACGCATGTCAAAAATGTTATAAATTGATTTGCATTTTAATGAGGGAAAAAAGTATTTGACCCCTCTGTAAAACATGACTTAGTACTTGGTGGCAAAACCCTTGTTGGCATTCAGAGGTCAGATGTTTCTTGTAGTTGGCCACCAGGTTTGCACACATCTCAGGAGGGATTTTGTCCCACTCCTCTTTGCAGATCTTCTCCAAGTCATTAAGGTTTCGAGGCTGACGTTTGGCAACTCGAACCTTCAGCTCACTCCACAGAGTTTCTATGGGATTAAGGTCTGGAGACTGGCTAGGCCACTCCAGGACCTTAATGTGCTTCTTCTTGAGCCACTCCTTTGTTGACTTGGCCATGTGTTTTGGGTCATTGTCATGCTGGAATACCCATCCACGACCCATTTTCAATGCCCTGGCTGAGGGAAGGAGGTTCTCACCTAAGATTTGACGGTACATGGCCCCATCCATCGTCCCTTTGATGCGGTGAAGTTGTCCTGTCCACTTAGCAGAAAAACACCCCCAAAGCATAAAGTTTCCATCTCCATGTTTGACGGTGGGGATGGTATTCTTGGGGTCATAGGCAGCATTCCTCCTCCTCCAAACACGGCGAGTTGAGTTGATGCCAAAGAGCACCATTTTGGTCTTATCTGACCACAACACTCAGCAGTTGTCCTCTGAATCATTCAGATGTTCATTGGCAAACTTCAGACGGGCATGTATATATATTCTTGAGCAGGGGGACCTTGCGGGCGCTGCAGGATTTCAGTCCTTCACGGCGTAGTGTGTTACCAATTGTTTTCTTGGTGACTATGGTCCCAGCTGCTTTGATCATTGACAAGATCATCCCGTGTAGTTCTGGGCTGATTCCTCACCGTTCTCATGATCATTGCCACTCCACGAGGTGAGATCTTGCATGGAGCCCCAGGCCGAGGGAGATTGACAGTTCTTTTGTGTTTCTTCCATTTTCGAATAATCGCACCAACTGTTGTCACCTTCTCACCAAGCTGCTTGGCGATGGTCTTGTAGCCCATTCCAGCCTTGTGTAGGTCTACAATCTTGTCCCTGACATCCTTGGAGAGCTCTTTGTCTTGGCCATGGTGGAGAGTTTGGAATCTGATTGATTGATTGCTTCTGTGGACAGATGTCTTTTTTACAGTTAACAAGCTGTGGTTAGGAGCACTCCCTTTAACAGTGTGCTCCTAATCTCAGCTCGTTACCTGTATAAAAGACACCTGGGAGCCAGAAATCTTTCTGATTGAGAGGGGGTCAAATACTTATTTCCCTCATTAAAATGCAAATCAATTTATAACATTTTTGATATGCGTTTTTCTGGATTTTTTGTTTGTTATTCTGTCTCTCACTGTTCAAATAAACCTACCATTAAAATTATAGACTGATCATTTCTTTGTCAGTGGGCAAACATACAAAATCAGCAGGGGATCAAATACTTTTTCCCCCTCACTGTATCTATAGCCTGCTCTGAGTAGCCAGATAGAAGAAAATGCATGTTTTAGACAAGACAATATATTTTCATAAAAATATAAATTGTCTTCATCAGGCAGTTTTGGAGTCGGCACGATGTATCAGTTTACAACTTTGTCCATTAGGTGGCAGTATTTTTTTTATATATCATTCAGCACACTGCTGACTAATATAGGTAGTCTTGTGCACCTGTTGAGGCCCTGGCAGTAGCCGATGGTGGGGTTTTGCCAGGAGAAGGCCAGCAGGATTCGTTGGAGCTGCTGCAGGGCGGGGCTGGAGGGTGAGGAGAAGTGCTGATTGGTGGTGAGAGTGCGGTACAGGTCCAACTGGATCTGTCTGGAGGCCTGGTGGGGCGATGTAAGGCTCTTCTGGCACAGCTACAACAATAACGGACGGATTTTATGTAGGTGGATAGAAAGATGGACAGACAGATATACAGTGCATTCTAAAAGTATTCAGACCCGTCAAATTTTTTCACATTTTGTTACGTTACAGCCTTATTCTAAAAGGATTTAAAAAAATAATAATCCTCAATCTACACACAATACCCCATAATAACAAAGCAAAAACAGGTTTTTAGAATGTTTGCAAATGTATAATTGTTTTTATAACATTTACATAAAGTATTCAGACCCTTTACTCAGTACTTTGTTGAAGCACCTTTGGAAGCGATTACAGAGTATAGAGTCTTCTTGGGTATCACGATACAAGCTTGGCACACCTGTATTTGGGGAGTTTCTCACATTCTTCTCTGCAGATCCTCTCAAGCTCTGTCAGGTTGGATGGGGAGCATCGCTGCACAGCTATTTTCAGGTCTCTCCAGAGATGTTCCATCGGGTTCAAGTCTGGACTCTGGCTGGGCCACTCAAGGACATTCAGAGACTTGTCACGAAGCCACTCCTGCGTTGTCCTGGCTGTGTGCTTAGAGTCATTGTCATGTTGGAAGGTGAACCTTCACCCCAGTCTGAGGTCCTGAGTGCTTTGGAGCAGGTTTTCATTTCTTTTTGGCAAACTCCAAGTGGGCTGTCATGTGCCTTTTACTGAGGAGTGGCTTCCATCTGGCCACTCTACCATAAAGGCCTGATTGGTGGAGTGCTGCAGAGATAGGTGTCCTTCTGGAAGGTTCTCCCATCTCCACAGAGGAACTCTGGAGCTCTGTCAGAGTGACCATCGAGTTCTTGGTCACCCCCCTGACCATGGCCCTTTCCCCCGGGTTTGCTCAGTTTGGCCGGGCGGCCAGCTATAGGAAGAGTCTTGTTGGTTCCAAACTTCTTCCATTTAAGAATGATGGAGGCTCTTGGGGACCTTCAATGCTGCAGAAATGTTTTGGTACCCTTCCCCAGATCTGTGTCTCAACACAATCCGGTCGCGGAGCTCTATGGACAATTCCTTCGACCTCATGGCTTGGTTTTTGTTGTGTGTTACCTTATATAGACAGGTGTGTGCCTTTCCAAATCATGTCCAATCAATAGAATTTACCACAGGTGGACACCAATCAAGTTGTAGAAACATCTCAAGGATGATTCATGGAAACAGGATGCAGGACCTAAGCTCAATTTCGAGTCTCATAGCAAAGGGTCTGAATACTTGTGTAAGATATTAGTTTTTTTATTTGTAAAAATGTCTAAAAACCTGTTTTCGCTTGTCATTATGCAGTATTGTGTGTAGATTGATGAGGACTTTTTATTTATTCCATTTTAGAATAAGTCTGTAATGTAACAAAATGTGGAAAAAGTGAAGGGGTCTGAAATACTTTCTGAATGCACTGTAGATACTGTATATTAAGATATACACTACTGTTCAAAGGTTTAGGGTCATTTAGAAATGTCATTATTTTTTAAAGTAAAAAAAATGTGTCCATTAAAAGAACATCAAATTGATCAGAAATACAGTGTAGATAGACATTGTTAGTGTTGTAAATGACTATTGTAGTTGGAAACGGCAGATTTTTAATGGAATATCTACATAGGTGTACAGAGGCCCATTATCAGCAACCATCGCTCCTGTGTTCCAATAGCACGTTGCGTTAGCTAATCCAAGTTTATCATTTTAAAAGGCTAATTGATCATTAGAAAACCCCTTTGCAATTGATGTGCTTGTCCTCTTGCTCAGTTGTGCACCGGGGCCTCCCACTCCTCGTTCTATTCTGGTTAGAGCCCGTTTGCGCTGTTCTGTGAAGGGAGCAGTACACAGCGTTTTTCGAGATCTTCAGTTTCTTGGCAATTTCTCGCATGGAATAGCCTTCATTTCTCAGAACAAGAATAGACTGATGAGTTTCAGAAGAAAGTTCTTTGTTTCTGGCCATTTTGAGCCTGTAATCAAACCCACAAATACTGATGCTCCAGATACTCAACTAGCCTAAAGAAGGCCAGTTTTATTGCTTCTTTAATCAGAACAGATTTCAGCTGTGCTAACATAATTGCAAAAGGGTTTTCTAATGATCAATTAGCCTTTTAAAATTATAAACTTGGATTAGCTAACACAACGTGCCATTGGAACACAGGAGTGATGGTTGCTGATAATCGGCCTCTGTACGCCTATGTAGATATTCCATTAAAAATCAGCCGTTTCCAGCTACAATAGTCATTTACAACATTAACAATGTCTACACTGTATTTCTGATCAATTTGATGTTATTTTAATGGACAAAAAATGTGCTTTTCTTTCAAAAATAAGGACATTTCTAAGTGACCCCAAACTGTTGAATGGTAGTGTACAGTAGATTGAGAAATTGAGAGCTACATTGTAAGGAAGTGAACTCGCTTAATCCAATACCACCCACCTGCTGGTAGCGATCCGGGTGGCGCTCCCATAGCGCGCGTGTGCGCACCCTCACCACCCAGCGCCACACCCGCGGGCGGTACTCACACGGCACGCCGCCCCGCAGAAGGCTTTTGAGCTCCGAAGAGGGGCAGAGGTTGTCGGCCGGGCGGCCCCCCAGGTACTGAGCCCAGCGGCCCAGCAGGAGCCTGTCCCCGGGCTCCTGCCTCAGCTGGCTGTGGGAGCGGATCTCCAGGGCCTGGATCTTGGCCAGCAGTTTTATGTCCTCCACCTCATAGTCTGGGATGATCTTGAAGCCATACTCGTCGTGCTCCCTGAGGGACAGCCAAAAGAAAAATATCAATGGTTTTGATGATATAAAAATGTTTGCTCATTGTCTGACTGTATTGTTGATTTAATGTATTGTTTATAACATGTTCCTCTCTTATGTCTCATTGTTAATTATCACAGGACATGACAGCTGAAAGCAGCATGGTGAACAACGATCCAGTCCTGTCATCTGTCAGTGTAGTGAAGCAGAGGAGACAAAGAAGGAAGCAATTTTAGACTATTGAGCCCCTGTTACCTGACAGGGTTGAGTTTGAGCACGTCGTTCAGGTCTCCCTGTAGTTTCCTCACAGCCTCCCGCTGGCCCGGTTCTAGAGCCTTGTTCTCCTGCAGCTTCCCCAGTACGCCCAGGTAACGACTCTCTATCTGACAGTTACGAGCCTCCAGGTATGCACACTGCAACAAAATAAGCACCCCCTAATCAAGACTAAGGTCCCAATTCAATCAACTGTAGGGGCCAAGAGTGGTTAACACTAACTGCAATCCACTCTAACCCTCTTCCTCTTTTATTTTTCTTTATTTTTACTATTTTCTACATTGTAGAATAATAGTGAAATAACACAGTAACCAAAAAGTGTTAAACAAATCCAAATATATTTTATTTTTGAGATTCTTCAAAGTAGCCACCCTTTGCCTTGATGACAGCTTTGCACACTCTTGGCATTCTCTCAACCATCTTCATGAGGTAGTCAACTGGAATGCATTTCAATTAACAGGTGTTCCTTGTTAAGTTCATTTGTGGAATTTCTTTCCTTCTTAATGCGTTTGAGCCAATCAGTTGTGTTGTGACAAGGTAGGGGTGGTATACAGAAGATAGCCCTATTTGGTAAAAGACCAAGTCTATATCAGGGCAGGAACAGCTCAAATAAGCAAAGAGAAACAACAGTCCATCATTACTTTAAGACATGAAGGTCAGTCAATCCGGAATATTTTAAGAACTTTTAAAGTTTCATCAAGTACAGTCACAAAAACCATGAAGTGCTATGATGAAACTGGCTCTCATGTGGACCACCACAGGAAAGGAAGACCCAGAGTTACCTCTGCTGCAGAAGATACGTTCCTTAGAGTTACCAGCCTCAGATTTCAGCCCAAATAAATGCTTCACAGAGTTCAAGTAGTAGACACATCTCAACATCAACTGTTCAGAGGAGACTGCGTGAATCAGGCCTTCATGGTCGAATTGCTGCAAAGAAACCACTACTAAAGGACACCAATAAGAAGAAGAGACTTGCTTGGGCCAAGAAACACGAGCAATGGACATTAGACCGGTGGAAATCTGTCCTTTGGTCTGTGTCCAAATTTGAGATTCTTGGTTCCAACCGCCATGTCTTTGTAGACGTAGAGTAGGTGAACGGATGATCTCCGCATGTGTGGTTCCCACCGTGAAGCATGGAGGAGATGTGATGGTGTGGGTGTGCTTAAATCGGTGATTTATTTAGAATCCAAGGCACACTTAACCAGCATGGCTACCACAGCATTCTGCAGCGATACGCCATATAATCTGGTTTGCGCTTAGTGGGACTATTATTTGTTTTTCAACAGGACAATGACCCAACACACCTCCAGGCTGTGTAAGGGCTATTTGACCAAGAATGAGAGTGACGGAGTGCTGCATCAGATGACCTCGCCTCCAAAATCACCCGACCTCAACCCAATTGAGATGGTTTGGGATGAGTTGGACCGCAGAGTGAAGGAAAAGCCACCAACACGTGCTCAGCATATGTGGGAACTCCTTCAAGACTGTTGGAAAAGCATCCCAGGTGAAGCTACTTGAGAGAATGCCAAGAGTGTGCAAAGCTGTCATCAAGGCAAAGGGTGGCTACTTTGAAGAATCTCAAATATATGGTTACTACATGATTCCATATGTGTTATTTCATAGTTTTGATGTCTTCACTATTATTCTACAATGTTGAAAATAGTGCAAATAAAGAAAAACCCTTGAATGAGTAGGTGTGTCCAAACTTTTGACTGGTACTGTATTTGCCACTGAATAGCCCACATAGTGACTAGGCAGACCCACCTTCACCATAATGCTTTTCTCCTGCTCGGAACTGTTGCGCCATAGCTTGGTCAACTGGTAGATCTCAGAGTTCAGGAACTTGTTCTGGATCTTGTAGGCCTCAATGTCATCCTGTGAGAAATATGAATAGAGAGCTAGGAAGGACAGGGTACGGGGTATTTAAAGAAGCAAAGAAAAATGCTTCAGATTTGGACTACCAACATAATCTACTTCAAAAGACTCTATGGTTCTGGTCTGCGTCTTGAGGCCGGACTTCCCTCTGATGGTTGACCGATCAAACCACAAACCAACCTTGAGGTTCTCTGTGTCCTCATTCAACTGGCGGAAGGTCTGGGCCTCCAGGCCATTGTTGGTGGACACTGTGCGTGTAGGGTCGGCCATGCAGGCTGACACCTTCTCTAACAGCTTCAGGATCACCTGGAATGATACCAAGAGACAATGATATCGGAAATCTCTAGATTAGATCAGGAAGTGTAGAGCTACACTGGGAACAAAATAGAATAGAATATACCCTCGAATCCCAAATCAACCCCTAGATCTACCCCTACTTTGCTTTCTGATTGGTTACTTGGAATGTCACCGTAATGCTTAAAACCACCTATCCAATCCTTTCAGGATAATGATGATGACATGCCTATTCTAATCCTTCCCTAGCTGACCCTTCCTGTCTGAGCCTCACTTCCTGTTTTGCGTGGTTCTTCTTCCTCATCAGTGTCACGTTCTCCTGCAGCTCGGCCACTTGGGCGTCCCTCTGGGCTAGGCTCGTTCTCAGGTCTTCCGCCTCGGCCTTCAGCTCCTCCAAGCGACCTCGTAGGTCAGCGGCGTGACGCTCGTAGTGCCTCAGCAGCTCCAGGCGCTCCTGCTCGCCCTCGGCTGCCAGGAACTCTGTGCACGTCCGCTTCTCCAGCTGAGCCACCTCCAGGGCCTTGTGTAGGAGCCACACCAGCTCCTGGATGGGGGAAGGGGAGAAATAAGAGGATAGGATGCAGGAGCAGGGTGGGAATACAAATGCAATTTAATGGAGCTGCTACTGATATCAGGAGACACTGCTTACTAGTGTGATTGACGAACTTTGGTCTTAGCTCTAACCTTCTGGGCCTTGATGTCCTCATCCAGTATGTGCTTCTCATGCTGGAGGCAGGTCGTCCTGTCTGCGCTTTCTGAAGGAGCTTCCCGGAGCACAGCAGGCATAGTGGCACAGCTTCCCCTCGTCTTCTTCCTGCTCCTCGGGGACGGGGACGACAATGGGAACGACCTGCCCTCTGCAGGGGAGAGCTGGTCCCTGGGGTCCACCAACAGCAGCAGGGGTGTAGGGGTCAGGGGGTCAACGGGAGTCCTAGGGCCTATACACTCTTGGAAAAACAGGTGCCATCTTGAACCTAAAAGTGTCCTTCGGCGGTCCCCATGGGAGGACCCTTTGAAGAACCCTTTTTGGTTCCAGGTAGAACCCTTTCCACATAGAGTTCGACATGGAACCAAAAAGGGTTCTCCTTTGGGGACAGTCGAAAAACCCTTTTGGAACCCTTTTTTCTGAGTGTAAGCGGGCATGGAGGTTAGTTGGCCATGGCGCTGTGGTTATTATGGACTGTGACAAATCACTAATGTGTCAAGGAAAATGTATTTTAGTTTAGACAAGAAAAAAATGACAATGTTACTAGAGAAATGACAGCATTATACTGTACATAGTTATCAGACAATGAGAACATCTGATCCTTCTGATTTCAATCAACTGCCAACAGAGGGCAGAAGTATGCCACCAGTGTAAACACCAGTGTATTGGAGAACATCTCCAGAAGCTGCGGTGTGTGTGAGACGTACCAAGCCTGTTCTGGGCTGTCTGGGAGGGGGTCTTTGAGGTGTTCAGTGGGTTCCAGGGAGGAGGCACCTCCAAATGGAACACACTCCGACTCCGCTCCAGGGAGGACCGCTTGGAAAACAGACTGTGCACCGAGTTCCTGTAGGAGCAACACACACACACAAATGTAACCATGCACACCAACACACACACACGCACGCACAGCAGTATCATTAACAGGCAATCAATCTGGCCCACACGTTTGAACAAAACAACTATACCAGCTGCCTTGAAAGTGAAAACCCACTACTAGAACAATCCCTTGATGATCAATCAATTAGCGGTTAAGGTACAGGCAAAAAAAAATACTTTAATCTCAAAGTCACTTTCACGACTAAGTAAATCTTGGCATGTTAGCAGATTGGCAGACAATAAGCACCTGTAGTCACAAAGCCACAAACAGTTGTAATGACTACAATCAACAAAGTCGATGAATATCAAGTCCAACGTCAACTACTTCAACGTATCGCAATGCCGTATGTTGTACAGAACCAGTCATATGCCTCAATCACAAACGAATGGGATAAGATGGGGACTTCTAAAATGATGAGGCACTTACTGAATCTCTATCAGAGGGTGCTTGATGGAGAAGTTGCTTAGGGGGTTCCGTTGTGGCGGCGCGGGAAGATTGGCGGCCTCCTCACCTAAGAGGCCTGGCGGGGTCTTCACCTTGGGCAGGAAGTAATCTACATTACAGGAAGTAACAGCAAAGAACAACGTCAGTGGATCACGCCCTCTGGAGCCAGGGAACACAAAGGACACAGCTACTCATGTAACAAGCAGGAAACTTCCGGCTAAAGACAATGAGAGTGATATCATGAGTTGAAATACAGAGGATAAAGATTATGACTGGGCACCAGACTTGTGTTAACTTGTTCTTCAGGTGAAGTTGTTTGCTCTTACTGTACTGCTATGAACTGAAGAATATCACATTGGGTGAGAGCTGGGAAAGAAAATCCAACCCATTGAAACGTCAAGAGATTCATATATTTTTGTGTGAACGGAACAAATTCTGGACTACATTTGGGCAGCCAGGTTGTGCACGCTGGATGAAACTAGTCAAAATATACTGTTTTGTTCCTCCAGAAGCTCTGTGAAATATTTTGGGCCTGTCAGGACAAGCATGAAATACCTCACAATTCACAAACCAGTTGGTAGGAAAGGTTGTCTATACAAGGAGCAAACTCAGTTATGTTGTTCATAGACATAACAGGGTAGTAACAATAACATAACTTTCACGTTGTTCATTCATGCTTATTCCAGACATCTATGACTTGAACACTTTATTTTAGGTAATCTTATGTCTCTTTTAAATTCAAGCTATTTGCGCTTCAAAATAACAAGGATATACAGTACCAGTCAAAAGTTTGGACACACCTACTCATTCAAGGGTTTTTCTTTATTTTTACTATTTTCTACATTGTTTCTTTGCAGCAATTCGACTATGAAGGCCTGATTCACGCAGTCTCCTCTGAACAGTTGATGTTGAGATATGTCTGTTACTTGAACTCTGTGAAGCATTTATTTGGGCTGCAATCTGAGGTGCAGTTAACTCTAATGAACTTATCCTCTGCAGCAGAGGTAACTCTGGGTCTTCCTTTCCTGTGGCGGTCCTCGTGAGAGCCAGTTTCATCACAGCGCTTGTTGGTTTTTGCGGCAGCACTTGAAGAAACTTGAAAAGTTCTTGAAATTTTCCCGATTACTTCAAGACATGAAGGTCAGTCAATGATGGACTGTTGTTTCTCTTTGCTTATTTGAGCTGTTCTTGCCATAATATGGACTTGGTCTTTTACAAAATAGGGCTATCTTCTGTATACCACCCATACCTTGTCACAACACAACTGATTGGCTCAAACCCATTCATTCCACAAATTAACTTTTAACAAGGCACACCTGATAATTGAAATGCATGACTACCTCATGAAGCTGGTTGAGAGAATGCCAAGAGTGTGCAAAGCGGTCATCAAGGCAAAGGGTGGCTACTTTGAAGAATCTCAAATATATTTTGATTTGTTGAACACTTTTTTTGGTTACTACATGATTCCATATGTGTTATTTCACAGTTTTGATGTCTTCACTATTATTCTACAATGTAGAAAATAGTCAAAATAAAGGAAAACCCTTGAATGAGTAGGAGTGTCCAAACTTTTGACTGGTACTGTAAGTTGATTTATTGGACCTAGAATAGCCTGTGTGTAGTGTAGCCATGCTGTGCTGTAACCATGGTTATATTTAGTCTGTGGGCCCTGCAGCCACCTGCTCCTAGCGCAGCAGGGTGACAGACTTGCACTTCCTCTCTCTCTGGGAAATGCAGAACCACTTACTGCAGCTGTCAGAGGGGCTGTAGCCTAAACATGAATTACCCAGACTCCCCAGGGGTGAAAGAGCAGGGCACGCTGGAATCACCTGGGACACGTTCAGTAGGCAAACTTTGCGAAACTCTCAGAAATATGTCTCTGAATAAGATAGAAATGTCATGAATAGAGCTAACATTCCTTATTCAGAGAGACATATTTCTATCTGCAACATTCTACAACTTTTACCCTGATTAGATTTAATTTACCACTTCATATTCTACAGTTGAAATACTATTGTAAAATTGGTGGTGCTTATTTAATTGACTAGCTAAGAAAGTGTGGCGTAGCAACGGAGTAATTCCATTGGGTAATACAGTACTGCTACCAAGTCATATCTAATACCAAGTGGATAAAATCCAACTGAGTTTATCTTCACATTCAGATTGAATGATGGTACATTAACTTCTCCATTCCTGTAAAATCACTAATGGTAGATAAGTGGCATCAAGTCTCCAGAGATGAAAGCGGAAAAGCATCCAGCGTGAGCATTATAGCTTTGCGATCCAGTCAAGCCAGGCACGGCCAGGAAATGTCTTCAATTTGCAGACGGAAAAAAATCGAAGCACATCTTATCAGCGTTGCTTCCTGTCCCAAACCCCACCCCAGCAATCTCAACCTTGGCCAGGTCACCCATGGGGCATGAACTATCCTTCAACACCGGAATGTTGAATCATTTATTTTTCAATGATGAAAGCCTGTGTAGGTGAAAATAACCTTCAATCTTTTTCATGAAAATGCCATGACCCTAAAGGCCTTTAAATAGTAAATCTACATTTTGGGCCCAAAAAGGGAAGCCGAACCTTAATTTGTTGATCATGTACCTTTTAAGACATTCTATTGTTTAGACAGCAAATACCAGTGTGTCAGTTATTATCTGTTTCGAAGTTGAAACATGAATGTTGGCTATGAATGAACATTCTTCTCAAAACTATTGCAACAGATAAAAGCAATCTGCCAGGGCCAGCCATTGTGTACAGTCACCTCCAAAATGATTAGCACCCTGGATAAAGATGAGTAAAATATACTTGATCAAATAAATAATACAAATACTGAGCTATACTGTATGCAAAAAATATAAAAAGGTTTTAGTTTATAGTAGTACAATTCCTCAGAGAAAAACATTGTTTAACAAGCAATACAAAAAAAATCTCCAAATGATGTGTCAAAATTGTTGCCACCCCTCTTTTCATTACTTTGTGCACCTTCCACTTGCAAGGAAAATGGCAGCTAGCCTTTTTCTATAATGTTTTATGAGATTGGAGAACACATTGGGAGGGATCTTTGATCATTCCTCCATACAGAATCTTTACAGATCCTTGATATCCTTCATCTGTGTTTATGGACTGCCCTCTTCAATTCAAACCACGGCTTTTTAATGGGGTTCAAGTCCGGAGACTGAGATAGGCATTGCAAAATGTTGATTTTGCAATCAATTAACAATTCATTTGTGGATTTTGATGTGTTTGGGGTCATTGTCTTGCTGGAAGATCCACTTGCAACCAAGTTTCAGCCTCCTGGCAGGGGAAACTAGGTTTTACTGGTACTTGGTAGTTCATGACTGCGTTGACCCTAACATTGGCCCCAGGAACAGTGGAAACAGCCCCATAACAGAAAAACCTCCACCATACTTTACAGTTGGTACTGTATGAGGTTATTTTCTACATATGCATCCTTCTTTCGAGGCTAAACCCACCACTGGTGTGAGTAGCCAAAGAGCTCTATTTTAGTCTCATCTGACCATAGCACCCGGTTCCAATCCAAGTTCCAATGCCGTTTAGCAGGTGTTTACATTTGTTGGTTTCTTCTCATATTTTGCAGATGTTATCGCAAGTGCAGCGAAATGCTTATCTTTCTAGCTCCAACAGTGCTGTAATACTTAACAATACACACAACCCCCCCCAAAAAAAATCAAATTAAGAAATATCAGAATGAGCAATGTCAGAATATATATACTGTATATAATGGTGTGTATAGACAGCATATGAATAGAAAAGGTGTACGGCAGTAGTTATATAGCATGAGCCTTGAATAGAATACACTATCTTAATTGGGTAAAATAGTATGTAAACATTATTAAAGTGACCAGTGTTCAATGACTATGTACAGTAGTCTCTAAGGTGCAGGGTAGAGTACCGGGTGGTAGCCGGCTACAGTGGTGACTAAGGTTCAGGGCATGGTACTGGAAGACGGCCGGCTAGTGGTGACTATTTAACAGTCTGATGGCCTGGAGATAGAATCTGTTTCTCAGTCTCTCAGTCACAGATTTGATGCACCTGTACTGGTTCCTTCTTCTAGATCGGGGGGGTGGGGTGGGGGGGGGGGGGGACTCCAGTCCTCAAAGGCCTGATTGGTGTCACATTTTTTCTCCATCCCTAGCAAAACACAGCTGATTAATCAAATTGCATTCTAAACGGAAGATCATGATTAGGTGATTGTTGGAGTCTGGTGTGTTACCTGGGGCAAAACTGTGACACCAATCACGCCCTCGAGGACTGGAATTTCCCACCCCTGGATGATAGCGGGGTGAACAGGCCGTGGCTCAGGTGGTTGAGGTCCTTGATGATCTTCTTGGCCTTCCTGTGACACCGAGTGCTGTAGATGTTCTGGAGGGCAGGCAGTGTGCCCTCGGTGAGGTGTTGGGTTGACCGCACCACCCTCTGGAGAGCCCTGCGGTTGCGGACGGTGAAATTGCCGTACCAGGCGGTGATACAATCCGACAGAATGCTCTCAATGGTACATCTGCAGACGTTTGTGAGGGTCTTAGGGGTCAAATTTCTTCAGCCTCCTGAGGTTGAATAGGCACTGTTGCGCCTTCCTCACCATATTGTCTGTGTGAATGTACTATTTCAGGTTGTCATTGATGTGCACACCGAGGAACTTGAAGCTTGTCATCCTCTCCACTGCGACCCCGTTGATGTGGATGGGGGCTTGCTCATTCTGCTGTCTCCTGAAGTCCACGATCAGCTCTTTCCTTTTGTTGACTTCGAGGGAGAGGTTATTTTCCTGGCTCCACTCCACCAGGGCCCTCACCTCCTCCCTGTAGGCTGTCTCGTCGTTGTTGGTAATCAGGCCCACCACTGTTGTGTCGTCAGCATACTTGATGATATAGTTGGAGATCTGCGTGGCCACGCAGTCATGGATGAACAGGGAGTACATGAGGGGGCTGAGTACGCACCCTTGTGGGGCCCCCGTGTTGAGGATCAGTGTGGCGGAGGTGTTGTTGCCTACCTTTACCACCTGGGGGTCGGCCCGTTAGGAAGTCCAGGACCCAGTTGCACAGGGCGGGGTTCAGACCCAGGGCCTTGAGCTTAGTGATGAGCTTGGAGGGCACTATGGTGTTAAAGGCTGAGCTGTAGTCGATGAACAGCATTCTTACATAGGTATTCCTCTTGTCCAGATGGGATAAGGCAGTGTGATGGCAATTGCGCCATCCGTAGATCTGTTGGGGCGGTATGCAAATTGTAGTGGGTCTAGGGTGTCAGGTAAGTAGAGGTGATATGATCCTTAACTAGTCTCTCAAAGCAGGTGAGTGCTACGGGGCAATTGTCATTTAGTTCAGTTACCTCCCTTTCCTGAGTACAGGAACAATGGTGGACATCTTGAATCAAGTGGGGACAAGGGAGAGACTGAATATGTCTATTGCATAGAGGTGGCATCTAACTGTAGATTTGGAGACCTCAAGTTCTGTAATTCTCCAAATGTGGCCGTTGGACTTTTCTTTGACTCCGGAACCATCTTCCTCACTGCGCGTAGGGACAAGATACACATGCATCCTCTACCAGGCAACTTTACCACTGTTCAGGTGGTTTTCAACTTTTTCATTGTTGCCCTGTAAGTGGTATAAGTCAGAAGTTTACATAAACTGAGTTGAAATGTATTTAGCTAAAGTGTTTCACAATTCCTGACATTTAATCCTTGTAAAAATTCCCTGTCTTAGGTCAGTTAGGATCACCACTTTATTTTAAGAATGTGAAATGTCAGAATAATAGTTGAAAGAATGATTTATTTCAGCTTTTATTTCTTACATCACATTCCCAGTAGGTCAGAAGTTTACAAACACTCAATTAGTATTTGGTGGCATTGCCTTTAAATTGTTTAACTTGGGTCAAATGTTTTGGATAGCCTTCCACAAGCTTCCCACAATAAGTTGGGTGAATTTTGGCCCATTCCTCCTGACAGAGCTGGTGTAACCGAGTCAGGTTTGCAGGCCTCCTTGCTCACACATGCTTTTTCAGTTCTGCACCACAAATGTTCTATAGGATTGAAGTCAGGGCTTTGTGATGGCCATTCCAATACATTGACATTGTTGTCCTTAAGCCATTTTGCCACAACTTTGGAAGTATGCTTGGGGTCATTGTTCATTTGGAAGACCCATTTGTGACCAAGCTTTAACTTCCTGACTGATGTCTTGAGATGTTGCTTCAATATGTTCACATAATTTTATATCCTCATGATGCCATCTATTTTGTGAAGTGCTCCAGTCCCTCCTGCAGCAAAGCACACCCACAACATGATGCTGCCACCCCCGTGCTTCACGGTTGGGATGGTGTTCTTCGCTTGCAAGCCTCCCCCTTTTTCCTCCAAACATAACGATGATCATTTTGGCCAAACAGTTCTATTTTTGTTTCATCAGACCAGAGGACATTTCTCCAAAAAGTACGATCTTTGTCCCTATGTGCAGTTGCAAACCGTAGTCTGGCTTTTTTATGGCGGTTTTGGAGCAGAGGCTTCTTCCTTGCAGGTTATGTCGATATAGGACTCGTTTTACTGTGGATATAGACACGTTTGTACCTGTTTCCTCCAGCATCTTCACAGGGTCCTTTGCTGTTGTTCTAGGATTGATTTGCACTTTTCGCACCAAAGTACTTTAATCTCTAGGAGACAGAACGCGTCTCCTTCCTGAGCGGTATGACGGCTGCTTGGTCCCATGGTGTTTACACTTGCGTACTATTGTTTGTACAGATGAACGTGGTACCTTCAGGCGTTTGGAAATTGCTCCCAAGGATGAACCAGACTTGTGGAGGACTACAATTTTTTTTCTGAGGTCTTGGCTTATTTCTTTTGATTTTCCTATGATGTCAAGCAAAGAGGCACTGAGTTTGAAGGTAGGCCTTGAAATACATCCACAGGTACACCTCCAATTGACTCAAACGATGTCAATTAGCCTATCAGAAGCTTCTAAAGCCATGACATCATTTTCTGGACTTTTCCAAGCTGTTTAAAGGCACAGTCAACTTAGTGTATGTAAACTTCTGACCCACTAGAATTGTGATACAGTGAATTATAAGTGAAATAATCTGTCTGTAAACAATTGTTGGAAAAATTACTTGTGTTATGCACAAAGTAGATGTACTAACCGACTTGCCAAAACTATAGTTTGTTTACAAGGAATTTGTGGAGTGGTTGAAAAACAAGTTTTAATGACACCAACATAAGTGTTAGTAAACTTCCAACTTCAACTGTATTTGTTTTTTTCATTCGTTTTTCTGTACCCATTGCCTGATTTATGAAAATCAACAACCATTTGTCTGTTTTTATTTGTGAGTTCTTTGCCTTTCCCTATGGTGATGGATGACAAAGGGATTTTACATGGGTGTCTCCTCATCTTTATACCCCAGCGAAACAGGAAGCCATTGAAGGCCACAATACAATTCCTTAAACTGAGATAAATTTTTTAAAAAGTAGAATGTTAAATGTTTCATTTTGTTTTATTTATAAGAGTCTTTAGGGGTGCCAATAATTTTTACTCTCATCTTTAGATTTGTTGTTTTTGTATTAATGGTATATAGATCTTTCCATGACATAGACTGATCAGGTGAAATGATCCCTTATTGATGTCACTTGTTAAATCCACTTCAAATCAATGTAGATGAAGGGGAGGAGAAAGGTTAAAGAACGGTTTTTAAGCCTTGTGACAATTGAGACATGGATTGTGTATGTGTGCCATTCAGAGTTTGAATGGGAAAGACAAAATATTTAAGTGCCTTTGAATGGGGTATAGTAGTAGTTGCCAGTGTCAAGAACTGCAACGCTGCTGGGTTTTTCCACGCTCTACAGTTTCCCGTGTATATCAAGAATGGTCCACCACCCAAAGGACATCCAGCCAATTTGACACAACTGTGGGAAGCATTGGCGCCAACATGGGCCAGCATTGCTGTGGAATGCTTTCAACACCTTGTAGAGTCCATGCCCCAATGAATTGAGGCTGTTCTGAGGGCAAAAGGGGTGCAACTCAATATTAGGAAGGTGTTCCTAATAATTTGTACACTCACTGTATATTGAGCATACAATATAGCAGGGATCATCAACTAGATTCAGCTGCGGGACGATCTTTTCTTGAGCAGATGATCGTGGGGCTGGAACATAATTACTAATCATTTGTAGACTGCAAATTGACTGCATGAAGCCTAAACCGATATAATATTTCACTAAAACGTAACCATTTCAAACCTTGCTTACATTTATATACGATCGCGTGTCTGACAGACTTTCTATTATCTTTATCAAGGGTGACAATCATTTTGGAAGTGACTGTATATTATTTATATATAAATGCCTGATTTTATTATTGTGGAAATACTGTATCTTACATGACGGAAACTAGTAGCAAGGAGAGCTTCCTTATTATTTTGAAAAACAGGTCTCTATTCAAAAAGACTTTAAAAAGGACAAATAGGCCAGTTGTTTCCCAGCGCCAGACATCAGCTGACTGGACTGTCGGAGGAGCATGGAACAAGTCTGTTGATCCTCCAGAAAGTTAAAACACTGGAAGGGCCTGTTCAGAAAGCTGCAACGTTACAGCATGTTCAGATAGAAATGAATTGTGTAGAACAGATATGACGGTCTGATATTTAAAAACAAAAGGGAGTCATGTCAACGCTTCTCATAGTATTTCTATCTGGAAAGTTCGGAGTGCTTCAGTTACCTGAATACACATCACTGCTTCCTTAGTAACCTTAGAGTATAACAATGATGAGTAACAATATTTGTTGCACTGTGCAAACAAGAATAATGTAACATTAAAGTTTCAATTTTGTATGTACACTAGTTGGTTTTTGACAGAATGCTTGTATGAAAGTCTATTCGAGAGTTAAAGATGAATGAGTTACCCAATGTTCTGTTCATGTGTCTGACTGGCTTGCTACGCTTGACGTGCACAGTGGATTTGCTCAATCACTGAGAGGAATTGGGTAAAGGTATTTCGGGAAAGCTAGGGGCCAGTGAATAGGGGAATCCCTAGTGCCTAACCAACCAGGGAGATGACGATTAATGAAGTTACTACATAGCTAAGGGATGAGTGTGGTAAATATGAACACCACACTGCAATTTATTTATGTCTGTTTTCACCTCATTGATTGACAGTAAAACTATTGACTATATACTCAGGTTTGTTGTTTTATATTTAAGCATTAAGGCCCGGGGGAGTATATGGCCAACATACCACGGCTAAAGGCTGTTCTTATGTACAACGCAACGCGGAGTGCTAGGACACAGCCATATACCAAAAACCCCGAGGTGCCTTATTGCTATTATAAACTGGTTACCAACGTAATTAGAGCAGTAAAAATAAATGTTTTGTCACACCCATGGTATACGGACTGATATACCAGGGCTTTCAGCCAATCAGCATTCAGGGCTTGAACCACCCAGTTTATAATGTCTTATATTGTAGTGCTTGGTTGCAATTTTGAGTTCAATTCAACTAACTGTATTTATCCCCTCATTAACAATTAAGAGGGTTTTTCTACCTCTGCAACCTGCCGTAAGACATTGTAGTCACACATTGTCATAGGGTGTTTTCTGCAGCAGTGTTTGGAATCTTGCAGCCTACATGGAGATTACATTTAAAATAGCATGTATCAAGAGGGAGCGGCATAACTTGCGACATAATTGTTTTTGTCAGAATACTTGAATAAAAGTTCATTTGAGATACAAGACAAAGTATTCATATTAAACTTTTTATGTATTTATTTATTTATTTAACTAGGCCAGTCAGTTAAGAATAAATTCTTATTTACAATGATGGCCTACACCGGCCCTACGGTACTCCCCAATCATGGCCGGTTGTGATACAGCCTGGAATCGAACCGGGGTCTGTAGTGACGCCACTAGCACAGTGCTATAGACCGCTGCGCCACTCAGGAGACCCAACTTTAGTATGACATCAACAACAAACAGAAAATGTTATCAGCTATCAAAGCAGAACTTGATCCAACTAGTTACAACATTTTCATAAATGAAACCAGTCATTGTTGATGGTACTGCAGTGGATAGCATCCATTTGACAGACTCCTGGCCAATTCTGCTATTTTGTGTGTGTTTTTACGCAGAACTTATTTTTATTTGTATTATCTTTAACTCCTGTATTGTTGGAAAAGGACCCATATGTAAGCATTTCACTGTTAGTCCATACCTGTTGTTTCCGAAGCATGTGACAAATAAAATGCGTCAACTCAACAAAAAAAATCCCACTGAGGAACAGATATTGAAACTATGCAAAGTATATTGTTCCTATTTTAGAAGTGTGGCACTGATTACGTGTCTGATGGCTTTTAACGTTCAGTGCCATGATGTGCCATTCTTAAACCTGCCTGAATTATTACATTTCTCTTTCATATTTTCGTGGTTCCCTAAATCATTAACCATGCATGGAATATGATGGCATTTGATTTGAACAGCTGGTATTCTTAGCCTGGTTGCCAGATTTGTTTCTACATGAACAACCTTCCCTGTCGTTCAATGTCAGGCCGAACATAATCTTGATCAGTGTCTGGGGCCACTTCATCCTACCCCCTGTCTTACTGTACCTGTACAGTTGGTGGGTAGTTCCCCCTGTCCCTCTGGTCTCTTGTGGTCAGTGCAGTGGCTTGTGGATTCTCCTGTCAGCTGGTCTCGGTGCTGCCATCTCTTCAGCTGCAGCTGCTGTAGCCAGTACATCATGGCCTCCTGGTTAGCTGCCTGAAACAGACAGAAGAGATATTGTTAGCCTACTGTACATACAAGCGTGTGCCATGAGTCAGAATCTCTGTAATGCATGACTTCTGAAATGTTTTGAGTTCTTTTTTAAGTCAGAATGTTCCTTTGTGGACCAAGATAAAGTATTCCAATGCCAATGTGGGAATATGAGCGTATTTGTCTTCCTGTATATCAAACATAGACACTATAAACAATAATACAACAGTCTTCTACTTTAAGGAGAAACAGAATAAGAGATGCCTCCATTTTGTATTAGTAAGCATTCCCATTCAGCTCTCATGATTCAGCTCTTTGACAAAAAGGAACTGTTGTTTCCTTATTGAGAGGAATACTGTAGATTGACACTACACAGCTGTGTGACCCAAATAGCTGGGTTAACATGAGACAGGTATTCAAATACAAGAGCACCACTGTTTTGCTGCCTCATTTTTTTAATCCTCTTAGTGGTCTTACCCATCCTGCCCCCAAAAACAATGACCTTTCAGAAATATTGATGACACTCACATTCAGAACAACGTCCTACACTTCAAACCCTGGTGATATAGTGAAAATGTGAGGGTCCCAAATGTGATTCCCCTCTAATCAGGGACTCTCTAGCCAACCAATGACATTATTCATTAATGAATTAACTATTCATTCAAGAAAACCAGCAGAACTGTCAACATCACAGTTCAGATTTAAATACCCATTGAATTGAATATTCGAAAAACCTTACCTTGAGGACAAAGGTGCGTTCGGGGGTCTGGATGTGAAAGGTGCCCTGCTCTCCTTGGAGGGGGTATCCGAGCGTGGCGCTGCACAGCTGGATCCTCCCCAGAGAGGTCACATCCAGCGCCGTCCTGTAGTAAAACAACTGGCTCTTCTTCACCTCGTACGTGAACCAGCGCGACTTCCATGTCTTCAGGGGACCTCCTTGTTTAAGGAGGTACCCACAGAGTTTACTGTTAGACAGGCTTTCTGTGGGTTGTTGCTGGGCTTGGTCGTCCGTGGTGGTGGCGGACTGAGTAAGGAATGCTTGGCTCTGGCTGTTGTCTGTGGTAGCGGTCTTAGCCAGGACCTCTTCGGTCTGGTGGTCTTGACTCGGCTGGCCCATGCTGTTTGTGTGTGTAGCAGTCTCTTCAGTGCTCCCAGTCCCCAGTGTTGAGATACAATCATCATCATCCGCTGGGCTTACCGCCTCTGCTTGCAGAGGAAGTGAGTGAGACGAGGCAGCGATGGGATTTCCTTCTGGGCCCTCTCCCTCCATCACGCTGAGAGAAGAAGGAGAAGAAAAAAAGAGAAGAAAAACAAAGCAAACAATGACTTGGTAGCCTACAATAGAGAGGTCAGGATGCTATATTTAACCAATTGGACACTTGACATAGGAAGTGAGGGCTTCACGATGGGATCAGCATGAACACATATTAAAGGTCCTATGCAACTGTTTTTTTTATCTCAATAACCACTCATGTGTATTAAATTATTTAATAGACCAATAAGAAAGACTTCCAAACCTCTCTGCCAATAACAGTTAGTTTTCAGTTTCCCCCTGCCCACTCAGACCACTCCCAGGCAGTCCTGGCAAAATTCTTGCTTGAGAAATGTATCTTTGCTAAGAATCTATTTTTATTTATTTTTGACCATTTTAATTTATAACAATCACAGTAAGGAACTTAATTGTTACCCAGAAATGATTTCTTATTGAGATAAAAACAGCGACATTGGACCTTCAAGCTTTTAACTGGGAATTGATTTAATACACACTTCAAAAGATTCACACACACTTGATATGACCACATTTTACACTCCATTGATGTCATATAGGGAACTTGCAAATACAGGTGCTTTCAAGACAACTGCTGGAAATAACCAAGGTCAAATCATGACCTTGGTGATATTCTGGTCATTAAGTCAGAGCTCTAGAAAGATGCCCGAGTTTCTGGCATGTAATTTCGAGTTGGATTACAATTCAAAAAGATTTTTCCCAGTCAGGATTTATTTCGGATTTCCAAGTTGTCTTGAACGCACCGATGTCGGTAGTCAAAGATTTCCGAGTTCCCAGTTGTTTTGAACACGGCATACAACCTTCCTACAGGGAAAAATGCACGCGAATGCCCCTCCACTTGTAATTATGCCTAGCGGCTCGATCACACTGACAGCATCATTGCACAAAATGGTACGCAGCATCATCTGAATATGTGTGCAACAAAAGTTTAACATTCGCCTTCTGCTACCATTTCTGTCAAGCCATCTAAGCATACAATTCGATGCATACGCTCAATCGAACGTATGCACCACACAGAACGCACTACAACTGCCTCTGCAACGCATTGGGAATGAATGTACTTCAGGTTTAGCAAAGCGCAATGACGCTGTAGGTGTAATTGTCCGTAGGTGTGATCGAAGCGTTATCCATTCTATTGACTAGATACTCTAGTGGCCACACGAACAATGAAAGTAAACGTCTTAAAAAATGGAAGATAGTTGGAGGCAAGATCAGGTGGGACTAATCTAGCCAATGAGAGGGAAGATACGGGTGTGAACAACAGGTACAATGGTTTCAACAGCCAAGTCCAAATTGGCTATAGCACCAACAAAAATTGGCTTTTTTTGGTCTTAATTTAAGGTTAGGGATAGAGCCCCACAGTGGGGGTGTCATAATACCCATAAAACCTAGCAGTCAAACAGGGATTATTTTTTTTTTAGAAACACTTAAAATAATGGCTGTGTTTCGTGTAGGCTTACCCTGCGTGATGTTTTCATAACCATGTAAATCTTTCTCGAACAAGGACACTTTTAGCAATATAATCAACTATTTGCTCTCAGATTCGAAAATCCCAATCATCGTAAACATAGACATCATGCAAAACTACAAATCCCTGCAAGCTCCTGCACATCATCTCTGGCTGACACCTTTGCTGGCAGGTAGTGTCCATTTAAAACTTGCACAAGACAGTTCACGGAATAGCCACGGAGTAAATACAGGCGAATATACTGATAAAAGCTACATGTTACTAGACAGATTTACACGGTTATCAAAACGTCAGACCAGGACAAGCCTACAAGAAACACAGCCCGTATTTTAATTGTTTCTAAAATCCCCTATGGGAAAAATGAATGCTGTAAAAACAATTGGAACAATTTCCCAGTTTGACCGCTAGGTTTTCTAGGTATTATGACTCATACTGTGGTACTCCACCATACGTTTCAGTGTAATTTACATTTAAGTCATTTAGCAGACGCTCTTATCCAGAGCGACTTACAAATTGGTGCATTCACCTTATGATATCCAGTGGAACAACCACTTTACAATAGTGCATCTAAATCTTTTAGGGGGGGGGGGTATCCTAGGGGGGGGGGGTATCCTAGGTATTCCTTAAAGAGGTGGGGTTTCAGGTGTCTTCGGAAGGTGGTGATTGACTCCGCTGTCCTGGCGTCGTGAGGGAGCTTGTTCCACCATTGGGGTGCCAGAGCAGCGAACAGTTCTGACTGGGCTGAGCGGGAACTGTGCTTCCTCAGAGGTAGGGGGGCCAGCAGGCCAGAGGTGGATGAACGCAGTGCCCTTGTTTGGGTGTAGGGCCTGATCAGAGCCTGAAGGTACGGAGGTGCAGTTCCCCTCACAGCTCCGTAGGCAAACATTAGGTTTAAAATCTCATTTTAATAAGAAGATAAATTGTAGAAATAAGCGGGGGTTTTTTTCTCTCGAAGTTGCCGGGATGTCACGTGTCCTACTTATATCAATACACTTGTAACAACCTAATCATTACGGAACTTAAATAGTGCAAGAGGCGTCACTGCAGTACCTGGTTCGAATCCAGGCTGCATCACATCCGGCCGTGATTGGGAGTCCCATAGAGCGGCGCACAATTGGCCCTGCGTCGTCCAGGTTTGGCCGTCATTATAAATAAGAATTTGTTCTTAACTGACTTGCCTAGTTAAATAAATAAAATACAAAATTAAGCCATTACAATTTTGTTAAACAAATTCGACACTCTCTCAATGAACTTCATACAAAAACTCCTCGCTTTGTGAGCGACAAAACGCCACTTGCTGGAAAAACAGATTTTGAAACCAGTTATCTCCCTCGAAGCGCCTTCCCCTGGAATGGCTGGCTTGGACCGAGTCAGTCGTCAAAGTCATGCAATTTTCCTCCGTACAGGAAGAGGGAGACATTGAAATAGGGCTCTACGTATTTCAGCATTTTACCCTCAGGGTTGTAGGGTGAATCATTTGACAGCGCAGCAGCGTGTGTGTGTGTGTGTGTGTGTGTGTGTGTGTGTGTGTGTGTGTGTGTGTGTGTGTGTTGTTGATGCAGTAACGTTAGCTTTTGTAAATGTTATTGGAGCTACGCAAAGGTAGGTTACTTAGCTTTGTGTCACATCATGTAACTTATTCATTTTAACGTTAACAATCCAATGCCATGGCTTGTCTCTGCACGCACAGCTAGTTAGTTAGCTACCTTTCCATATTGGCTAGCTTGCAAGCTACAGATGCTAATCAACGCTCATTGCCGCAATCTGTGTGTGGGTAAATAGGATTTGTGTGTGATGCGCAACTTGAGGTTGCTGAAGAGCCATCGTTGCTTGAAGCTGCAAGGCCCGGGCACGCCGCAATGTTTCACTGTTCGGACAGACACAGGCACCGTGCTCATCGCTTCAGAATACTCCGTCACAGAGTTGGACACACGAGCTGGCCAGGTACTTTACGCATAGAAGTGTCCTCCAATCCTAGTCCTGGAGAGCCACAGGGTGCATGTTTTTGTTCCAGCCCAGCACTAACACACTGTATTCAACTATTCCTATACCCATCATGTTCAGGTGGTGAATGAGGTGTCATTGACAGTGGAGCGCTATCTTCCAGAGGATGGCGGTGGGACAGTTGTTGGTATCCAAGACTTACCAGACCAGGAGTCTGTGTGTGTGGCTACAGCCACTGGTGATGTCATTCTCTACAATCTGAACACTAACCAGGTATCGAGATTTGAAGTAGTAACCCTGTTCATAGAAATGACATAAGATTGCACGCATAACAGGTCTGTCCCGTGTGGCTCAGTTGGTAGAGCATGGTGTTTGCAACGCCAGGGTTGTGGTTTTGATTCCCACGGGGGACAAGTACGGAGAAAAAATGTATGAAATGTATGCATTCACTACCATATGTCGCTCTGGATAAGAGCGTCTGCTAAATGACGTAAATGTTCTGCCTCTGTTTTCACGTGGGTGTCCATCTCAGCTGGAGTGTGTGGGCAGTGTGGACAGTGGTCTGTCAGCCATGAGCTGGTCACTCACCACTGGTCAGTACACCAACCACCTCCAGATGATGGTCATTTATTGAATAGTCTATTGTTCATGGGGTCTATCATGAGCCATCGGAAGTAATGCTCTCTTTCTTGATACCTTCCAGGTCAGGACACCATTATCATGATGACCAAAGACTTAGAACCCATCACGGAGTTTGGGATCCATCAGGATGACTTTGGAGAGGGTAAGTGATCAAATCACATTAAGATGGGACCATAATGTAAAATCCCTGTGTACACTACGCATATGGTTGACTGACACACCCTTTTTATGTGTTTTTAGGGAAGTTTATCACAGTGGGCTGGGGGAAGAAAGAAACCCAGTTCCATGGCTCAGAGGGAAAGCACGCTGCCCAGAGGAAGACTATAGTAAGGAGTATTATTCACCTTTCACCCTAAAAAGAGCAGTTGAACACTATTTGATGGTCTCTGTCCCTGCCCTCTCTCTCTCTGTGACAGGAGGTGCAGCCGGCCATGTCGTGGGACGACCGCAGGCCAAGGGTGACTTGGAGAGGAGACGGGCAGCTCTTCGCTGTGAGCGCTGTTTGCCCCCTGACTGGTGAGAGTCAATGTTTTTCACAAACTCTGAGGAGTGAAGTGAAACAACTACTGTAAAACGATAAATACTGTAGATTGTGTTGGTGTCACATGCATTGCATATGTGTGGTGTTTCAGGTGCCAGGAAGGTCAGAGTGTGGAACAGAGAGTGTGTCTTACAGTCGACAAGTGAAACCGTCAACGGTCTGGAGCAGTCACTGTGCTGGAAGTAAGATTTCTGTGGAGAATCCTTCAACATCTTTGCTTACCTTGTTGTATTATATTGTAGGGTTTAGGTAACTAAAATACGACGAGTATCACAACATGGTTTGCGTGTGAGCTATATTGACACCAATGCCTTGTTTCAGACCGTCGGGTAGTTTGATAGCGGCAACACAGCGTCATCCTAACAAGCACAGTGTGGTGTTTATGGAGAAGAACGGCCTCCTACACGGGGACTTCACCCTGCCCTTTGGCAAAGAACAGGTCAAGGTAGGTGATGGTCACACAAATACTATACACACTGATCTAAGATCAGTTTATCATTTGTTCTTAATGGTTAGGCTTTGGAGAGGGCAACTGATCCTAGATCTGTGTGACTGTTGCAGGTGAAGGAGCTGCTATGGAACAGTGACTCGACTGTGTTGGCTGTGTGGCTGGAGGACATGACACCGGGAGAGGGGGGTCAAGTCAACACATACAGTAAGATACTCTACCCATTACTCCCAATATAATTTCTTACATTTATAACATTGGTTAATCAAATTGTCTTTCAGTCAATTTGTTGCCTTTTTTACCAAGTAGATGTTCTAATATGTTAAACTGATCTGGAGGGACGTTCAGCATACATTGTAGTATCAAGGATGAAGCCAACCGCGGCACAGCGTTTTATTTACCCCTGCCTCACTCCCTCTCCGTCCCTCCTCCAGTTCAGTTGTGGACAGTAGGTAACTACCACTGGTACCTGAAGCAGAACCTGTACTTCGGCAGCGACCCCCAGAGGGCACCAGCCTACGTGAGCTGGGATCCTGAGAGGCCCCTGCGGCTGCACCTGGTGACCCGAGGCTGGGTCAGCCTGAACTACGACTGGGGCTGGAGCACCGACCGCAGCCATGGGGAGGACGGGCATGACGACGGTGAGTCAGTCAGACACGGAACTTGTTTATAGTCATCTTTGACAGATCACACGTGTGTGTATGTATGTATGTACGTATATATGTACTATATATATATAGTACGTGAGTGGATAGATGAAGACATGGTTTCCAACCCCATTGCTTTCACAAACCACACTGTGTCAGATCAGTGATTTCCTCAAGGACAGGAAGGAAGGAAATGTGTTTTTTTTTTTTTTTTTTAAGTATTCAAAAAGGGTCAATGAATTAGAGCAGGGGAGATATGGAGTATCTAAAACGCATCGAGCTTGTCTGAATGCCTCTGTTTTGTAGACAAGGTCCTCGTATCAACGTTTCGTCAGTGTGTGGTGCCCCCGCCCATGTGTGCCTACGACCTTCAGCTTCCCGCCCCCGTCAACCTGGTGACCTTCCAGCGCCAGAGGACCAATGAGCTGGCAGCGCTCACAGCCGACGGACACATCTCTGTCTACGGCCAAGGTGGGCCATCTGAAGTTTCCTCTTATTTCTCTGCCGTTACTCTTCTCTCTTCGCCCCTAATCTCTTGATACATGTATCTCCATGGCCGCTTTTTCCTCTACATCTCCTTTCCCACTCATACTGTGCTGTTAATTCATTAAGACGGGTACTGGGTACATAAAGTCTGGTTATGTGTTCAGGTACTGAGGAACTGAGTGAGCCTGCAGCTGGATTGGGAGGATTCCGATCTGTCACACACGCCCCTAAGCTAAAGGCAACCTACAGGTACAATCGGGACAGTCATTCATCCAAAGCTTTTTCTATTATGACCCTCACACTAACGTTGTATTGCGCCCTAACATTGTGGCTGTGTTGCAGGGTTGCGGTGGATCAGGAGGAGCCCCTGGCACTGCGTCTGCTGCTGTGGCTGAGGGAGGATGTGTTCCTGGGGGTGGGGGCCAGTACAGACGGGCCGTCCCAGTCCAAGATGCTCATCCTGGGACCCTCAGAGGCCCAGGGCCCCCAGCCAACCCTGGAGATCAGGTAAGGAGGAATTATAGTTGACGACAACAATGCAACATATGTGCTGTCAAATGTCCCCCTAACTGTTTCTTTATCCCCAGGTCACATGTGGAGGTTGAAGGTCACGTGATCAGCATGTGTCACAGCTCCAAGACGGGCACGGTGGCGCTGCAGCTGGAGGACGGCCAGATCAGGAAGTTCCTCTGGGGTCAGTAACGACTACTTCCTGGGTTATGAGAATATTGCTTGTAGACTTGCTTGCAGAGTTAGATCATGATGTCTTTTCTGTCTCCAGCTTGAACAGCCCTGTATGTAAAATTGAAATAATAATTATAATAAAAAATATTATAATTTGATCTGTGTATGGTGTCCCCAGACTCTCTGATGCCTAGTGTGGTGGAGTGGCAGGACTCAAAAGGCTGCGGAATCAACTTCCCAGATCCCTGTGTGCAGACGGCCCTCTTTACCATAGAAGAGGTAAGGAAACAATCTAACTGAATACTGTTCTCACAGAAAATAGCAATATTACTATAGTTTGGTGATTTGATCATTTTGATTATGCCAAAAGTACCTACCTCCTGGTCTCTAATCAAGGGGATTTTTTGGGGGGTATTGTCAACAGGAGCATCTGTTAGGGCTTACGGACCGATCTCACCTGTTTGTTGGTGAGACAGAGGTATGTCTATTGTTTTGCCTTGGTGATTCAGCACAAAGGCAGAGTTACCATTGTGATTGATGCAAACACACCTCTTACTTGAATGAATTAGCTGCAGTGACTGGCACTCATGTCATATTCATTAAAAACATTTGACTTTATTCACCAATTTGATTTGTGTCATTGCCTCCCTCTGTTCGTCATCCACAGGTGGCCTCCAACGTTTCCTCCTTCGTGGTCTACGACGACTTCCTGCTGCTCACCACACACTCGCACACTTGCCGCTGCTTCCGACTCACCACGCTCACTGTCAAAGGGCTGCGGGTGGCCTTGGCTGCCGACGGAGGTCAGAATCAGAATGACCAGAATGACGAGACTCTCCGCAGGGTAGAGAGGGGCTCCAGAATCGTCACTATGGTCCCCCAGGACACCAGGCTCATCCTACAGGTCTGAACTGTTCCATCTGTCATAAAACAAATTTAAAAAACCAGGTTACATCATCGCTCGTACCCATATTGCTTAGCACTACGCCTCTGGTCGTGTTGATTTTTTGAGCACGTTGGATGTGTGTCTGCAGATGCCTCGCGGTAACCTGGAGACCATCCACCATCGAGCACTGGTGTTGGCTCAGCTCCGAAAGTGGCTGGACAGTCAGAAGTTCCGAGAGGCCTTTGAGTGCATGAGGAAGCTGCGGATCAACCTCAACCTGATCTACGACCATAACACCAAGGTGGGTAAACGCACAACCAGGTCGCTTCTTCTTTTTCAACTCACCTGGCTGTGACCTTCTGGTGTAGAATGGCACATGCAACCAGACTGTGGTTGGCTTTCGGGCAGGTGTTTTTAGAGAGCGTGGAGACTTTCCTGAGACAGCTGGACTCTATCAATCACATCAACCTGTTCCTCACAGAGCTCAAGTAAGAACGTTCAGCCTTTTGTTTTTTTTCTACAACAATCACAAACGATGCCCATTTGTAATGCATTTTTAGGAAATTGTCATTAGTTTCAGTATGTACTTATTTTGTCCTTTTTCAGGGAGGAAGATGCCACTACAACAATGTACCCTTGTCCAGTGAACACTACAGGACAGTCGGCCCCTGCGGCTTGTGGGGAAAAAGGTGGATATTGTGTGTGATGCGTTGTGCTGCACCATGGAATCTATGGACCAGCACAAGTGCGTGTTCTCTTGATATGGGTTATCCTTATCCTTTTTGTCATTGAAAACAAATAACATTTGTTTTGTATTGCACTATTTACAGAGCATTTGAACTAAACTCAGCAAAAAAAGTAACGTCCCTTTTTCAGGACACTGTCTTTCAAAGATAATTCATAAAAATCCAAATAACTTCACAGATCTTCATTGTAAAGGGTTTAAACACTGTCTCCCATGCTTGTTCAATGAACCATAAACAATGAATGAACATGCACCTGTGGAACGGTTAAGACACTAACAGCTTACAGACGGCAGGCAATTAAGGTCACAGTTATGAAAACTTAAGACACTAAAGAGGCCTTTTTACTGACTCTGGAAAAACACATAAAGAAAGATGCCCAGGGTCCCTGCTCATCTGCATGAATGTGCCTTAGGCATGCTGCAAGGAGGAATGAGGACTGCAGGGCAATAAATTGCAATGTCCGTACTGTGAGACGCCTAAGACGGCGCTACAGGGAGACAGGACGGACAGCTGATCGTCCTCACAGTTTTGGACCATGTGTAAGAACACCTGCACAGGATCGGTACATCCGAACATCACACCTGCGTGACAGGTACAGGATAGTAACAACAACTGCCCGAGTTACACCAGGAACGCACAATCCCTCCATAAGGGCTCAGACTGTCCGCAATAGGCTGAGAGAGGCTGAACTGAGGGCTTGTATATCTGTTGTAAGGCAGGTCCTCACCAGACATCACTGGTAACAATGTCGCCTATGGGCACAAACCCACCGTCGCTGGACCAGACAGGACTGGCAAAAAGTGCTCTTCACTGACGAGTCACTGGAGCAGGATCGATTTGGAGGTGGAGGGTCCGTCATGGTCTGGGGCAGTGTGTCACAGCATCATCGGACTGAGCTTGTTGTCATTGCAGCCAATCTCAACGCTGTGCGTTACAGGGAAGACATCCTCCTCCCTCATGTGGTACCCTTCCTGCAGGCTCATCCTGACATGACCCTCCAGCATGACAATGCCACCAGCCATACTGCTCGTGTGATTTTCTGCAAGACAGGAATGTCAGTGTTCTGCCATGGCCAGCGAAGAGCCCGGATCCCATTGAGCACGCCTGAGACCTGTTGGATTGGAGGGTGAGGGCTAGGGCCATTCCCCCCAGAAATGTCCGGGAACTTGCAGGTGCCTTGGTGGAAGAGTGGGGTAACATCTCACAGTAAGAACTGGCAAATCTGGTGCAGTCCATGAGGAGGAGATGCACTGAAGTACTTAATTCAGCTGGTGGCCACACTAGATACTGACTGTTACTTTTGACCCCCCCCCCCCCTTTGTTCAGGGACACATTATTTCATTTCTGTTAATCACATGTCTGTGGAACTTGTTCAGTGTATGTCTGTTGTTGAATGTTGTTATGTTCATACAAATATTTACACAAGTTTGCTGAAAATAAACGCAGTTGACTGAGAGGACGTTTCTTTTTTTTGCCGAGTTTAGTATTGCACTTAAATCATGTTTCTTTTACAAGATTCTTGATAGAGAAAATAATAATATTGTCCTTATCATCCTCAGGTACTGTCTGTCTATTTTGATGTCACATGTGAAGAAGACTGTTCCTGAGCTGGAGGTTGCCCTGCAGAAAGTCCACGAGCTTCGAGGTAAAACGGACACGAGCAGATCAGCAAGACGAATAAGGAATTGTTATCAAGATATCTGAAATGTAATGTGTGTATTTGTAGTGAACCCACCTAGTGCTGCCAACGCAGTGAGTGCGGAGGAGGCTCTGAAGTACCTGTTGTTTTTGGTTAATGTCAACGAGCTGTATGAACACTCTCTGGGCACCTACGACTTTGACTTGGTCCTCATGGTGGCCGAGAAGTCCCAAAAGGTGAGTGACAGTCGAATTGTACAGAACAGTACCTAATATCGTTACCGTGATGAAGCCATTGCTGCAGAAACTTTGGTGGACGACTGGACGTTCACTGCAAATAGAGAAACGACTGCAAATAGAGAAACATACATATTTATGGATATTAAAGCGATTTTGATTCTCCTTTGCCTTCCCAAACATTCAAGGACCCCAAAGAGTACCTTCCCTTCCTGAACATGCTGAAGACTTTAGAGCCCAACTACCAGCGCTACACCATCGACAAACACCTCAAGAGATACAGGAAGGCCTTGCATCACCTCAGCAAGTGTGGTGAGTGTGTCCTGCCATGGTCATCTCAGCATGTCATCAAGCTGACAATTCATCATTTGAAATGAATGACCTAAACTGGGTTTTGTGCCAGGTGAGGAGCACTTCACCGAGGCCCTGAATCTGGTGAAGGACCAGAGGCTGTATAGTGAAGCCCTGGGGCTCTACCCAACAGACAGCCCTCAGTACAAGGTAATGCACATTTTTAATAAATAAGTAGCCGCACTGTGTGCTACTGTTATGTCTCTGATCTCTAACCCCTGACCTCTGTCCAGGCGCTGAGCTGTGCCTACGCCGAGTACCTGGTGGAGCAGCAGCAGGCGGAGCAGGCAGGGTTGTTGCTGTGGCGCTGCGGCGAGGCGACCCGCGCCCTCCAGGCCTTTGTGGGCAGTGCCAGCTGGAGGAACGCCCTCTGTGTGGCAGAGCAGATCCCCCTGCCTTCTGACCAGCCGGCACTGCTGGCCAGGGACCTGGCAGGTACAGTGGCTACTCCGCGCCTCACAGCTCCACCATCAAGTCTTTAAAGTTGTTGTGATATTCAGTATGTGCTGCTCATTTGGTTTCAAATTTCCCCCTTATCATTTCAGAGAAACTGATAGAGCTCAGAAGATATGCGGAGGCGGCCATATTGTTGGAGCGGTATGCCAAGGAGTGTGAGGAGGCCATCTCAGCTCTGATCACAGGTGCAGTCTGGGAAGAAGCACTTCGATTGGTGAGTTAACAAGATGGCTTCCATCGTTCAACACACTCTTCAAACATTTCCCAAACCAAGACAAAATTACATTCTCTTGTCTGTTCTAGGTGTATTTGTACAACAGACAAGACATCATTGAAACAAACCTCAAACCAGCTCTCTTGGAAGGTAAACCCCCATTTTGCATGACAAAGTGCTAATGATATTTCAATGTTCAATATATTTGTTATATAGGTCATCTTCATGGCACCAAATGTATATGCATTGTTTTTATCAACACTGTCTTTAGCATGTAGTTCTCAGACCTCTTACCTGGAAGCTCAGAAGGCGATGTTCACTCGTCACAAAACCCGTCTGTCTGTGGTACGGGAGCTTAAGGAAAAAGCCAGGCTGGAGTTACTGGGTAAACCATTAATTGTTTCGTTACTTACGCAAGTATACCGTTTATAGTAGTTTTAAGACTCTGACAATTTGGCTTGTCCATGTTACATTGACCTGCCTCCCTCGCTCTGTTTCTCCCTGTCTCTTGCTCTGTCTCTCCTTCTAGATGAGGATGTCCCAGACTGTCCGGAGGCAGAGCTCTAGTCAGAGGCCAGTAGTGTGATGACAGGCAGCCATGCCGGCTCCAAGTACTCGCATAGTAACTCCCGCATCTCCTCGTGAGTCAGCACTTTACACATCTGTATAAATGACATGAAATACCTAGTGGGTCTAGATGTGGGTTTGGGAGTAAGGTGTCAGCAGTCTCACTATGAGATAGGAACTGACCTCTGTATCTCAGGAGGTCGTCTAAGAACCGCCGGAAGGCCGAGCGCAAGAAGCTGAGTCTGAAGGAAGGGACCCCCCTAGAGGACATGGCCCTGCTGCATGCCCTGGCAGAGATCATCCACTCTGTGGACAAGATGAGAGGTGGGAGATGCACACCCTTCCCCCTTTATTTCCCCCCCTTCATCCCGTTGGCCTACTCTCTCACACAATGATTTTCTCTGAAATCCTCAATGGAATTACAGTTACCTGGTTGGAGTAGTTTTTGTCTTATTTCATGTTTGTTATAGTGCTACTTAAACAGTAGAGTGGTGTGGGCAGCTCCTGTGTGATTTACATTGTTTTGTTCCACCCCTGCAGAAGAGGTGCACAGCCTGCTGAAGGCCCTGGTGCTGTTCCAGTTTGACGGACAGGCGGGGAGGTTGCAACATGCCTATGGGGAGGCTCTCCAAATGATAGAGGTGGCCCTTCCCGAGGTGTGGCAGGAGGGTCTTCAGCAGACCCAGGCACCGGTGAGAGAGACACAGACACACACACACACACACACACTTGTTCTTAGAGCTCATTTAACCTGTTTCCATTTTGTTCTTCAGATCACAGGTCCTAACTCCACAGCCAACAGCATCATGGCTTCATTTCAACAGCCAAGACCCTCAGCAACCCAAGGTGCGTTTTAGTAGTATTCCTATTTATTGCTATTGAAAACATACTATTTACTTATTTGTTTAGCAATACTAGGTGCTAAAATGTTCTTATTCCCTTTTTAGTTTTATTAATAAAATATGCTCTTCCTCTTTGCAGATTCAGAGACCCCACCACCCCCAAAAATGAGAAACGGTGTCAAGTGGAAGCTGAGTATTCTGAAGTAGCTTTTTGTCATCAGTTTTCTTTTAACTGTAAAGCAATAATCATCTTATCATAAATGTATCCTATTAATAAAGATGGATACTGGATCTCTTGTCATTCTTGTATGACTAAGGTATTACGAACAGAGCTCTGTCTTGTTAAATGGTACAATTTATAACCTCCGAGCCACAATGTGTTTTGACGCTCTTGGGATGCCACAACCGTAGTCCCACTGCATGATGCCATTTAATGGAAGACCAGTGAACATTGTGCCTTTGCATATTAGGATTTTTTTTGTAGTATGTCTCTCTTCAGTTTGATGTCACATTTATTGGTACAGTTCATGACCATAATAGGAAGTCTTGGATCATGGGATCCAATCATATTTGGCTGGAATAGCACCTCTGGACAAAGAACACTCCTTACCCAATGAGAGAGAATCCCCATCTGGAAGCTTGTATTGCACCTTGTCACTTTCTCTTTTAATTCAGTGTCTATATCAGGCTACATACAGTAACATTTTGCCTTGATTAAATCCATTAGGCCTAATTTGTCACAATCTTCTCCCAGACTCCTGCAGTAACTTCTGTAAGAAGAGGTCAAGGCTTCATCCTGCGTATTCTGCACGACGTGTAACTTGGCATGCAACGGGGACTGGTAAGGGCGTCCGTGCCCTCAGTCCACTGGTCCTACCATAGGAATACGTGGATACAACTGACTGGTGCTGAAGCTCTCGAACATGATTTCGGCTAGCTTTTTTCTGGTGGTCGGACTTTGGCGGGTCACATAAAAGCGCGTCGTGCTCTTCGCTTGGGATACAGTGTTTAGAACGCAGTCTCTCTTTGGCATCCCATTCTGTTACTATGCTATTATCCCACGTCAGCCCGGTGCATATCTTTGGGTTTTCTAAGATTTCACTTCCCACATAGCTGCGTTTGTAATCCAAGGAGCATTGGCGCACCAAACCCACAACACTGGGAATTACACACGAGGGCACATCTGCCCCAGCGAACCCGGCATCGATGACTACACACTAGGTGCACTAACCATTTGGGAAGCAGCCAAGACTTTCTCTCCTACATAAGTAACAATTATTCAATTTGTTAAGAGCTATATGTAATATTTCTGCATTGTCATTCCAGACTGCATCCTTAATACCAGAACCCAGCAAAAATCGGCTTTTTATTTATCTGCATGTCCAGCCCTCATATTTAGCCTATTTACCATTTCCCTTTTAGGACAACCACAGCTTCAAGGAGAAAACAAAACAATGACAAAGTTGCATTCATGAGTTTTATTTACAAAGCAAAAACCTGATAAAAATGAATTTATATGAATGCAGAAAGTGTTTGCTCACGGTGAATTGAATATCCAACTAGTCAGTGACAACTGTGTGGAGTTTGATGTGACTATTATAGACACTGTCCTGGAATTTCCTATAATCTTCTATGAAGAACACCTGACCTTGTGTAGCTTCATAGAGCAAAACATGTTACTTTTAAATAGTTTGTAGCTCAACCATTAAACGCGAATCTAATGGTACAATCCATAAATCTGTAGCTCCAACTGAATGTTTAAAAGGGGTTAGAAGTCCAAATGGCGCCTGTGTCGCGGTGGGACTCATTTCAATGAACATATCTGCAGTAAAAGTGGAATGCTAAACTTTCTATAAATAAAATACTGGGGGCCAACACAAAATTGCTTAAAGATTGTTCAGCCTTCCTATTGGTCAACAAGCCGAACCAGCTCGTCAGGCTGCAGTCATTTAGCAGACGCTCTTATCCAGAGAGGCTTACAGTAGTGAGTGCATACATCTTATACTGTAAATCTGACTGTCAAGGCTCAATAAGAGGGCTACTCAACAAAGAAAATACTTTTACTTTTTTCCTGGTCAAATATATTTTTTTATTGGCCCAGACAAGAAATGGTACATGTCAACCACTGACACGTAATCAATACATAACAGCAATCCATGCGTTTCACATCTAGGAACACACGTCAACACACATGGAAAGGAATACCATCGCATTCGGGGATTCAAAAATCAATAAGGAGACAAATAACAGCCCTTTTTATTTCTTGCTGTGCAGTAAAACAAAGCAATGGCTGACACGAGGCAAAATATTGAACCAGGCATTCTTGGGAAAAAACGCAATTAAAAAATATATTTACATTAATCATTTTTTAAAATATATATAAAAAAAGTTTTAATGCCCATCCCTGCACTCCCAATACCCCAGTGTTTTCCCTAGCTAGATCTTGCCTTAGGCGTGGCGCAGGAGCCCCGAAACAGCAACACGGACTGCCAATTGATGTCAATTGAGGCCAAAGCATTTTGGCCTGAATAACAGAGCTAGATGGGAGACATTACCCGGCCCGCCTAAAGCAATGGTAGGGAAAACACTGCACAGTCCCATGGGCAGAGCAGCTGGCATGCCGATGAAGGGGCTTATGGGGGGTTAAGCAGGGCTATGCTCAGGGTTTCCAGAGCTTGAGTAGGCCGTCCTCGCTGTACGTGGAGATGAGGTTCTGGTGGGGGTGGTGGGCGATGCCAATCACATCCTTCTCATGGACCTAGGGTAGGGGAGACAAGATATCATGATGAGTTTCTAATACAACCTTTAGTCTATAGTCAATCCTGGCTCTTTTACATTAATCTAACTAGGGCGACAGGTAGCCTAGTGGTTAAAGCATTGGGCCAGTAACCGAAAGGTCGCTGGTTCGAATACCCGAGCGAAAAGGAGAAAAATCTGCTGCTGTGCCCTTGAGCAAGGCACTTAACCCTAGTTTGCTTCAGGGGCACCATACTACTATGATTGACCCTGTAAAAACAACACATTTCACTCCACTTATCCGGTGTGACAATATACAGTACCAGTCAAGGGTTTTTCTTTATTTTCTACATTGTAGAATAATAGTGAAGACTTCAAAACTATGAAATAACACATATGGAATCATGTAGTAACCAAAAGTGCTACACAAATCAAAATATATATTAGATTTGAGATTCTTCAAAGTAGCCACCCTGTCAAGGCAGCTTTGCACACTCTTGGCATTCTCTCAATGGAATGAGTAGGTGTGTCCAAACTTTTGACAGGTACTGCATATTTTTTTCCCAAAAGAAATGTTGAATTACATGCATTGTCCCTGACCCTGTCTGACTAAATTACATCAGCACACAAATTATTTCAAGTAAATAGGCAACTCTTATTTTTATAATTTGGGAAATTACAGTTTTAACTAGGCTTGAGGTAAATGTTAACGATTGCAATGCAATTTCCCCCACCTGCAAAATCAAAATGTGTTAATCTGTACAGTTTTTGGGTGTCTGGATATATAGCAGTAATATTCTCTCCGGAGCATAAAAAACTACCCTAGGCCTATTTCCTGTGGGATCATGGCGCTTGTTCTCTCTTTAAAAAACAATGTTTTGATAGGCCTACCATGAAGCCATGTTATCTATAATATTAAAAACTGTAGACCTGTAGGTTAGGACTGGTCGGTCCTGCATGTCCGATGTGCATCCAAACTGGGAATGTAATTTCCACCTCTCCCGTGTGGGCGGACTAATCTACCAGCTCACGTTTGTTGCCCATGTTGAGGCCTAGTGCTCGTTTCACTCATTATGCGCCTTGTTTTATTTGAAAGGGTTAGTTTATGAGTTGGGGAAAACAGGGATCTGCCGCTGAAGATTTTACACACAGGGATTTAGGGTGCTATAAGCACAGCAGCCAACCATGGATTGCTGTATGTTGCATATTAAGGGTGCGTTCGTGAATTCACTCTGGCTATCTACTCCGATTTCAGATAACTCTAGTCTTAGGGTACCAGAGCGTAGAATAACTTAAGAACACACAACACCCATTGAATATGGCCGGTGTCACTAAACGTTGGGGAAAAAAAGCGTCATTAAATTGCCAGCAGTACATTTAGTCAACAACGCTCTGGATAACATGAAAACAGCCAACCCAGCTCTGCTAGGGAGAGTAAAATGGTCAGAGTGAGGTGTTCTCTCATTTGTGTCTGGAAGTAGCTAGCAAGTTAGGTTGGGTGCTTGACTGCCGTTGTGAGGTCAGAACGCTCGGATCAACCCTACCCCTCGGCCTGAGCGTCCAGTGTGCGCTCTGAACGCTCCGAATTTACAAGAAGTGGACAATCTGACAAATCTCTGAATTTACAAAAACACCCAGATCGCACTCTGGCACTCCAGATTGAATTAATGAACACACCCTAATATAACTATTGTGATGCATAATTGCCATGGTAATTTAGAATTACCCATCAATGAGCATTATAGGCAATGTAGTCATTCTACAGATACATTGGCCTACAAATGCTTGCATCATTTCCATTGTGAGAGCATGGTAAATAAGCAAACAATACAAAACACAGCAGAATATTATGTGGCCAGTAAGAGAGCTACCCGCTTCTTCTGAGCCTGAAATGAAGACAAATCGGTGCAATATTGTAGGAGGAGATCCTCCCGCAGTTAAGGCATACCGTATTAAAATATAGATGATTTGGAATTAACATACTGTCAGGGTTCTCTCCAGCTTGCCAGTGACCGTGCTGAAGCAGTAGAGCACAAAGTCCTCTCCTACACAGTAGATCCACTCGCCACGTGGAGACAGCGTGCAGCAGACAAAGTCTCCTCCCTCCCTCTTACCAGAGCTAAAACTCCTCACAATCTGGAGGACAGAGGGAACAAGGTCATACATGTCATGTCTATCATTTTCAAATATTCAAAATGAATACTTCATACTCATTCAGTTATAAGTGGGTTTATGACGACCGTAAGGGGTCAAGTTGAGTCCTGACCTGGCCCTGCATGTTCATGATGACTACGGTGTTGGAGCGGTTGCACACCACAAAGTGCTCTGGGTTCTTGGGCAGCAGGATGACGTTGTTGACTGTGATGTCGGTGCCGGCCGAGGTGCCAAGGGACTTGAAGGTGTTGGTGCATTCTGTGGTTTTCATGTTCCACACCTGACAGAGATTCACAGACAAAAGTTAACAATCAAAAGCCGAGAACATTTATTATGCTATAAATGCAGGTATACTGGTCATACTATGAACTAGACAATCTGGTATAGGGTGGAGACAAGTCAATATACACATGCATGCACACACACACACAGTCGCCATTTCAGCCACACCCGTTGCTGACAGGTGTATAAAAATCGAGCACACAGCCATGCTATCTCCATAGACAAACATTAGCAGTAGATTGAAAGTCTCTGAGCTCTTCAGTAAGGCCAAAATGACACAGTCATAGGATGCCACCTTTCCAACAAGCCAGTTCATCAAATTTCTGCCCCGGTCAACTGTAAGTGCTGTTATTGTGAAGTGGAAACGTCTAGGAGCAACAACGGCTCAGCTGCGAATTGTTAGGCCACAAGTTCACAGAACGGGACCGCAGAGTGCTGAAGCGCGTAAAAATTGTCTGTACTCGGTTGCAACACTCACTACCAAGTTCCAAACTGCCTCTCGAAGCAACGTCAGCACAAGAACTGTTCGTCAGGAGCTTCATGAAATGGGTTTCCATGGATGAGCAGCCGCACACAAGCTTAAGATCACCATGTGCAATGCCAAGTGCCGGCTGGAGTGGTGTAAAGCTCGCCGCCTTTGGACTCTGGAGCAGTGGAAACATGTTCTCTGGAGTGATGAATCACACTTCACCATCTGGCAGTCCGACGAGGAATCCGAGTTTGGCGAATGCCAGGAGAACGCTACCGGCCCGAAAGCATAGTGCCAACTGTAAAGTTTGGTGGAGGAGGAATAATGGTCTGGGGCTGTTCTTCATGGGGTCGGGCTAGGCCCCTTAGTTCCAGTGAATGGAAATCTTAATGCTACAGCTTTCAATGACATTCTAGGCGATTTTGTGCTTCCTACTTTGTAGCAACAGTTTGGGGAAGGCCTTTTCCTGTTTCAGCATGTCAATGCCCCTTTGCACAAAGCAAGATCCATACAGAAATTGTTTGTCGAGATCGGTGTGGAAAAACTTGACTGGCCTGCACAGTGCCCTGACCTCAAACCCATCGAACACCTTTGGGATGATTTGGAACGTCGACTGCGAGCCAGGCCGAATCGCCCAACATCAGTGCCCGACCTCACTAATGCTCGTGGCTGAATGGAAGCAAGTCCCCGCAGCAATGTTCCAACATCTAGTGGAAAGCTTTCCCAGAAGAGTGGAGGCTGTTATAGCGGCAAAAGGGGGACCAACTCCATATTAATACCCATGATTTTGGAATGAGATGTTCGACCAGCATGTAGTGTAGGTGGAGGCAAGTCAAAATATATGATGAAAATACCTTTTTTACTTGTACATTATGGAACTGTTGGCTTCTAGCAGCCTTTTGCAGCGTTGGGGTTCATACCTTTACAGTGCCGTCAGAGGAAGCGCTGATGATATGGTGTCCGTCAGGTGTGAATGTTGCTTCATTAACAAACGAAGAGTGTCCTCGGAACTCTTTCAGCGACTTGCCCGACTTCAGCCCGTGAACCCTGTGGAACGCAGAAACATAACAGTTATGGTTCATTGGTGAGAAAAAGAGAAAGTTAGAAAAGAGAAAGCATGAGAGAAAAATAGTTTCATTTCGGAAGGTTACCTAATGGTCTGGTCGAAGGAGGCGCTGAGCAGCTGGCTGCTGTCCTTGCAGAAACTGAGGCAGGTGACACCTTTACTGTGGGCACGCTCAAAGCGCCGCAAGCACTGGCCACTCTGGATCTTCCATACCTGTCAGAGGAGAGACACGAGGTAGGGAAGATGGTTGAGTGGATACTCACACTCAATGCAAAAGTTTGAACATCAAAAGTTGATGGAAAAGTGACACTCCTATAGACCTTTTTAAGGAGGCGTGGAAGTGAACCCTGGAACCCCCAAAAGAACTTCCAGTGCGTTTGTAAACAGCCGGTCCATCACAGCTGTGAACAGCTAGGCTAGCTAGCTTAGTCTAGTTATTTTCTCAAGGTCAAATTAGCATTTCGACCATAGTATTCATGGGTGGGATGGTCCTTACAATCAGGGACAAATCTATTTTGCAATTTAAAAGACTTCCCAAAGAAGCATCGCTGCGTTGCCTGCATGGATAGTAAAGTTAGCAGCAGGTGTTGGTGCCAGCATGATGTGTAGCACACAGGTAATTGGTTTACGGCATCTATTTTAGCTAATGTTAGCATAGACAGCCACCCCCCAAAAATGTATGACAAACGTTAGCTTGATCTGCTAAAAACAACATTAGCTACCTAGCTAGCTAATAAACCGATTTCCAGAGAACTATGACGATGCAAATCACAATTGCAACAATATCAAATGTAATATCACTTGAGAATAATGAAGCAAGTCCCAGTCTAATTTTGATGTTTCCTAACCTCAGATACAGACCTGTGAAAGCTGTTAACCCAGTCTGCAGATGAAGTTCTGGAGACTGAAGGGTATATGTCCAATGGGTTATATATGATATTGGTTTACTTTTGTAGTCCTACTGCTTGTAGGACTACAAAAATACTTTTAAGTAATATTACATAGATTTAGAACATGCATGGCCAACCTTGCTCCTAGAGCTCTAGCTACTGGGTGTCCAGGTTTCTGTTCCAGCCCAGCCCAGACATACTGCTTATTATTTGTACTAGACACTATTCAATCATCTCTTGTTTTGGAGTAAGATGGGTGTCTAAACCCACTAGTAATTTACATAGGCTTTCTTTGTAGGATATGAAATAAAGTTTTGATTCTTTGAATTAAGCATAGTGCATTGTTTGGACATTGAACATTCCCTATTTTATTTGGTTGTCACTCACTCCAATTTTGTCTGATGATATTGCACAGATTTGCAGCTGATGTCCATGATCATTGGTGTGGGTGTAACAATCCCTGTATGGCTGACCTAGGATGCAACCACTGTCTACAGCAACACTTCATACACCCAAAGCAGCGTTCATTATCCTACCAAAACCATGATCTTGGTTGGGCTAGAATAACAGTACTTCAGGTCTCTGGGTGGGTGACATCACCACACGATGGCTACTAGGGCTTTGTCTCAATTTGTCTTTCCTTGACTACTCAGTCTATTGCAACTGTATTGGAGAAGGTACAAGGTCCCTCCCCCTCTGAATTTCTTCTCCAACGGGCTTTCAGAAAGTGATGAGAAGAATCGAGAAAGGATGAATTGAGAAAGCACCCGTCAGTCCTCCTGCAATTTTGCTACACTCACTCTCCTCCAGTGGTTGGTATGCTAGCTTCAAGTGTCATTTGATTAAGGTTTGCATCCCGGGATGTAACTCTCACATTAAATGGATACTGTGCTGCCCATGTAAAAGTGACCCTCTTCACTGTGGTCAAGGGTATTTGTCTTGCCCCCACTATCCGTGCTCTAACCTTTCGGTTCCATAGCTTACAGTGGATGTGAGATTATTTTTGGAAAGCATGCCTCATGCAGACATATGATAGGATTAGTATCGGCTTCGTGGGCATGTCCAATAAACTTGTTCATGTGGCTTGTCATTTCTATACTGAAACAGGATTAGCAAATCGTCACACATTGACGTTTTGTTGACGTTCTCTCTATTTTATATGATACTATTGGGAATATTTAAAAGCATTCACGTCTGAGAACTTGTGTGGGAATCATTTGCTAATAACTTGAAAATAAAAGGCTGATCATGGCAAGAGCAGTGTCTGGGTTCTTTTTCATTAGACAACGAGGCTAACCATGTTAAAGGACACCAGATTTGACTTCTACAGCTAGTGTACATGCCGTCATGAAATGGATTAGTGCCAACCCTACCCTTGTAATGAAGGTAGGCCTTCAGGATGACACGCACAGGAGCGAGACGATATTAGCACATATCACCATCATGAAGGTGTTCAGAAAGGTTCATTTGACTTAATTACAAAATATATTTGTTTGCTTCATGTTATGTATGATCCTGGTGTAATCATATGCAGTTCAACATTATAACCACAAGGTGTCAGCTCTAGCATTTGTATACTGAACAAAAATCTAAAACGCAACATGTAAAGTGTTGGTCCCATGTTTCATGAGCTAAAATAAAATACACTAGAAATGTACCATATGCACAAATTTGTTTATATCCCTGTTAGTGAGCATTTCTCCTTTGCCAAGATAATCCATCCACCTGTCAGGTGTGGCATATCAAGAAGCTGATTAAACAGCATGATCATTACACACCTTGTGCTGGGGACAATAAAAGGCCACTAAAATGTGCAGTTGTCACAAAACAATGCCATAGATACCTCAAGTTGAGGGAGTGTGCAATTCGCATGCTGAACGCAGGAATGTCCACCAGAGCTGTTGCCAGAGAATTTAATGTTAATTTCTCTACCATAAGCTGCCTCCAACATTGTTTTAGAGAATTTGGCAGCACGTCTAACCTGCCTCAACCGCAGACCACGTGTAACCACGCCAGCCCAGGACCATCCAGCTTCACCTACGGGTTCGTCTGAGACCAGCCACCCGGACAGCTGATGAAACGGTAGGTTTGCACAGCCAAAGAAATCAGGGAAGCACATCTGCGTGCTCGACGTCCTCACCACGGTCTTGACCTGACTGCAGTTTGGCGTCGTACCCGACTTCAGTGGGCAAATGCTCCCCTTCCGATAGCCACTGGAGAAGTATGCACTTCAAGGATGAATCCCGGGTTCAACTGTACCGGGCAGATAGCATCATGTGGGCGAGCGGTTTGCTGATGTCAACATTGTGAACACTGCCCCATGGTGGAGGTGGGGTTATGGCAGGGCTCGACATTAAAGCTTGTCCGCTTACCCAGGGTAAATAGATTATACATTAAATTGTCCCCACAAAAAATCTCCCCAAAATCACAATATCAAACAATTAGGCTACTCCAATCAGAATTGTATGTGATGTGTTACGCACTTACCTCCCAATCTCTGCAGAGTGCATTGGAGTATAATTTTTGCAGGCCTGTATTGACAGGCGCAAACTGTCTTTATATCACACGGTCGAGAGATGCGTTTAAAAAAATAATAATAATATCAAAGTGAGCCTAACTGTGTGTGCACAAATGTTGATATTCATTGCTAGTTAATTAGTTTTCCCAGTTATAGCTCACTTTTGGTGAGCAATGAAAATCCTGGAAAAGTCATTGTGTGCATCACCTGCATGTTTGCCAGTGAGCAGTTGCCAGAAGAGAGAGCGAGACACATTGCGCAGCAGGTAAAATAATGATATACTCTACAACTTGATAACCATCCAAACTACACAATATGTATTGAGTTGGCTAACTCGCTAGTCAACTATTTAGCATGTATTCATTTAATTGTCATGTCTGACGTACTAAAATAACTTTCCACCGGCACTCGTGTAGGCTATAACCGCAAATGTCCAACCCGCTGTTGATACTGGTGTGCAGTTGAAACCAATGCTCCATACCACGGTTCTGAAACAGTCTCTCAAGCACTCAATTGTCCAGGATTCTCTTCAATTCAACACTGGCAATGTAATAATAACATTTAAGGCCACAACGGCAAGAGATATAATACATGGTATCAGAGACCAGCAGCCTTCCATTGTCAATACCAGCGATAATAATGAAGATTATTTTGTGAAATGGTTCCTGGCATCATATAACACAATTTACAGTCACCTTTATGGCCCATGGTGTTACGGACCATAAATGACTTGAGCTTTCGGACAAGTAAAAAAATCTTTCCTACTTGTCGCGAAGGACAAGTGGCTAAAAAACTGAATGCCAAGCCTTGGGTTATGGTATGGGCAGGCATAAGTTACGGACAATGAACACAATTGCATTTTATGCACAAATACCATGATGAGATCCTGAGGGCCAATGTCGTGCCATTCATCCGCAGCCATCACCTCATGTTTCAGCATGATAACGCACGGCCATGTCGCAAGGATCGGTACACAATTTATGGAAGCTGAAAATGTCCCAGTTCTTCCATGGCTCGCATACTTAGACATATCACCCATTGAGCACGTTTGGGAGGATCAACATGTACGACAGTGTTCCGGTTCTCGCCAATATCCAGAAACTTTGCACAGCCATTGAAGAGTGGGACATTTCCACAGGCCACATCCTGATCAACTCTATGCAAAGGAGACGTGCTGCACTGCATGAGGCAAATGATGGTCACGCCAGCTACTGACTGGTTTTCTGATCCACGCCCATACTTTTTTTTAAAGGTAACAGTGACCAACAGATGCACATCTGTATTCCCAGTCATGTGAAATCCATAGATTACAGCCTAATGAATTTATTTCAAATGACTGATTTCCTTATATGAACTGTAACTCAGTAAAATCTTTCAGATTGTTGCATGTTGAGTTTATATTTTTTGTCCAGTGTATTATAGTCTAGCTTTACTACATGTAAACAAACCACTAGCTAGGTCTCGTAACATGAGGTCGACAATGCATGCCTAGCACAAGCTAGCGGTTCATTAAAACTACAGTAGCTATGTTAATTGAAACTAAGTGGGCAATACACCTGGGTAAAATACAGTTGCGTTTCAGGAAGCACACGAAAAGCTTGGAGAGACAGATTAGTGAGGGGGGTTGATAGTTACTGCTGCTAGCTGACTTTAGATGTAAACAATGTGGCCGTCAAACATTGGACTCGTATGCTAGCTACATTTAGTTTAGCTATATTGCTGGCTGTCGTGAGAGAAATTCATCCATCTAGCTGGCTAACAAGGGAGGCTTATCTTTACCGTCGCATCACGTTAGCTCTGTGGTTATTTGCTGTGCTAGCCAAACACAGCTAACACCACTAGAGCAAATGGATAATAAAACAGGAAATACAATTGTCCTATTTTGTTTAGTGGATCTGGTAGCAACAAGTGAGTGTTCTCATTCGTTCTGATTTTTTTGGTTGGATCAAGAAATACAAACTTGTAATTTTTGTGCCAGCTAGCCAACAAACTAGTTAGCTAGCCATTATGGCGCGCTGCATCACCGGATGTTTACTGGCGTGCCTGTTGGTTGCGCATGGATATACACTGAGTGTATAAAACATTAAGAACACCTTCCTAATATTGAGCACCCCCTACAACTTTGCCCGAAGAAAAAACTCAATTCGCCAGGGAATGGACTCTACAAGGTGTTGAAAGCATTCCACAGGGATGCTGGCCCAAGTTGACTTCAATGCGTGGACCATTCTTGACACAGGAAACTGTTGAGCATGTAAAACCCAGCAGCGTTCCAGTTCTTGAGACAAACCGGTGTACCTGGAAACCCATTCCACACCCCGTTTAAAAAGGCACTTAAATATTTTGTCTTGCCCATTCACCCTCAATAGCACACATATAGGACCAATCAATAGTTGACACACCTACTCATTCCAGGGTTTTTCTTTATTTTTTACTTTTTTCTACATTGTAGAATAATAGTGAAGACAAACTATGAAAACACATTTGGAAACATGTAACCAAAAAAAAGTGTTAAGGGCTAGGGGGCAGGATTTTCACGGCCGGATATAAAACGTACCCAATTTAAACAGGTTACTACTCTGTCCCAGAAACTAGAATATGCATATTATTAGTAGATTTGGATAGAAAACACTGAAGTTTCTAAAACTGTTTGAATGGTGTCTGAGTATAACAGAACTCATATTGCAGGCAAAAACCTGAGAAAAATCCAAGCAGGAAGTGGGAAGTCTGGTGCTTGTAGTCCTTTCAAGTGATTGCCTTGACTGTATACAGCGACTTAGGGTTCATTTTGCACTTCCTAAAGCTTCCACTAGATGTCAGCAGTCTTTAGAACGGTGTTTGAAGATTCTATGGTGAATTTGAAGGGAATACCAGCTGTGGTAAACTGGTGTCCCATTATAAGGTATGGGCTCAAGTTACGCGCAATGACTTGGGAGCGAGCTGAGTTCATATTCACTCCTAAAGAGAACGGATAGGTCCGGTTGGAATTTTATTCAAGGTATATGATAAAAACAACCTAAAGATTGATTCTATACATCGTTTGACATGTTTCTACAAACTGTAGTATAACTTTTTTGACTTTTCGTCTGGACTAAGTAAGCACGTGCGTAGTGGATTTGGATCGTAAACCTAACGCGCAAACAAAATGGATCATTTGGAAATAAATATGAACCTTATCGAACATTTATTGTGGAACTGGGATTCCTGGGAGTGCCTTCTGATGAAGATAATCAAAGGTAAATGAATATTTCTAATGTAATTTCTTAGTTTTAATGACTCCAAGATGGCGGGTTTCTGTTTGCTAATTGTTAGTGTCATCTGGGCTGTACTCAGATTATTGCAAATTGTGCTTTCGCCGTGAACCTTTTTTGAAATCGGACAAAGCGATTACATTTAGGAGAAGTGTATCTATAATTCTGTGCATAACACTTCTATATTGATCAATGTTTACGATGAGAATTTACGTACTGTGTGCTCATTGTGCTGATTCACCGGTAGGATTGGAGGGAAAATATTTCTCAACATTACGCGCCAATGTAAACTGCTGTTTTTGGATATAAATGAACATTATCGAGCAAAACATACATGTATTGTGTAACATAATGTCCTAGGAGTGTCATCTGATGAAGATCGTCAAAGGTTAGTGCTTCATTTAGCTATGTTTTGGGTTTTTGTGATGCATCTAGTTGCTTGGAAAATGGCTGTGTGGTGTTTCTTGTGAAGTTTATGTCCTAACATAATCTAATTTTATGCTTTCGCCGTAAAGCCTTTTTGAAATCGGACAATGTGGTTAGATTAACGAGAAGTTTATCTTTAAAATGGTGTAAAATAGTTGATTGTTTGAGAAAATTGAATTGAGATTTTAGCCATTTTAAATTTGGCGCTCTGATTTTCCACTGGCTGTTGTCAAACTCAATCCCGTTAACGGGATGAGAACGCGAAGGGGTCCCATAGAGGTTAAACATAAAATATATCTGAGATTCTTCAAAGTAGCCACTCTTTGCCTTGATGACAGCTTTGCACACTCTTGGCATTCTCTCAACCAGCTTCACCTGGAATGCTTTTCCGACAGTCTTGGAGTTCCCACTCCAACATATTTTGATTTGTTTAACACTTTTTTGGTTACTACATGATTTCATGTGTTATTTCATAGTTTTGATGTCTTCCCTATTACAATGTAGAAAATAGTAAAAAAATTAAGAAAAACCCTTGAATGAGTAGGTGTGTCTAATATTTTGACTGGTTCTGTACATAATCCATGTCCCAAGGCTCAAAAATACTTCTTTAATCTGTCTCCTCCCCTTCATCTACACTGTTTGAAGTGGATTTCACAAGTGACATCAATAAGGGATCATAGCTGGATTCACCTGGTCAGTCTATGTCAAGGAAAGGGCAGATGTTCTTAATGTTTTATTCAGTCAGTGTAGACCGTGTTATTGTTTTGAAAGTTGAAAGGCTCTTTAGTCTCAGTACATTAGTACTGAGCGATTAGTGCTTTTTGAGGTCAGTTCGGTTTCAGTTCGATTATTTAGAAAATAAACACGGTTTTCGAATTTCTATCGTTATATATGCACAATGCATTATGTTAGTTGAATGCTGTAACACAGAAAAAATATATTAATGAAAGTCCCATGATGGTAGGGATTGCCCATTACAGCTGATCACTTATTAATCATCATTTATTCACATTACTTTAATAAAATGTTTCATTTGATTACTTTATTATTTAATTAAAAGTCATCTCATCTCTTTAGAGATGCTGCCTATGCTGTCTGACAAAATCACTATTTTAGTAGTTCTTCAAGGTAGGGATGCACAATATAATCGGAGAACATATCGGAATCGGATGATATTAGTTAAAAATGCCAACATCTGTATCGTCCCGATGTCTAGTTTGACGCCGATGTTAAAAAATGATGTCAAAGCTACCGTGCATACCTATAAAACATAGTTACAGGGCGTAATCGCGCAACGTAAAATTTTGGGCTACATGTGCAACTGAGCATTCCTAACCTAGCCCACAATGTCTGCTGTGTGGATCGAGCAATCAACAAGTCGAGCAGTCATTTGAAAGGGTAAGAACATTTCAGCGAGACAACTCAAAAGGCGAAATCCATTAAAGCCAAGATAATGGAATTCATTGCCCTTGACAATCAACCGTTCTCTGTCGTGGGCGATGTTGGCTTTCGCCGACTGGTCGAGCACTGGTGCACACTACCAAGTGAGCTATTTTTCAGATGTTGCCCTACCGGAGTTACACAGTAATAGTGTCACTGCTATTAGCTTCACGACATAGATACTATGGAACGCCGTTTGGGTCTTTGCGTGTCAAAAAAAATATACAGTAGCACTGCCAAAGCTGTACAAAAAGTCTGCAAACACCAGCCACGAACGATTTGTTTATAATACCGCATTAGTAATAAACCATAATTTGTTCGACCGCAACTTCTGAGGTAGCTAACTTTACCTTGGTACCTAGCTAGCACCAATACAACCAGCCTGAAAACAATGACCAGTATAAACTACAATCATTTTCATTATTCTTAACAATGATTAAGGAATCCTTGTGAGTAAGTATTAGCTAGGTTGCCACTTGTTGTTCGCCTATTGAAATTGTACTTCAGTTCATGAAAATAAATAGCTAGCCAGCTACTTAACCCTGTAGCACAAAGCTAACGTTATAAGCAGCCAGCTAGCTTCATCTGGCTAATGAGGCACCGTACCGGGTTGTGAAGCTAGCCACAATAAGGATTAGGCACAATAGTGGAATTTGCGGTTTGCCTTCAAAATAAAAGCGTATCATTGACAGTGATGCAAATTAATATAAATAGTAGAATTATGCCATACTTTTATTTTGAAGGCTAACCGCAAAGTCCACTATTGTGGCTAGCTTCACAAAAATGGGTCCGACTACCATTAATCAATTAAGAACCGTCTTATAAATTAGGGTTATTTTAGATGACACCTAGGTATATAGTTAGCTAGCTAACTATAGCTACTGAAACAGATGGTCGTTTTGCTATTTTGTTAAGGAAGAACTACATAGTTTGCATCCATGAGCTAGCTAGCTTTTTTTATGACCAGCACTGTAGGTGCGCGAGACAACTTTACCAGCATCATAGCATACGTATCTATGTGACATAATAAATACGAGTGGTAGTGTAATCAATGTGTAATAACTACGTAAAAAAAGTGTATTAACGCGTTAAATTATTATTTGACATGCAGTCACATTCAGGTCCTGATTGGTCAAATAGTGTTATTTGACGTGTATCTTTTTTGACACGCAAAGACCCAAACGGCGTTCCATAGAAATCCTGGTCGAGAATGAAACGACTGAACAAATGAACAGCACAGCAAGTAACTGAAAGAAATAGGTTTTAATTAGGTTTTGCTGGTAATGGGGACATACGTAAATGCCAACAAAATAACTTTTGGTCAGTGGTGTGTGTGTGTAACCTTTATTTAACTAGACAATTCAGTTAAGAACAAATTCTTATTTACAATGACGGCCCGGACGACTGGGCCAATTATTTACAATGACGGCCCGGACGACTGGGCCACCACCCTATGGGACTCCCAATTCCGTCCAGATGTGATACAGCCTGGATTCGAACCAGGGACTGTAGTGACGCCTCTTGCACCGAGATGCAGTGCCTTAGACCGCTGCGTCCACGTGTGTGTGTTAACTATTTAACTGTCCTAAAACGGCCGCAAAAATGTAAAATATTGGTTATCGGTATGTTTTATTTTGGCAAGGAATGTCATATCGCATCACTACTAAGTCAATAAGCAATACTTTTATAACTGCTGAATACCAACCATCAACGACTTAGATCATACATTTTCAGTCTTCGTGTCTGCTCTTCGCAGTCCGGACAAGTTTAAGTAGGGGCGCAGTCGATTATAGTTATTGTAGTCGATTATAGTTATTGTAGTTAATTACCACATTTCCAGCGCTAAACTATGTAGAATATTGGTCTGTTGGAAACGACAACTCCCTACTACATTGCACACTTCAGGAGTGATCTGATTTAGCGCTACAGAAACCGCACATCGAACTCACAGAAAAAACCTGAACTAAATGGAATTCAAATAATTGAACTGACGTCGGGTCAATTAGATGTTTAAAAATGGAAAAATAACCAAGACTTCAGTTAATCTTTTAGCACTATAGTACATACCTTTATTTTGCCGTCCTGGGCCCCTGTGGCCAGCATCTCTGTGTCTCTGCTAAAGCACATACATAGCACTGCATCGTCCATCATCATGAAGTTATCCTGTGCCTGGTACTTCAGATCCTATCACACAAACATTTGATTAGGTCATTTTACAAAATGCTAGCAAGGGTATTTTCAAAACTCCATGAATTGAAATACAGTGATATTTCCCAAATTGCCACAAATCCGAGTATCATTTGGTGTTGAATCACACACGTACCTTTCTGATTTTGCCCGTGGTGAAGTTCCAGACCTCGATGAAACCATCAACTGATCCTGTGACCAAGTACTGACCATCAGGAGAGAAGCGGGAACACTCCACGTGGGACTTCTGCCCAAACTAGTAAGAATAACACTGCATTATTATAACACCCAACCAGCACTCCTTGTTCTTGTTGTCACGCATTAAGTGTTTTTATGCATCATGATTAAATTATGCTTTGCATAACCAAACCAGTACCATTGAGATACAGGAATCTCTGTTGTAAGAAAGACATGGCCAAGAAGCAGCATCAAAACCATCCTCACTAATAAAATACTGACAGTACCACATCTGAGCATACAGTACCTTTATGTGTCTGGTGAGCTGTGTGGGGAAGCGCTCCTCCTCCACGTCCTTCACGGCTGCCTTGCCCCTGAACAGGTCAATGGTCATACCCGGGGGCAGGAGACCCTGGTGCTGCTGCCATTTTAGGGACTGAGTGAGATGGTGGTTGAAAGATGGTGGTTAAAATACTAAAATCGGTGGTCTCAAAATGTGAGACATCAAGCTGCTGCAACAGAATATAAGCCTGGTCATAGCTCACACTGTGTGTGCTGAACTAACGTGAAAAGACCCTATGGGTGCCCAGAGGTATAGGAACATGTCACCCACCTGTCCCAGCAGGGCCATGAGACGGGAGGGGGGCACCACGCTGACCTCCCCGGCCAGGGCCTGGGCGATGGCCACGCGCCTCTTTTCCTTACTGCTTCCGTCTGGGTAGGCCTGGGAGGACACAGAGGGAGGAGTGCAAACAGACACTGAGCAATGACAAACAAGACTGCAGGACCTCGTAAGATACCATAAAAAACAGACCCAGGCCCAGTTTCCCGATAGCAACGGAACTTAAGCTTACGAGTGTTTTAACGATGCACCCTTCTTTCAAATGGCCGAAGATGTAACATGTGTTTCCCCCAAAAAAGCACGCAGAGAAAATGTTCGCTAAGGCACCTGTCGATACTGATAGGATTGAAAGAAAGGCAGCGCTGCTCTCAGATCAGCTTTCTCCATTCAAAATCATATTACATTTTATTCCACAATACTGCCGACGGATCAGCTCCTAGAAAGATATCACCCATGGCTGAATTTTTAGGCGGCTTATTCTAATGCTTACCCAATAGGCAAATAATACATTTAAATCAAGATTTGGCACATTGTTGCACACATTGTTACGCATTATTAACTATATTGGGGCAAAAATGACTGAAGTCTGCAATTAGCAAAATATAACTAAATGTAATGAACATGAAAATGATTTCAATATGATTGAAATATATAGGCCTATATAGCCTAAACTGTATTCATCTTTTAATACAGTCATCAGTTTTCATTTAATTAATTTTTATCCATTGCTTGTTTGTAACAATTGCAAAAACATGAACTTTTTATTTGTAGTCGACTTTGTTCTGAATTATCGGCGGTCACAGAGACAGATAAACGTCTTGATTGTGTGTTTAGGGGAGATCTTCTGTATATAAAGTGACATGGAAGGGCAAAAAAGCATTTAACAACGCACTTAGCTGTTCTACGAGTGGTCTGAGGCAGTCTGTAAATAACAATCGTTTCAAGTGCAACTTTAGTAACAATGGTTTTGGGACACAACGATGCTCCTACACAGCGGCGACCCGTCATTCGGGGCAGGTGAGGCAGAGCACCACCTGTTTTGAGCTCCACACTTAGGTAGAAGTGAGTAAGGCAGCTCCAAAATGCAGGTGTTTCAGCCTAGCTCAGTGCTTTCTGTGGTGGGGCTAGCCAGCAGAAAATACAGAGCAGTGCTCCTGATTGGCTCAGTTTTCTGTCGTGATTGACTCAGTTTTCTGTCACTCATGGGACAGTACGTCATCCCCAATTCTAAGGTTAGAGCTCGAAAATGTTAACCCCTTGGGTTCTGCCAGAGTTATATTAGAAGTGTCCATCCAAGAAAGCTCAAGGTCACAGATATAACGGGATTTGATGTCATTCTATCTACAGTAGCTTTGATTGGACTGATCACGTCAACATCTTACTTTCAAAGTCTTAGCTAGCAGTCATCATCAAGTCGACAATCTACTGGCAAATCCTTTTTAATCCGTGTCATATGAAGAGAAATAATGGAGAAATTATTGATAAAACGTATCGATGCTCATCGGCCATAAACATTACACAACAAGTTGGAAATCTCAAATTCAATGGAGTGGCTGTGTTTTTTCCCCCAAGTTCCCACCATAAATCCAGAGAAAGCCAGACTTTGATGACAAAGTTTGCCAACAAAGGACTGCTGCGCCACCTTCACAAGGTGAGTCCAAAAATGTCTTGTATGCCGCTGCATAAATTATGCCATATGCAAGGGAGACAGCTAAGAAAGTAATACTACAGTATACATAAGTGTATCTAAGACACTGCATCTCAGTGCAAGAGGCGTCACTGCAGTACCTGGTTCGAATCCAGGCTGCATCACATCCGGCCGTGATTGGGAGTCCCATAGGGCGGCACACAATTGGCCCAGCATCGTCCGGGTTTGGCCGTCATTGTAAATAACAATTTGTTCTTAACTGACTTGCCTAGTTAAATAAAGGTAAAATAAAAAGTTGTGTAATAAGCTGTTAGTAGCCCATGTGCCTCACCCTAATAATCTGGTCTATTTTCACCAACGCGGTATTGTAAACACATCGTTCGTGGTCCGGTGTGTGCTTGTTTGGCTACCTTTTTTTGTACAGCTTTGACAGTGCTACTGATAGTAGTTGTGGTGCTTGGCTTGCACGTGCAAATTCAGCACACACAACATTCTATAATATAATTGTGTTATTTGACGTGTCAAATTAAAGGCTTATTTAAGGTGTCAAATAGTGTTAAATGACGTGCATCTTTTTTGACACGCAAATACCCAAACGGCGTTTAATGTGCCTCACCCTGATAATTTGGTCTTCATTTCACCTACTGTCTACTGTTGTAACTTGGTGGTGCACATCTAGCCTATAACCTGTTTTAGATAAATGTAATCATTGAATATTGGTTGAGCTTTCACTGTCTGTTTATATGGCCATTTATTTATCATACGTTTCTGACGTGTACAGGGAGTAAACTGTAAGAACGGCCCATGTTCTGAATTCTGTTGCTGTACATTTCAAAAAGTGCTGAACAAATAGTGACTATATACACGTTGTCGCTTGCTCATTAATGTCTTAATCAAAATTACGGATTGCCTCTTATCCGCTTGTCGTCCCCTTATGTCATAGTTTGTACATCTCAATTGTAAGTAGAAACCACATTTGTTTAAGCAAGTCTGCCATATGGGGCGGCAGGTAGCCTAGTGGTTAGAGCGTTGGACTTGTAACTGAAAGGTTGCAAGATCGAATCCCCGAGCTGACAAGGTAAAAATCTGTCACTCTGCCTCTGAACAAGGCAGTTCCTAGGCAGTCATTGAAAATAAGATTTTTTCTTAACTGACTTGCCTAGTTAAGTGAAGGTTAAAAAAATAAATATATATCAGCTATGTTTTTATGTGTTGTGGCTTTGCTGGCATGCATCCCACTTATTGTTTTTTGCCCCACCAAGATTTAGATGCTAAAATTGCCACTGCTCCTACAACGGTTCTAACAATGAACTTAGCCTTAAAATGCTTTTAGGAATCCGGGCTCAGGGTAATTTCTGAGTGACAATGGAAGAAATAGATACAAATGGCCAGGTCAAAACTCTATAGGACATTTCTTTATGCTTTATTTCAGGGGAACACAAGTGAAGTTAAGGTGATTTTTTTTTTTTTTTTTTTTTTTTTTAGTTCAATAAAAGGTTGTCCAAGCATGCAACTGATGCACAGATAACCAGACTCATGACAGAACCTGGAAAACAGTGCAGACGGAGTTATATCTCCACTGTGTAGGGTGTAATGTTGGGAGGTGTCAACTCACCTCTCTGGGGTCAAAGTAGGAGCGAGCCAGCAGGTTCTCCAGGTGAATGTACCTCTCTGGTTGGGTCTGCTTCAGCATGATCATGGGGTCTGTTTGCCTTAGCAAAGACCTGGCTGCACCCAACTCTCTCAACTCAATGAGCTCCAACACCACCTGGGGGGAACAAACAAATATATTAACTCCATCTTACAGAAAACATTGACATATCAGTAGATTACTAGATGGTACATACAGTTCTGGTACATACATATTCTAAACGCAACACACCAACAAGATTCATGGCAACTTCTTACCTGTTCATACAAGTCTATCAAAGTCTTGTCAGGGAGCTTGAGTGACTGGATAGCTTGCAGCACAGTGTCCCAATGGCCACTGTTGATGTCTGCCACGAAACTCTCGATACTGTCCACAGTGTTCAAAGACACGGTGGTCTCTTCCTGAAGGGTGGTCAATGTTCGGTGCAGATTGTTCTCTTTCAGGTACTGCATTATCAGACGAATCACGCTGAAAATCAAGGTAGACTCCATCAAGGTATGTCATGTTTTGATGCAAGACAAACTCGGTCTATCTCGTTCGCTTGCAAACTAGCTAACGTTAGCTAGCTGGGCTGATTAACGATGTAGCTAGCTAGCTAACTAGCCAGCCAGCCAGCCTATCAGAACCACTAAGTTAGCGAGTACATACTATATGGCTGCAAGACTATCATAACATAAGCTAAAAGACCACTAGTGGTTACAAAAACACACAACACTTGCTAATGAAACATAGCTAGGTATCTAGTAGGCTGGTTAGCAAAGTGATGTTAGCTTAGCAAGCTGGGGACGGCTACAAGCTGCTTGCCGGTTGTGGTACTGGTAGGCCTCGACTGAGTTTAGACCTGCCACGTGAACCATAATAAAGAAACAAATCAAACAACCATTTACAGTTGTGCAAATATGAATATCTAGAATACTTACTCTGCTGATTCCACCTCCAAAGACATGATTAAATCACCAAAAAGTAGGTAGTTGTGAGGAGAGAACACAGAGCAAACGCAATGAACGAAGTCGTAGAAGTGGGCGGAGTTTCCACTAGATGTTTTAATGTTTTAATAAAAGACAAAAACGTCCACAAGATGCAACATGCGCACAGCATTCCGGATAGTAGCTAAACGCCCGCTCAAGGTCTTATTCGGGATAAACAGTTTACATGCATGTGCCTTTGATATATCCGCTCACGAGTAGGCTATCCCTGTAACCATGAATAAACATAATTTTCCTAATTTAAATTAATATGGGTTAAATGGAATAGTAACTGAAATATGGACACTGATTGTAGGCCAATAACCTCTCACATGTCGAGTAATATGATATGAACTCCTGCAGGATTATGCATTTCTTGCAGTCAAGTTATCAAATAAAATACAATTTCTTGGTCACATACAGTCATGGCCAAAAGTTTTGAGAATGACACAAATATTAATTTTCACAAAGTCTGCTGCCTCAGTTTGTATGATGGCAATTTGCATATACTCCAGAATGTTATGAAGAGTTATCTGCTGTCTCTGCCTTGCCGGTTCCCCTCTTTCCACTGGGATTCTCTGCCTCTAACCCTTTTACAGGGGCTGAGTCACTGGCTTACTGGTGTTCTTCCATGCCGTCCATGGGAGGGGTGAGTCACTTGAGTGGGTTGAGTCACTGACGTGGTCTTCCTGTCTGGGTTGGCACCCCCCCTTGGGTTGTGCCATGGCGGAGATCGTTGTGGGCTAGACTCGGCCTTGTCTTAGGACGGTAAGTTGGTGGTTGGAGACATCCCTCTAGTGGTGTGGGGGCTGTGCTTTGGCAAAGTGGGTGGGGTTATATCCTGCCTGTTTGGCCCTGTCCGGGGGTATCATCGGATGGGGCCACAGTGTCTTCTGATCCCTCCTGTCTCAGCCTCCAATATTTATGCTGCAGTAGTTTATGTGTCGGGGGGCTAGGGTCAGTCTGTTACATCTGGAGTATTTCTCTTGTCTTATCTGGTGTCCTGTGTGAATTTAAATATGCTCTCTCTAATTCTCTCTTTCTCTCGGAGGACCTGAGCCCTAGGACCATGCCTCAGGACTACCTGGTATGATGACTCCTTGCTGTCCCCAGTCCACCTGGCCGTGCTGCTGCTCCAGTTTCAACTGTTCTGCCTGCGGCTATGGAACCCTGACCTGTTCACCGGACGTGCTTGTTGCACCCTCGACAACTACTATGATTATTATTATTTGACCATGCTGGTCATTTATGAACATTTTAACATCTTGACCATGTTCTGTTATAATATCCACCCTGCACAGCCAGAAGAGGACTGGCCACCCCTCATAGCCTGGTTCCTCTCTAGGTTTCTTCCTAGGTTTTTGGCCTTTCTAGGGAGTTTTTCCTAGGGAGTTTTTCCTAGCCACCGTGATTCTTTCACATGCATTGCTTGCTGTTTGGGGTTTTAGGCTGGGTTTCTGTACAGCACTTTGAGATATCAGCTGATGTACGAAGGGCTATATAAATACATTACATTTGATTTGATTTGCCATGCAAATGAACTGAATCCCCCAAAAACCTTTCCACTGCATTTCAGCCTTGCTACAAAATGACCAGCTGACATCATGTCAGTGATTCTCTCGTTAACACAGGTGTGATGGTTGACGAGGACAAGGCTGGAGATCACTCTGTCATGCTGATTGAGTTCGAATAACAGACTGGAAGCTTCAAAAGGAGGGTGGTGCTTGGAATCATTGTTCTTCCTCTGTCAACAATGGTTCCCTGCAAGGAAACATGTGCCGTCATCATTGCTTTGCACAAAAAGGGCTTCACAGGCAAGGATATTGCTGCCAGTAAGGTTGCGCCTAAATCAACCATTTATCAGATCATCAAGAACTTCAAGGAGAGCGGTTCAATTGTTGTGAAGAAGGCTTCAGGGCACCCAAGAAAGTCCAGCAAGGGCCAGGGTCGTCTCCTAAAGTTGATTCCGCTGCGGGATCAGGGCACCACCAGTACAGAGCTTGCTCAGGAATGGCAGCAGGCAGGTGTGAGTGCATCTGCACGCACAGTGAGGTGAAGACTTTTGGAGGATGGCCTGGTGTCAAGAAGGTCAGCAAAGAAGCCACTTCTCTCTAGGAAAAACATCAGGTACAGACTGATATTCTGCAAAAGGTACAGGGATTGGAATGCTGAGGACTGGGAAAAAGTCATTTCCACTTCCTTGGCTGAGAAGCAACCCCACACATGAATGGTCTCAGGATGCTTTACTGTTGGTATGACACAGGACTGATGGTAGCGCTCACCTTGTCTTGATCCCTTTCCGATTGTTTGGGGCATCCGGAAAAAAGCTTGTCCGGAGAAGACAAGTTGAGCGCTACCATCAGTCCTGTGTCATACCAACAGTAAAGCATCCTGAGACCATTCATGTGTGGGGTTGCTTCTCAGCCAAGGAAGTGGGCTCACTCACAATTTTGCCTAAGAACACAGCCGTGAATAAAGAATGGTACCAACACATCCTCCGAGAGCAACTTCTCCCAACCATCCAGGAACAGTTTGGTGACAAACAATGTCTTTTCCAGCATGATGGAGCACCTTGCCATAAGGCAAAAGTGATAATTAAGTGATAATTGCAGCAATATCTACAGCAATATCTAACAAGTAATATCTAACAATTTCACAAAAATTGTTATTTGTGAAAATTAATATTTGTCATTCTCAACTTTTGGCCATGACTGTACACGTGTTTAGCAGATGTTATCACGGGTATAGCGAAATGCTTGTGCTTCCAGTTCTGACATTACAGCAATATCTAACAAGTAATATCTAACAATTTCACAACAAATACCTAATAGTATTGAGTATGAGCAAAATAAATTATTACGGAAATTATTATAGTGGCTGAACTGCACAGGTAGCCTGCTTTTTTTAAGTGATTGGTTTGACAATCAGATAAAAACATCATAAACTCCCATGATAAATGAAACTGAGTCTGCTCAGACTGTGAAAAACAACAGTAAACTGGATAAGATACATGCCACAGTATCCCGTCTAAAAATCAGCATTTCCCCGGTATCTTTGGCTCCCTTCACCTAAAAGAGCCATTAATTTGGCTCCCAAACTGCTCTTCATTCAGTACTTAGAAAAGTACCTAAAATCATGAAAAAGTTTTCAATCTCTAATTTAAATCCTAAAACATTGCCTATCATTATGTCATAACTTGACATTTTACCTGACCAAATTATTAGATGGCCTGCAAAAAAAAAAAACAGAAAAAATGAATGCACTGAAAAATGAGGGTTGACCAGAATTTGTATCTATATTGTTTCTTACCATCTTCAGAGAATGTTTTTTATAATGTATCTGCAGATAATTGTTGTCTGGAGCTCAAAAAGCAATAGTTAACAGTATGCAAATCAGGAAGCAAAATTAATGGCTCTTTCACAGATCATTCAGTCAGTGAAATGTATTTATAAAGCCATTTTTACATCAGCAGATGTGATTATACAGAAACCCAGCCTAAAACCCCAAAGAGCAAGCCATGCAGATGTATATGCACGGTGGCTAGTAAAAACTCCTTAGAAAGGCAGGAACATAGGAAGAAACCTAAAGAGGAACCAGGCTCTGAGGGTTGGCCAGTCCTCTTCTGGCTGTGGCGGGTGGAGATTATAAGAGTACATTAAAGTCAGATCGTTAAAGTCAGATCGTTCTTCAAGATGTTCAAACTTTCATGGATGACCAGCAGGGTCAAATAATATTCACAGTGGTTGTAGAGGTTGCAACAGGTCAGCACCTCAGGAGTAAATTTCAGTTGGCATTTCATAGACAAGCATTCAGAGGTTGAGACAGCAGGTGCAGTAGAGAGAGAAAGATAGAGGGAGGGGGAGAGAGCGGGTCGAAAACAGCAGGTTTGGGACAAGGTAGCACATCTGGTGAAGAGGTCAGGGTTCCATAGCCACAGGCAAAACAGCAGAAACTGGATCAGCAGCACGACCAGGTGGACTGGAGACGGGGACAGCCAGGAGTCGTCAGGGCAGGTAGTCCTGAGGCCATGGTCCTAGGGCTCAGGTCTCCGAGGAAGGGAGAAAGAGATATAGGAGAATTAGAGGGAACATAATTACGTTCACATAGGACCCCAGATATGACAGGAGAATTACACCAGATAGGACCGACTGATGTGATTTTATTCCCGATTCGTTCGTTCCTTTCAAAAATAGCTGCTTTTACTTTTTTGTCTGAATTTGGCTGCAGGCAGTTAAATGACTGAATAGTAGTAATGGGACACCAAGGCTTTCTGAAGGCTTCGGAGCTTTCCCCAAAATGTGCCGGAAAACGGTTCATTAGGCCTACTCTGAGCTTCATTATCGGTTCACAATGCACATTAGTGACATCTGTTGGTCAGCAATAAATAGGAAATCAAATTTTATTGGTCACATACACATGGTTAGCAGATGTTATTGCGAGTGTAGTGAAATGAGTGTGCTTCTAGTTCCAACAGTGCAGCAATATCTAACAAGTAATATCTAACAATTCCACAACAAATACCAAATACACACGAATCTAAGTAAGGAATGGAATAAGAATATATAAATATATGGATGAGCATAGGCTAAGATGCAATAGATAGTATAGAATACAGTATATACATATGAGATGAGTAATACAAGATATGTAGACATTATTAAAGTGGCATTATTAAAGTGACTAGTGTTCCTTTTATTAATAAATCCTCTCTGTGGTATGTGGGACGCTAGCGTCCCACTCGCCAACAGCCAGTGAAATAGCAGAGCGCCAAATTCAAAACAACAAAAATCTCATAATTCAAATTTCTCACACATACAAGTATTATACATCATTTTAAAGATAATATTCTCGTTAATCCAACCACAGTGTCCGATTTCAAAAAGGCTTTACGGCGAAAGCACAGCATTAGATTATGTTAGGACAGCACCTAGACAAGAAAAACCACACAGACATTTTCCAAGCAAGGAAAGGCGTCACAAAAATCAGAAATACAGCTAAAATTAATCATTAACCTTTGATGATCTTCATCAGATGGCACTCATAGGACTTCATGTTACACAATACATGTATGTTTTGCTCGATAAAGTTCATATTTATATCCAAAAACCCAATTTTTACATTGGCGTGTAATGTTCAGAAATGTTTTGCCTCCAAAACTTCCGGTGAATGAGCACATCAATTTACAGAAATACTCATCATAAACGTTGATAAAATATACAACTGTCATTCAAAGAATTAAAGATAAACTTGTCCTTAATGCAACTGCTGTGTCAGATTTCAAAAAAGATTTACGGCGAAAGCACACTTTGCAATAATCTGAGTACAGCACTCAGACAACCATACAGATACCCGCCATGTTGGAGTCAACAAAAATCAGAAATAGCATTATAAATATTCACTTACCTTTGATCTTCATTGGAATGCACTCCCAGGAATCCCAGTTCCACAATAAATGTTTGTTTTGTTTCGATAAAGTCCATATTTATGTCCAAATACCTCCTTTGTGTTCGCGCGTTCAGTTCACTCTTCCAAATGCAGTAAGCGCATGCACTGGGTCCAGACGAAAAGTTAAAAAAAGTTGCTTTACAGTTTGAATATATACATGGTCTGACATGTTTCTACAATCTTTAGGATGTTTTTATCATAAATCTGCAATAATATTCCAACCGGACAATTCCATTGTCTTCATAAATGAAAAGGAACTCAGCTCGCTCTCTCGGCTGAGCGTGTGACTGAGCTCATGCCTTAATTTGGGACACCTGAATCCTAGAGCTCTTATTCTCTCCCCATTCACAGTTGAAGCCTGAAACAACGTTCTAAGGACTGTTGACATCTAGTGGAAGCCTTAGGAAGTGCAATATGACCCCACATACACTGTATATTGGAGAGGCAATCCCTTGAAAAACTACAAACCTCAGATTTCCACACTTCCTGGTTGGATTTTTCTCAGGTTTTTGCCTGCCATATGAGTTCTGCTATACTCACAGACATCATTCAAACAGTTTTAGAAATGTCAGAGTGTTTTCTATCCAAATCTACCAATTATATGCATATTCTAGCTTTTGGGCCTGAGTAGCAGGCAGTTTACTCTGGGCACGCTTTTCATCCGGATGTGAAAATACTGCCCCCTACCCCAAATAAGTTTTAAAGTGGCCAATGATTTCAAGTCTGTATGTAGGCAGCAGCCTCTCTGTGGTAGTGATGTCTGTTTAACAGTCTGATGTCCTTGAGATAGAAGTTGTTTTTCAGTCTCTCGGTCCCAGCTTTGATGCACCTGTACAGACCTCGCCTTCTGGATGGTAGCGGGGTGAACAGGCAGTGGCTCGGGTGGTTGTTATCCTTGATGATCTTTTTGGCCTTCCTGTGACATCGGGTGCATAGGTGTCCTGGAGGGCAGGTACTTTGCCCTGATGCGTTGTGCAGACCGCACCACCCTCTGGAGAGCCCTGCTGTTGCCGTACCAGGCGGTGATACAGCCTGACAGGATGCTATCAATTGTGCATCTGTAAAAGTTTGTGAGGGTTTTAGGTAACAAGCCAAATTTCTTCAGCCACCTGAGAATGAAGAGGCGCTATGGCGCCGTCTTCACCATACTGTCTGTGTGGGTGGACCATTTCGGTTTGTCAGTGATATGTATGCCGAGGAACTTAAAACTTTCCACCTTCTCCACTGCAGTCTTGTTGATAGGGGGGTGCTCCCTCTGCTGTTTCCTGTCTACGATCATCTCCCTTGTTTTGTTGACGTTGAGTGAGAGGTTATTTTCCTGACACCACACTCCGAGAGCCCTCACCTCCTTCCTGTAGGCTGTCTCGTCGTTGTTGGTAATCAAGCCTATTACTGTTGTGTGTCGTCTGCAAACTTGAGGATTGAGTTTGAGGCGTGCATGGCCACACAGTCATGGGTGAACAGGGAGTACAGGAGGGGGCTGAGCACACACCCTTGTGGGGCCCCAGTGTTAAGGATCAGCGAAGTGGAGATGTTGTTTCCTTACCTTCATCACCTGCCCGTCAGGAAGTCCAGGACCCAATTATACAGGGCGGGGTTGAGACCCAGGGCCTGAAGCTTAATGATGAGCTTGGAGGGTACTATGGTGTTGAATTCTGAGCTATAGTCAATGAACAGCATTCTTACATAGGTATTCCTCTTGTCCAGATGGGATAGGGCAGTGTGCAGTATGATGGCGATTGTATCGTCTGTGGGCCTATTGAAGTGGGTCTAGGGTGACAGGTAAGGTGGAGGTGATATGATCCTTGACTAGTCTCTCAAAGCACTTCATGATGACAGAAGTGAGTGCTACGGTGCGATAGTCAATTAGTTCAGTTACCTTTGCATTCTTGGGTACAGGAACAATGGTGGCCATCTTGAAGCATGTGGGGAAAGCAGACTGGGATAGGGAGAGATTGAATATGTCCGTAAACACACCAGTCAGCTGATCTGCGCATGCTCTGAGTATGTGCCTAGGGGTGCCGTCTGGGCCAGCAGCCTTGCGAGGGTTAACATGTTTAAATGTCTTACTCACATCGGCCACGGAGAAGGAGAGCCCACAGTCCTTGGTAGCGGGCCGCGTCGGTGGTACTGTATTATCCTCAAAGCGGGCAAAGAAGGTGTTTAGTACGTCTGGAAGCGAGACATTGGTGTTCGTGATGTGGCTGGTTTTCCTGTTATAGTAGCTGATTGTCTGTAGACCCTGCAACATACATCTCGTGTCTGAGCCGCTGAATTGCGACTCCACTTTGTCTCTATACTGACATGTTGCTTGTTTGATTGCCTTGCGGAGGGAATGATTACTCTGTTTGTATTCTGCCATATTCCCAGTTGCCTTGCCATGGTTAAATGGGGTGGTACGCACTTTCAGTTTTGCGCGAATGCTGCCATCTATTCACGGTTTCTGGTTAGGGTAGGTTTTAATAGTCACAGTGGGTACAACATCTCCTTAACACTTCCTTATAAACCCACTCACCGAATTTGCGTATACGTCGATACTATTCTCTGAGGCTACCCGGAACATATCCCAGTCCGCGTGATCAAAACAATCTTGAAGCGTGGATTCCGATTGGTCAGACCAGCGTTGAATAGTCCTTAGCACAGGTACTTCCTGTTTGAGTTTCTCCCTATAGGAAGGGAGGAGCAAAATGGAGTTGTGGTCAGGTTTGCCGAAAGGAGGGTGGGGGAGGACCTTGTATGCAATGTAGAAGTTAGAGTAACAATGGTCCAGTGTTTTCCGAGCACGAGTACTACAGTCGATATACTGATATAATTTAGGTAGCCTTTTCCTTAAATTTGCTTTGTTAAAATCCCCAGCTACAATAAATGCAGCCTCAGGATATATGGTTTCCAGTTTGCATAAAGTCCAGTGAAGTTCCTTGAGGGCCGTCGTGGTATCGGCTTGAGGGGGGATATAAACGGCTGTGACAATAACCGAAGAGAATTCTCTTGGGAGATAATACAGTCGGCATTTGATTGTGAGGAATTCTAGGTCAGGTGAACAAAAGGACTTAAGTTCCTGTTTGTTGTTACAATTACACCATGAGTCGTTAATCATGAAACATACACCCCTGTCCTTCTTCTTCCCGGAGAGATGTTTATTCCTGCCGGTGCAATGCACTGAGAATCCATGTGGCTGTACCGACTCCGACAGCATATCCCGAGAAAGCCATGTTTCCGTGAAACATAGTATGTTACAATCCCTGATGTCTCTCTGGAAAGCAACCCTTGCCCTGATTTTGTCAACTTTGTTATCTAGGGACTGGACATTAGCGAGCAATATACTGTGGGTGGTGGGTGGTGTGCGCGCCTTCGAAGTCTGACTAGAAGACCGCTCCGACTGCCTCTCCTCCGGCGGCATTGTTTTGGATCGGCCTCTGGAATCAGTTTAAATTCACCCTGGGTGGTGCGGACAAAGGATCTGCTTTTGGAAAATCGTATTCCTGGTCATAGTGCTGATAAGTTGACGCAGTTTCGATATCCAATAGGGCTTCCTGGCTGTATGTAATAATACTTAAGAGGACTAGAAGCGTGGCAGCCCTCTCTGTCGGCGCATCGTTTTGATTGTCAGAAGTTTTTTTTCCTACTGTTTTCATCAAAACTATGTGGCGCCGCGGTAAGGGGAGGCGTTAGTAGCCTACTGTCAGTTGGAATGCCAGGTTTGCATCTTACATCATGCTTCCCTTTTTTTGCATTGAACTATAAAAAAAACCTGTGAATCTATGGCATTTAGGATCCTTAAGCCAGAAACTTATATTATACAAAATAAACAAATTATTTGACCAACAATGTGCAGAAAGTGTGGTTTCACATAAAACATTTTTCCAAATAATTGTCCCAAGATTCAACCCGATACCCTTACATTGCTGAATGTTCCATAGTGTCCTACTTTATCTGCTAAGTTACCGGTCAAATAAAACCAGGCCTACATGTAAAAAATCCTAACTGCATTTGTAAGTACGTTGTCCAGTAGAGGTCGGTGTTTGGATGCAGCTTGGAATCGAAGATAGCACCAGAACCCTGGCAAAACCAGTGGGATCTCACATTTTGCAACACACGGTTTGAGAAAGCATGTGATCAAACGAAGCTTCGGACGCTATTGATGACATGCTTCTGATAAAGTGAAACAGACATCGGCACACTGTTTTGGTAGTCTGGGGGTTGACAACGGAGAGGACCTCGAGCGAGCAATGGCGGAAGTGGAAGTATTGTGCGATTCTGTTGGCGTGAGTAAGTTGGTGAGAATGAGTGGGTGACGGTAAAGAAGAATGGACCTTAAAGGGTTAAAGTTGAAAATGTACAGCAGTTTATTGATGGAATGCAATTCACTTGTAGTTATGTTTTTTTTGGGTGACCCGTTTGCGGTCTCGAAGATTGTGAAGGACGAATTGGGAAAAGCGGAATCGGTCAGAGTGACAAGGAGTGGAATTATGTTGATTTTGTGTGTGTCAAAAAAGCAAAAGGAGAAAGCTCTACAAGCTATCGACATATGATGTGGAAAGCTATGATTTTCTGAGTCAGGCACTAATCTTGCCATCTCTGGCGTCTTGTTGGACATAGGGCTTTGTGGTTTAGGGAGAACATGCCAGGAATGGTAAACACATGATAGCCGGAAAGAAGGAGGAAAGCCAATCGGTTTTACTGTTGTTTGATGAAGTGTTGCTCCCAACTCATGTAAAACCTAGGTATGTGAGATACAGTTCAAGTTGGAAGTTTACATACACCTTACCCAAATACATTTAAACTCAGTTTTTCACAATTCCTGACATCTAATCCTAGTAAAAGTTCCCTGCCTTAGGTCAGTTAGGATCACCACTTTATTTTAAGAATGTGAATTGTCAGAATAACAGTAGAGAGAATTATTTATTTCAGATTTTATTTCTTTCATCACATTCCCAGTGGGTCAGAAGTTTACACACACTCAATTAGTATTTGGTAGCATTGCCCTTAAAATTGTTTAACTTGGGTCAAACGTTTCAGGTAGCCTTCCACCAGCTTCCCACAATAAGTTGGGTGAATTCTGGCCCATTCCTCCTGACAGAGCTGGTGTACCCGAGTCAGGTTTGTAGGCCTCCTTGCTCACACACATACACGTTTTCAGTTCTGCCCACAGATTTTCTATAGGATTGAGGTCAGGGCTTTGTGATGGACATTCCAATACCTTGACTTTGTTGTCCCATGTGCAGTTGCAAACCGTAGTGTGGCTTTTTTATGGTGGTTTTGGAGCAGTGGCTTCTTCCTTGCTGAGTGGCCTTTCAGGTTATAGGACTCGTTTTACTGTGGATATAGATACTTTTGTACCTGTTTCCTCCAGCATCTTCACAAGGTCCTTTGCTGTTGTTCTGGGATTGATTAGCACTTTTCGCACCAAAGTACATTCATCTCTAGGAGACAGAACTCGTCTCTTTCCGGAGTGGTATGACAGCTGCGTGGTCCCATGGTGTTTATACTTGCGTACTATTGTTTGTACAGATGAACGTGGTACCTTCAGGCTTTTGTAAATTGCTCCCAAGGATGAACCAGACTTGTGGAGGTCTGCAATTTGTTTTCTGAGGTCTTGGCTGATTTCTTTTGATTTTCCCATGATGTCAAGCCATGATGTCAAGGCACTGAGTTTGAAGCTAGGCCTTGAAATACATCCACAGGTACACCTCCAATTGACTCAAATGACATCAATTAGCCTATCAGAAGCTTCTAAAGCCATGACATAATTTTCTGGAATTTTCCAAGCTGTTTAAAGGCACAGTCAACTTAGTGTATGTAAACTTCTGACCCACTAAAATTGTGATGCAGTGAATTATAAGTGAAATAGTCTGTAAACAAATGTTGGAAAATGTATTTGTGTCATGCACAAAGTACATGTCCTAACCGACTTGCAAAAACTATAGTTTGTTTACAAGACATTTGGGGAGTGGTTGAAAAACGAGTTTTAATGACTCCAACCTAAGTGTATGTAAACTTCTGACTTCTACTGTATGTGGTGAGACCGTATGTACAAAAACCCCTGCAGCATTACATTTGTAAAAAGTTTGGACATATGGCAAGTGTTTGCAGAAGGAATACACACAGTGCCTTCAGAAAGTGCCTTCAGAAAGTATTGATGTGAGTATTTGTCAGTATTTGTTGTGTTACAGCTTGAATTCAAAAATTATGTTTGTTTTTTCTCTCACCCATCTACACACAATACCCCATAATTTCAAAGGGAAAACATGTTTTTGGACATTTTTGCAAATAAAAAAAGATCGATAAATTTACATACGTATTCACACCCTTGAGTCAATACATGTTACAATCACCTTTACCTGCGATAACAGCTGTGAGTCTTTCTGGGTAAGTTTCTAAGACCGTTTCACACCTGTGTTGTACAATATTTGCACATTATTCTTTAAAAAAATGTTCAAGCTCTGTTAAGTTGGTTGTTGATCATCGCTAGACAGACATTTTCAAGTCTTGCCATAGATTTTCAAGCTGATTTAAGTCAAAACTGTAACTAAGCCACTCAGGAACATTCAATGTCGTCTTAGGTTATTGTCCTGCTGAAAGGTGAATTTGTCTCCCAGTGTATGTTGTAAAGCAGATCGAACAGGTTTCCCTCTCGGATTTTGCCTTTGCTTAGCTCCATTCCGTTTATTTTTATCCTAAAAACTCCTTATTCCTTGCCGATGACAAACATACCCATAACATGATGCAGCCCTCACCATGCTTGGTACTCAGTGATGTGTTGTGTTGGATTTGCCCCAAACACAACACTTTGCATTCAGGACATATAGTTAATTTCTTTGCCATATCTTTTGCAAACAGGATGCATGTTTTGGAATATTTTTTATTATGTACAAGCTTCCATCTTTTCACTCTGTCATTTAGGTTAGTATTGTGGAGTAACTACAATGTTATTGATCCATCCTCACTTTTCTCCTATCACAGCCACCATTGGCCTCATGGTGAAATATCTGAGCGTGTCCTTCCTCTCCGGAAACTGAGTTAGAAAGGACGCCTGTATCTTTGTGGTGACTGGTCGTATTGATACACCATCCAAAGTGTAATTAATAACTTCACCATACTCATCTATAAATAGGTGCCCTTCTTTGCAGGGCATTGGAAAACCTCCCTGGTCTTTGTGGTTGAAACTGTGTTTGAACTTCACTGCTCAACTGAGGGACCTTTCAGATAATTGTATTTGTGGGGTACAAATATGAGGTAGTAATTCAAAAACCACGTTAAACACTATTCTTGCAATTATATATGAGTCCATGCAACTTATTGTGTGACTTGTTAAGAACAGTTTTACTCCTGAACTTATTTAGGCTTGCCAAAAAAAGGGGTTGAATATTTAGACATTTCAGGTGCTCATTTTTTATTGATTTGTTAAAATGTCTACGAACATAATTCCACTTTTACATAATGGGGTAAGCTAGTTACACAAAATCCCAATTGAATCCATTTGAAATTCAGGTGGTAAGACAACAAAATGTGGAAAAAGTCAAGGGGTGTGAATACTTTCTGAATGCACTGTATGTCAATGGTGAAGAGTCTGAGGAAGCATGGTGCTAGAATTGAGGTGGGAATCACATTCCTGAGTTCACTGAGTGCACTGTAAGGGCGAAGGAGGTCCTAGTATGTGGAGGCAGTACAAATAGCTGAAGGAGCGAGTGGAGATGAGATGGTAGTGGATGCCCCACAGCCTAATGTGAATGTCGTTCATCAGGGGGATCTTGAAATACTAATAGTGAAGAAGATAGACTTTGTTGCATTTATTGCTCAAGTGATAAATTGCACAGGACAAACTAATAAAAAACAGAAGAAATTATACCTCAATGTGAATGTGGCGAACATATTTTGGGATCTCCAGGACTTCACGGCCGAAGCGTTGCAGGGAATACTGAATGAAGATGTTCTCCCCTCTCTGGCTCCTGAGCCTGTGTAGGGATCTGAGTAGACATTTGAATCTGACTGAAGGAGTCCTTTATGTATTTTTGTATTTTTGTTGTGGTAGTTGTTTGCTTATGGAATATTACGATGAGGTTTTTTCACCTTTTCCCTTATTATTTCTATGTTAAAGTTTCTCCGTTTTCACCCCATCCAGTAGGTGGCAGCATGCACCTCTAACGTTTGTTTGCGGACCGCCATTATACCATAGAAGAAGAAGAAGAAGAAGAAGAAGAAGAAGAAGAAGAAGAAGAAGAAGAAGAAGAAGGCAAACTCCTTTGAAGTAAACTGCTGACAGAAAAAAAACTGATGACTTGTGGTTTAGAATAAGAGCTAGAACCCGAGCCTGTTATCAATGGACATGATAAAGAAGAATCCTTGCCTTTTGTCAGATCCATTTGTGGTTTCAGGGTGGGTGGGAAAGGAATTGGGTGCAGTTGAATCAGTGAAGGTAACCTGTAGTGGACTTGTGATATTTGTTTGTGTTTCTTCTAACCAGAGGGAGCGGGCCCTCCGTGTCCCACAACTTGGGTCAGTTGGTAGAGCATGGTGTTTGCAACGCCAGGGTTGTGGGTTCGATTCCCACGGGGGACCAGTACGGAAAATATTTTTTTTAATGAAATGTATGCATTCACTACTGTAAGTCGCTCTGGATAAGAGTGTCTGCTAAATGACTAAAATGTAATGTAAATGTAATCTTTCTTGCTTTGCTCTTAGGAACATGGCACCATTGAAAGGAGTGATTTCTAGGTTTTCGTTAAGTGTGGAGGTGGAGCAATTGAAGTTGAAGATTCCTGGTGTTTGTGATGCCCACCGTTTACTGCAACGCAGACCCGGTGGTGAGCATGGTTAAAGAGAGGAGTCACTGTCAGTCCTTTTGAGTTTTGAGTCAGAGTCTTTACCCAACAAATCATGTTAGGATATACACTATTTATACTGTACAAAAGTATGTGGATACCACTTCAAGTTAGTTGATTCGGCTATTTCAGCCACACCCGTTGCTGACAGGTGTATAAAATCGAGCACACAAACATGCAATCTCCATAGACAAACATTGGCCGTAAAATGGCCTTACTGAAGAGCTCTGCGACTTTCAACGTGGCACTGTCACATTTCTGCCCTGATGCAGCTGCCCCGGTCAACTGTAAGTGCTGTTATTGTGAAGTGGAAAGTCTAGGAGCAACAACAACGGCTCAGCCGCAAAGTGGTAGGCCCCACAAGCTTACAGAACAAGACCACTGAGTGCTATAGCTCGTAGGGCGTAAAAATACATTTGACATTTTAGTCATTTAGCAGACACTCTTATCCAGAGCAACTTACAGTAGTGAATGCATACATTTCATTTCATGCATTGTTTTTGTACTGGCCCCCCGTGGGAATCAAACCCACAACCCTGGCATTGCACACACCATGCTGGCATTGCAAACACCATGCTCTACCAACTGAGCCACAGGGAAGGCCCACGGTTGCAACACTCACTACCAAATTCCAAACTGCCTCTGGAAGCAACGTCAGCACAAGAACTGTTAGTCGGGAGCTTCATGAAATTAGTTTCCATGGCCCGAGCAGCCACAAAAAAGCCTAAGATCACCATGTGCAATGCTAAGCGTCGGCTGAAGAGGTGTAAAGCTCGCCACCATTGGACTCTGGAGCAATGGAAACGCTTTCTCTGAGTGATGAATCACACTTTACCATCTGGTAGTCCGACGGACAAATCTGGATTTGACGGATGCCAGGAAACGTTACCTGCCCCAATGCATAGTGCCAACTGTATAGTTTGGTGGATGAGGAATAATGGTCTGGGGCTGTTTTTCATGGTTTGGGCTAAGCCCCTTCATTCAAGTGAAGGGAAATCTTAATGCTACAGCATGCAATGACATTCTAGACGATTCTGTGCTTCCAACTTTTTGGCAACAGTTTGGGGAAGGCCTTTTTCTGGTTCAGCATGACAATGCCCCCGTTCACAAAGCGAGGTCCATACAGAAATGGTTTAAGATCAGTGTGGAAGAACTTGACTGGCCTGCACAGAGCCCTGACCTCAACCCCATCGAACACCTTTGGGATGAATTGGAATGCTGACTGCGAACCAGGTCTAATCGTCCAACATCAGTGCCCGACCTCACTAATGGAAGCAAGTCCCCGCAGCAATGTTCCAATATCTAGTGGAATGCTTTCCCAGAAGAGTGGAGGCTGTTATAGCAGCAAAGGAGGACCAACTCCATATTAATACCCATGATTTTGGAATGAGATGTTCAACGAGCAGGTGTCCACATACTTTTGTTTATGTAGTGTATCAATTATCCTGTTAGAGCATTTCAAATTACTTCAAATCAAATCTGTGACTCGTTTTAGGAAACTAGGCATATGTTGCGGGTCACTACTTCACAGGAGAGCCATTTCAACATAAACAAAAAATAAATACATCTAAATTCATTTTTTTGGCAGAAATGCCTTCTGGAACATGTGAACTTTCATGTGCCTTAATAACAAACTGGTATGCCATCTGTAAATATGAATAAAATTGTTAAATTACGAGCCTAGTTAGTTTAGCCACAGAAAAAGCCAGCAACCTTCCCGCTAGCCATGATTGGCTGAGATAATGAGTGGGCTGGACATGCCGAGAGATGAGTTTGGATTGGTCTGCCATGTAGCACAATTCTGTCTATTTGAGCTGGCCAGTATCTGTAGGTAATCCTGTTTAACGCGGCTTTTTAAAATATATATATATTCTGTAGTAGTTGAACTGCAAAAGTGTTGCTCTCCACTTTCTGGACGACCAAGTTTTGAAATCAGTGGAATTAGAGTATGATAGCTAAGGAGATGGAAAAAACACTTGTCTCCAGATTTCATCTTCAAACTAAGGGCAACCATGGTCCATGGCATCTGTGACAGTGAGAGGTGTCCATCCATGATGTATAGGGGTAAGATAGTCTAGCTAGCTACATTTAATTTCAAGTTAGTGTACTGTTAGCTAGGTAGCTAACGTTAGCTGGCTGGCTCGCTAACTAACGTTACGTGTATGATGTGTGTAGTAATATTATTCGTATCTCAGAGCCTTTTGCTTTCCTAGTCATAGTCTAATGTTAGATAGTTAACATTGAACCTGGTTGGTTAGCTACCTGCAGATTCATGCAGGGTAATAACGTCATGAGTTGGGATTACCGTTCATTGTATACTTAGCTAGCCACTATGCAAGTAACCATGTCAATAGAATTTCACTGCGACAACTGTTGATAGACGTAGCTGGTAAATTCATACTGGCTATCTACTCCGATTTCAGAGCACTCTCGTCTGAGTGTGCCAGAGCGCAGAATAATTTACGAATTTACGAACGCTCAACACCCGTTGAATATCGCTGGTAAACATTGGCAAAAAAACGTAAATTGTTACCAGCACACAGTTGCAGTCACCAACGCTCTGGATAACATAAAAACATAAAAACAGCCTAACCAGTTCTGCTAGGGAGAGTAAAATGGTCAGTGAGCTGTTCTCTCATTTGTGTCTGGAATTAGTTAGCCAACGTTAGCCAGTTAGCTTGGGTGCTTGACTGCTGTTGTTAGGACAGAACACTCGGATCAACCCTTAAAGAGATGGGTGGGGCTAAAGCTTAAGAGGGTGTGAACGATACTGAGTGGGTGTAGACAAATAAGAGCTCTCCAGTAGGTACCAAAACATTCAAAGGCCATTTTCTGAGGTTACAAGTTTATAAACTTTCAAAGCAGAATTACTTTCCCATTGTTCCTCAGCTGTAGTGTATGAAATACCATTTTCTAGGTCTGATTCTCTACTTTTAACCAATGTAAAAAACACAATTGCAAATTTTGCTACGAATCAAGCCGGTCGGTCACATTTTATTTGTCACATGCACCCAAATACAACAGCAGACTTTACCGTGAAATGCTTACTTACTTACAAGCCCTTAACCAACAATGCAGTTCAAGAAATAGAGTTAAGAAAATGTTTACTAAATAAACTAAAGTAAAAAATAAAAAGTAACGCAATAAAATTACACAACAATAACGAGGCTATATAAAGCGGGTACCAGTACCGAGTCTATGTGCGGGGGTACAGGTTAGTCGAGGTAGATTATACATGTAGGTTGGGGTAAAATGACTATGCATAGATAATAAACAGCGAGTAGCAGCAGTGTAAAAACAAAGGGGGGTCAATGTAAACAGGTGCAACGTTTATGGTCATGTCGCAGCAGTGTGTAGGAGGGAGATTCAAAGATGTGGGAAGTATGCAGGAGGGCATGGGATAGAGGATTGTGTAGTTTCGGTGGATAAAGTTGTATGTGTCAACTGTAGGGGTAACCATGTTGCTGGGATCGGAAGTGTCCGATGCGAGAGAGACAGGTTGAGGTGGCTAGATTCAGAGTAGTGCAGAAGGTGTCGTATGCTAAGGCAGTGAAGAAAGTAGAGGAGGATGGGTGATACAGTATATGCTTTAGTAAGTTTGGCTTCTTAGCGTTCATAGCAATGGTTATGAACTGTACCATAGAAATGGAACGTAAATCACAGCAAATAGATGTTGTGGTGGCAGCTGCAGAGAAGTATTTGGGTATACGAGATTTGACTTCAGAAGAGTTCCAGGGTGTGTTGAGTGGTAGTGTCCCGTCCTCCCAGGTCGTTGGCATGGTGCAGAAGCAGATAGGGTCAAAGTAGTGGAAGGGTGTAGTGAGTTTTTAATGAGTGTAGGGTTAGTAAAATGGATTCATAGTATAGTCCAGTGGGGGGCGGTAATGCAACATATTGGATGCCAACTGACGTTAAACTCCAAAGGAGAAGTAAACTTATTTTCGATTTTTGACACATGCCTTTGGGCTCCAGTATCAAATGTAACATCACTACTGAACAGTCAGTTGTTATGTTTTTGATGAGTTTTTGTTTTAAATCATGGCTACAAAATAAATGTTTGTTTTTAGCAGCGGAGGTTCAGGTAGGTCTACTTGTTGATTGCTAGCAAGCAAAGTGTAGACCTACGTCAATGGATAACTGAACTAGCGCAATCACACACATTTCAACAGAGGGTAAGCACTGTTCGGACTACGGTAGGACTACTATGTATTTGAGATTTTTATTCGGCTGAAACTTCTTATTTGATTATTTTCTCTGGTTTCTCGCTTGTTCTGGATGCTTAGCCTACTGTGTGCCAATTGGCTGTGGCTGGTAATTGGATGAAGTCATCAGCTGTGGTGCATTTGTTTTGTTCCCTGGTTCCTAATCCAGAACACAGGTTAGCACTGAGGGGATTCGATTAAACTGGCCCGGCGCCTTTGCGAAAAGTGATTACATTTGTTTCGGAACCAGGCTGCCTCCCGTACGTGAACCTGGCTCCCTGTTCTGGCTGACGGCAAAGTCGGACAAAAAAAACTATTTCAGGTTAATGAGTAGGTGTAATGAGTAGGATTCAGTGTTTTCACATGCAAAAGTGACTGCTTTTGATAAAAATGATTTATCTGCATTCCCAATGAAACCTAGTTTGAAAATTCAAACATATATTTTATGGAAAATGATGTTGTATGTTTCTAAACGATACATCATGCTGGCTTGGTGACTACATGACCGAGCACCAACAATTACAGTTTGAATTGAGCAGGGTGTGCCTCCCTCACCGACTTTGCCCGGTCACGTGACGGGCCATAGCTCTGTTCAACCCGGGCCAGCTTAATCGAATCCCCTCAGTGATTGCATTTGTTATGTAACTCAGGCGGCCTCCCAGACATGCACACTGAGTCAGGTAGAATTGTAGAGAGATAGAGATAGGCCAGAGAGCAATTCTAGAACCTTATGGTTAATATGCTCCACTGTGTATAATGTTTTTCTGGACAAGTTTCATTTGCGTATAATGCCATAAAAACACTGTTAGATCATACTCCATCTTTGAATCAAACCACAGTAGGCTAGGCCTAATACCACCCTGGCACCATCCCTTGAATGGCCCATGGCACTTTGACGTCATTTGCTGCTTTCTCCAATTTGCTCAACAGGGGGCGATAGGTCCACGTTAACAGAGAGGACAGTGTCATCTCAGTATTCTCTGCCAGTGAAGGTCTTTCAAGGTTATGATGTTCAGTGCTGTGCTACACCAGTCCAGCTTGTAATTCATTTCATGTGTGTTGGTGAGGACATTGGCGCAATCCTGCTCTGAACAACATCCACATTGCAAATGAAGTTGTCAGACTTCAATTCAGGCTTGGTTATTAAATGACCTTTGACAGACAAAAAAAGATATAGGTTTGCATTGTGTGCAATGCAATAATGTTGCAGACAATTGAACATAAATAATTGCCTCCTCCTCTGTCGCCATTTGAATGCGTCTTGGTCTTAAAATGTTAGTATTTGGGATGTTGATTGTCACATGATAATGTATTGTCACTGTGTATGATATAACACTAATAGCTGTTTGAGCCCACGCATGATGGGCCTTTCTCATGATAACATCAAATACATTACCTTATAAGGACAAGATGGCTGTTCTGGAGAGAGCCAAAAACTTGAGAGGAGCCAACATCATCAACGAGGACTACTCGGAAGCTGGGCACTAGAGGCGGAAAGAACTTATCCCAGCCATGAAAGCTACCAGAGAGCATGGGGACATTGCTTACATCTGCTAGATTAGACTAGAAGTTTAATAGTCACATGTACAGGGTTGCAGGTGTATTGGCAAGGTACAGTGAAAATCAATGCAGGTCCAAAATTAAATAAAAACAAACATGTAATAAAGAATAGAAATAAAATATACACAACTGAGCAAGAGGACAAGTACATTAGTGTCTAGTTTGAGAAACAGACGCCTCACAAGTCCTCAACTGGCAGCTTTATTCAATAATACCCGCAAAACACCAGTCTCAACGTCAAATCAAATCAAGGTTTATTTGTCACGTGCGCCGAATACAACAGGTGTAGACCTTACAATGAAATGCTTACTTACAGGCTCTAACCAATAGTGCAAAAAAGCTATTAGGTGAATAATAGGTAAGTAAAGAAATAAAAACAACAGTAAAAAGACAGTGAAAAACAGTAGCGAGGCTATAAAAGTAGCGAGGCTACATACAGACACCGGTTAGTCAGGCTGATTGAGGTAGTATGTACATGTAGATATGGTTAAAGTGACTATGCATATATGATGAACAGAGAGTAGCAGTAGCAGTAACGTAAAGAGGGGTTGACGGGTGGTGGGTGGCGGGACACAATGCAGATAGCCCAGTTAGCCAATGTGCGGGAGCACTGGTTGGTCGGGCCAATTGAGGTAGTATGTACATGAATGTATAGTTAAAGTGACTATGCATATATGATAAACAGAGAGTAGCAGCAGTGTAAAAGAGGGTTTGGGGGGCACACAATGCAAATAGTCCGGGTAGCCATTTGATGACCTGTTCAGGAGTCTTATGGCTTGGGGGTAAAAACTGTTGAGAAGCCTTTTTGTCCTAGACTTGGCACTCCGGTACCGATTGCCATGCGGTAGTAGAGAGAACAGTCTATGACTGGGGTGGCTGGGGTCTTTGACAATTTTTAGGGCCTTCCTCTGACACCGCCTGGTGTAGAGGTCATGGATGGCAGGCAGCTTAGCCCCAGTGATGTACTGGGCCGTACGCACTACCCTCTGTAGTGCCTTGCGGTCGGAGGCCGAGCAATTGCCGTACCAGGCAGTGATGCAACCAGTCAGGATGCTCTCGATGTTACAGCTGTAGAACCTTTTGAGGATGTCAGGACCCATGCCAAATCTTTTTAGTTTCCTAAGGGGGAATAGGCTTTGTCGTGCCCTCTTCACGACTGTCTTGGTGTGTTTGGACCATTCTAGTTTGTTGGTGATGTGGACACCAAAGAACTTGAAGCTCTCAACCTGCTCCACTACAGCCCCGTCGATGAGAATGGGGGCGTACACCACCTGGACAGGTCTCTGACCTCCTCCCTATAGGTTGTCTCGTTGTTGTCATTGATCAGGCCTACCACTGTTGTGTCGTCTGCAAACTTAATGATGGTGTTGAAGTCGTGCCTGGCCATGGAGTCATGGGTGAACAGGGAGTACAGGAAGGGACTGAGCACGCACCCCTGGGGGGCTCCAGTGTTGAGGATCAGCGTGGCAGATGTGTTGCTACCTACCCTCACCACCTGGGGGCGTCCCGTCAGGAAGTCCAGGATCCAGTTACAGAGGGAGGTGTTTAGTCCCAGGATCCTTAGCTTAGTGATGAGCTTTAAGGGTACTATGGTGTTGAATGCTGAGCTGTAGTCAATGAATAGCAATCTCACTTAAGTGTTCCTTTTGTCCAGGTGGGAAAGGGCAGTGTGGCGTGCAATAGAGATTGCATCTGTGGATCTATTTGGGCGGTATGCAAATTGGAGTGGGTCTAGGGTTTCTGGGATAATGGTGTTGATGTGAGCCATTACCAGCCTTTCAAAGCACTTCATGGCTACGGAGGTGAGTGCTACTGGTCTGTAGTCATTTAGGCAGGTTGCCTTTGTGTTCTCGGGCAGAGGGACTATGGTGGTCTGCTTGAAACATGTTGGTATTACAGACTCAATCAGGGACATGTTGAAAATGTCAGTGAAGACACCTGCCAGTTGGTCAGCACATGCCCGGAGCACACGTCCTGGTAATCCGTCTGGCCCCCGCAGCCTTGTGTATGTTGACCTGTTTAAAGGTCTTACTCATATCGGCTACAGAGAGCGTGATCACACAGTCATCCGGAACAGCTGATGCTCTCATGCATGCCTCAGTGTTGCTTGCCTCGAAGCGAGCATAGAAGTGATTTAGCTCGTCTGGTAGGATCGTGTCACTGGCCAGCTCGCTGCAGTGCTTCCCTTTGTAGTCTGTAATAGTTTGCAAGCCCTGCCACATAAGACGAGCGTCTGAGCCGGTGTAGTATGATTCAATCTTAGCCCTGTATTGATGCTTTGCCTATTTGATAGTTCGTCGCAGGGCATAGCAGGATTTCTTGTAAGCTTCCGGGTTAGTTACCTTGAAAGCGGCAGCTCTGCCCTTTAGCTCAGTGCGAATGTTGCCTGTAATCCATGGCTTCTGGTTGGGGTAGGTACGTACAGTCACTGTGGGGACGTCGTCCTTGATGCACTTATTGATAAAGCCAGTGACTGATGTCGTGAACTCCTCAATGCCATCGGAAGAATACCTTGAAGTGAAGAGGCGACTCCGGGATGCTGGCCTTCTAGGCAGAGTTGCAAAGAAAAAGTCTCAGAAGAAAGTTATTTGTTTCTGGCCATTTTGAGCCTGTAATCGAACCCACAAATGCTGATGCTCCAGATACTCAAATAGTCTAAATAAGGCCAGTCTTATTGCTTCTTTAATCAGAACAACAGTTTTCAGCTGTGCTAACATAATTGCAAAAGCGTTTATAATGATCATTTAGCCTTTTAAAATGATAAACTTGGATTAGCTAACACAACGTGCCATCTGAACACAGGAGTGAAAGGTTGCTGAATATTTTTTACATTATTTTTTTTTAACCTTTATTTATACAGGTTTTTTCTCATTGCGATAACATCTCTTTTCCAAGAGAGACCTGGTCCAATAGCAGCAGAGGGAACAACGTTTCAGACAAAACAACTTACTAACACAACATTACACTAACACAACATTAAATAAAACTCTAAATACACATACAGCACAACAAAAACATTTTACATTAAAAACAAACGTCTTGACTAAAAACAGCTGGCCTAAAAACAATTACATTCTTCTATGATATATACATCGATCAAGTGTTTAAACTCCACCAACGAAACTAGATCATCACATTTTTAAATGTTCAGGAGAGAATTCCAGGACCACGGATGTCACGTTCGTGTGTATAGACGGACCAAGGCGCAGCGTAAGTAGCGTTCCACATCTTTATTAGAAAGTGAAACTAAACAATAAAGAATAAACGAACCGTGACGACAATGCAGTGCTAACAGGCAACTAAACATAAACAATATCCCATAACCCCCAGGTGGAAAAAATGCTACTTAAGTATGATCCCCAATTAGAGACAACGATCACCAGCTGCCTCTAATTGGGAATCATACAAAATCACCAACATAGAAAATAAACCTAGAAACCCACATAGAAAATATAAACTAGAACAACGACCCAGTCACGCCCTGACCTACTCTACCATAGAAAATAAGAGCTCTCTATGGTCAGGACGTGACAACGGAGCTAAGTAACTAAAGTTATTTTACCATGACCTGTTCTAATTTTTGCTACTGTTAGAAGCAAATCAGAATGGGACCATAATTGATATTTATTTACTGACCTGACTAAAAAAGAACAGAGTATGGCCTTATAAATCAGTGTATACCAGTTTTTAAGCCTACGCAAGGTCAATGACGACCAGCCAACAGCGCTGTAGAGATCACAATGATGTGTTAGACGTTTCTGATTTGTAATGAACCTGAGGGCTGCATGATACACTGAATCAAGTGCTCTCAGGGAGGTGGCTGAGGCCTGCATATATATAACATCACTAAAATCTAAAACCGACAGTAATGTACATCGTACCAGCTCCTTCCTGGCCTCAAAAGAAAAACTAGCCTTATGCCGGTAATAAAATCCTATTTTCAGCTTGAGCTTCCTTATCAAGTTCTCTACATGCACAGTGAAGCTCAGCTGATAATGGGCCTCTGTACACCTAAGTATATATTCCATAAAAAAATCAGCAGTTTCCAGCAACAATAGTCATTTACAACATTAACAATGTCTACAGTGTATTTCTGATCAATTTGATATTATTTTAATGGACAAAAAAAAGTGCTTTTCTTTCAAAAACAAGGACATTACTAAGTGACCCCAAACTTTGGCTATACAGCAGCCTGATGTTCTGGGGGTAGAAGCTCTTGGCCAGTCTTCCAATTTTTGCAATGATGCTCCTGTACTGCCCACATCTTAGTGATGGAAGTGGGGAGAACAGGCCGTGTCTGGGGACTGGGGTCCCTGATTATCTTCTTGGCCGTCCTGCGATACCTGGTGTAGGTGTCCGTGAGTGCAGGCAGTGTGCACCCATGGTGCGTTCGGCTGAGCGTACCACCCTCTATAGCGCCTTGCAGCGGTGGAGTTGCCGTACCGACAGTATGCTCTCAATGGTGCTCCTGTACAACAGGTTAGCTATGCCAGGCTAATTGTCCAGCCCCACATCACACACATACAACTGACACTCACACGTGCCTGATATTAGCAGAACAACATTATTTTCATGCTTCCCCCCTTCATAGTATTTCTATCTCCGATAAGGTATCCAAGAAAGGGCTAAATATAGCATATATTATTAATATACAGTACCAGTCAAAAGATTGGACACACCTACTCATTCAAGGGTTTTTCTTTATTTTTACTATTTTTTACATTGTAGAATAATAGTGAAGACATCAAAACTGTGAAATAACACATATGGAATCATGTAGTAACCAAAAAAGTATTAAACTAATCAAAATATATTTTATATTTGAGATTCTTCAAAGTAGCCACCCTTTGCCTTGATGACAGCTTTGCACATTCTTGGCATTCTCTCAACCAGCTTCATGAGGAATGCTTTTCCAACAGTCTTGAAGGAGTTCTCACATATACTGAGCACTTGTTGGCTGCTTTTCCTTCACTCTGCGGTCCAACTCATCCCAAACCATCTCAATTGGGTTGAGGTTGGGTGATTGTGGAGGCCAGGTCATCTGATGAAGCACTTCATCACTTTCCTTCTTAGCAAATAGCCCTTACACAGCCTGGAGGTGTGTTGGGTCATTGTCCTGTTGAAAAACAAGTGATAGTCCCACTAAGCGCAAACCAGATGGGATGGCGTATCGCTGCAGAATGCTGTGGTAGCCATTGTGGTTAAGTGTGCCTTGAATTCTAAATAAATCACAGAGAGTGTCACCAGCAAAGCACCATCACACCTCCTCCTCCATGCTTCACAGTGGGAACCACACATGTGGAGATAATCCGTTCACCTTCTCTGCATCTCACAAAGACACGATGGTTGGAACGAAAAATCTCAAATTTGGACTCATCAGACCAAAGGACAGATTCCCACCGGTCTAATGTCCATTGCTTGTGTTTCTTGGAACAAGCTAGTCTCTTCTTCTTATTGGTTTCCTTTAGTAGTGGTTTCTTTGCAGCAATTCAACCACGAATGCCTGATTCACAGTCTCCTCTGAACAGTTGATGTTGAGATGTGACTCTTAATTGAACACAGAAGCATTTATTTGGGCTGCAATCTCAAATCAAAGTTTATTTGTCACGTGCGCCGAATACAACAACAGGTGTAGACCTTACAGTGAAATGCTTACTTACAGGCTCTAACCAATAGTGCAAAAAAGGTGTTAGGTGAACAATAGGTAAGTAAAGAAATAAAACAACAGTAAAAAGACAGGCTATATACAGTAGCGAGGCTATAAAAGTAGCGAGGCTGAAGATGCAGTTAACTCTAATGAACTTATCCTTTGCAGCAAAGGTAACTCTGGGGCTTCCTTTCCTGTGGCGGTCCTCATGAGATCCAGTTTCATCACAGCGCTCGATGGTTTTGGCGACAGCAGTTGAAGAAACTTTAAAAGTTCTTGAAATATTCCTGATTGACTGACCTTTACGTCTGTCACGTTCTGACCATAGTAAGTTTTTATTTTCTATGGTAGAGTAGGTCAGGGCGTGACAGGAGGGTGTTTGTCCGTTTTTGTATTTCTATGTTTAGTTTCTAGTTTTGTATTTCTAGGTTGGGTTTTGTTTGGCATGACCTCCAATTAGAGGCAGCCGGTTGTCGTTGTCTCTAATTGGAGGCCATATTTAAGTTGATGTTTGTCCCACTTGTGTTTTGTGGGTGATTATATTTTGTGAGTGTGTTTGTTCCTCCTGCGTCACGGTTTGTTGTTTTGTTCCTTCAGTTTATTTTGTATCGCATTAAGTTTCACTGTCCATGTGGAACGAAACCGATGCTGCATTTTGGTCCGATCATTCGAACAGCCGTGACGTCTTAAAGTAATGATGGACAGTCATTTCTCTTTGCTCATTTGAGCTGTTCTTGCCATAATATGAACTTGGTCTTTTACCAAATAAGGCTATCGTCTGTATGCAGTATGCAGGCCATGGAAGCTTATGCCTGCCCATACCATAACCCCACCACAACCATGGGGCACTCTGTTCACAATGTAATGACTGTCCACGAGAATCCAAATAGGTCAGATCAGGTTTGCAATAAATAACTTCAATCAGACCCCCTCTCACCCGTAGAGAGGGAAGGACATTTTGTTATGTCATAAAACATGTCATAAAGGAAATACTGTAACTTGGAAAGTATACCCACTACATGTATGAAGTTTCCATACTATGCGTTGTGCATGCAATATGAAAAATTATGCAAGTGTTTTTGTTAAGAGAGGGATGTGATTTGAGAAGCTATAAAAGATAATTGTTTTACATAATTTTGCAAAGTGAGTAGTCACCGCCCCGAAGTGAGGTCAGAGAGTGTGTCAGCCTGCCAGATCCACCCCTTTTGCGTAAAAGGTATAAATGATGGGTTAAGAAAAAAAAACATTAGACCAGAAAAGCGTCAAGCGGCAGCTACATATTTGAACTTTGAATCTCAACACGAGATGGAGACTATAAACTCACCTCCCGGACAATCACTGATACGGCTGATTAGCTGACCTAAGTTAAGTATCTTCTAAATAGAATTGAAGTAGCACCATCCTGTTACTCTGCTCAAACCATTGTATTATGCTACTCTCATCACCCCACTGGGAAACCATCAATACGGCTGGCTAGCCTATCTTTAAAGAAGCATCTTCAAGAGCGAATGGAAGGAAAATCAACTCTGTAGTTCTGTTCATGGCGACATGACACGACACGTCACCGGATACCGGACAACAATGGAGAATAGAAGAGAATAGAAGAAGAACAATAAAAGACTTGTTGGAACCTTTCGGACAATCAGAGCCTTACAAGCGTACCGCAAAAAGCCCCAAACCCCTTACCAAGGCTGCTCTGTTCAGGCATTTCACGTAAATACATTCATGATTTCTTACTCAAAGTGGGTGGCGGTACGTGTGCAAAGTATATGGTTAATATAGGTGAGAGTAGTTTCTGAATTTACCAATGGTGTCTCTGTCCCTCTCCATCTCTTCTTTAACAAGCTTCAAAGTTGTTGGCTTTCCGCTAGGAACCTGTTTTCAGCGTATTATGTCTCCAGTCAATAACCGGTGCAGAGTGTGTATGTTTATCCTGTGTTCCCATTTAATTAGCCAGTAAATAAATAATATAACCAATTTGTGTAGGGAAACTGAATGCCTTCAACTGTACAACTGAATGCCTTCAACTGAAATATGTCTTCCACATTTAACCAACCCTTCTGAATCAAAGAGGTGCGGGGGGCTGTCTTAATCGACATCCAAGGCGCCTGGGGAACAACTGCCTTGCTCAGGGGCAGAACAACAGATTTTTAAAAGCAACCTTTTGGTTTACTTGCCCAAGTATCTAACCACTAGGCTACCTGCCGCCCCTAGTACTGTAGTACTGAATCACAAGTAAGGCTCGGGTTTTTGCAGATGCAAGGAGGTTACAACTGTTCAGACTGATGATACGAGGTTATGATTAATAAGTGGACTGTTTATAGATGTGATTAATGTTTAATGTTGAAGTCAAGTCACGACAACAACGTTGACATCAGCAAACCGCTCGCCCACACGACACAATCTGCCCGCTACAGTTGAAAGCGGGATTCATCCCTGAAAAGCACACTTCTCCAGTGTGCCAGTGGCCATCGAAGGTGAGCATTTTCACACTGAAGTCGGTTAAGACGCCCAAACTGCAATCAGGTCAAGACCCTGGTGAAGGTGACGAGCATGCAGATGAGCTTCCCTGAGATGGTTTCTGACAGTTGGTGCAGAAATTATTCTGTTGTGCAAACCCACAGTTTCATCAGATGTCCAGTGGCTGGTCTCAGACGATCCTGCAGGTGAAGAAGCCAGATGTGGAGGTTCTGGGCTGGCGTAGTTCCATGTGGTCTGCGGTTGTGAGTCCGGTTGGATGTACTGCCAAATTCTCTAAAACTATGTGGACAATGAACATGCAATTATCTGGCAACAGCTCTGGTGGACATTCCTGCAGTCAGCATGCAAATTGCACACTTGAGACATCTGTGGCATTGTGTGACATAACAGCACATTTTAAATCAAATCAAATTTTATTGGTCACATACACATATTTAGCAGATGTTATTGCAGTTGTAGCGAAATGCTTGTGTTCCTAGCTCAAACAGTGAAGTAGTATCTAACAATTCACATCAAAACACAAATCTAAAAGTAAAAGAATGTAATTAAGAAATATATAAATATTAGGACTAGCAATGTCAGAGTGGCATTGACTAAAATACAGTAGAATAGAATACAGTATATAGATATGAGATGAGTAAAGCAGTATGTAAACATTATTAGAAACTTCCGACGGAGATGGCCGCCTCGCTTCGCGTTCCTAGGAAACTATGTAGTATTTGTTTTTTATGTGTTATTTCTTACATTGTTACCCCAGGAAATCTTAGGTTTTATTACATACAGTCGGGAGGATCTATTGGATATAAGAGCATTGTCAACTCACCAACATTACGACCAGGAATATGACTTTCCCGAAGCGGCTCCTCTGTTTGGTCCACCACCCAGGACAATGGATTGGATCCCAGCCGGCGACCCAAAACAACGGGGCCGACGGAGCGGTCTTCTGGTCAGGTTCCGTAGACGGGCACATCGTGCACCGCTCCCGAGCATACTACTTGCCAATGTCCAGTCTCTTGACAACAAGGTAGATATAATCCGAGCAAGGGCTGCCTTCCAGAGAGACATCAGAGATTGTAACGTTCTTTGTTTCACGGAAACATGGCTCACTCGGGATACGTCATCAGAGTCAGTACAGCCACCTGGCTTCTTCACGCATCGCGCCAACAGAAACAAACATCTCTCTGGTAAGAAGAAGGGCGGGGGTGTATGTCTTATGATTAACGAGACGTGGTGTGATCATAACAACATACAGGAACTCAAGTCCTTTTGTTCACCTGACCTAGAATTCATTACAATCACATGCCGACCGCATTATCTACCAAGAGAATTCTCTTCAATCATAATCAGTCGTGTATATCCCCCCCAAGCAGACACATCGACAGCCCTGAAAGAACTTAATTTGACTCGATGTAAACTGGAAACCACATATCCTGAGGCTGCATTTATTGTAGCTGGGGATTTTAACAAGGCTAATCTGAAAACAAGGCTCCCTAAATTTTATCAGCATATCGAATGCGCGACCCAGGCTGGCAAAACCCTGGATCATTGTTATTCTAACTTCCGCGATGCATATAAAGCCCTCCCCCGCCCTCCTTTCTGAAAATCTGACCACTACTCAATTTTGTTGCTCCCAGCCTATAGACAGAAACTAAAACAGGAAGCGCCAGTGCTCAGGTCTGTTCAACGCTGGTCCGACCAATCGGATTCCACGCTTCAAGATTGCTTCGATCACGTGGACTGGGATATGTTCCGCATAGCGTCGGACAATAACATGGATGAATACGCTGATTCGGTGAGCGAGTTTATTAGCAAGTGCATCGGTGAAGTTGTACCCACAGTGTCTATTAAAACATTCCCCAACCAGAAACCGTGGATTGATGGCAGCATTCGCGCAAAACTGAAAGCGCGAACCACTACTTTTAATCAGGGCAAGGTGATCGGAAACATGACCGAATAAGAACAGTGTAGCTATTCCCTCTGCAAGGCAATCAAACAAGCAAAGCGTCAATATAGAGACAAAGTAGAGTCGCAATTCAACGGCTCAGACACGAGAGGTATGTGGCAGGGTCTACAGTCAATCACGGACTACAAAAAGAAAACCAGCCCCGTCGCAGACCACGATGTCTTGCTCCCAGACAAACTACACAACTTCTTTGCTTGCTTTGAGGACGATACAGTGCCACTAACATGGCCCGCTACCAAAACCTGCGGGCTCTCCTTCACTGCAGCCAACGTGAGTAAAACATTTAAACGCGTTAACCCTCGCAAGGCTGCCGGCCCAGACGGCATCCTCAGCCGTGTCCTCAGAGCATGCGAAGACCAGCTGGCTGGTGTGTTTACGGACAATCCTTATCCCAGTCTGCTGTTCCCACATGCTTCAAGAGGGCCACCATTGTTCCTGTTCCCAAGAAAGCGAAGGTAACTGAGCTAAATGACTATCGCCCCTTAGCACTCACTTCCGTCATCATGAAGTGCTTTGAGTGACTGGTCAAGGACCATATCACCTCCACCCTACCTGACACCCTAGACCCACTCCAATTTGCTTACCGCCCCAATAGGTCCACAGACCGCATTAACCCTCGCAAGGCTGACGGCCCAGACGGCATCCCTTGCCACGTCCTCAGAGCATGCGCAGACCAGCTGGCTGGAGTGTTTACGGACATATTCAATCTCTCCCTATCCCAGTCTGCTACCCCACTTGCTTCAAGATGTCCACCATTGTTCCTGTACGCAAGAAAGCAAAGGTAACTGAACTAAATGAATATCGCCCCTTAGCACTCACTTCTGTCATCATGAAGTGCTTTGAGTACTTTTTTTAACAAGCTTTTCACTACACCCACAATAACATCTGCTAAATATGTGTATGCGACCAATAACATCTTATTTGATTCGACCTGTGTAATGTTCATTCTGTTTAGTCAGCTTCTTGATATGCTACACCTGTCAGGTGGATGGATTACGCTCACTAATAGAGATGTAAACAAATTTGTGCACAACATTGTAGGGATATAATATTTTTGTGCTTATGGAGCATTTCTGGGATCTTTTATTTCAACTCATGAAACATGGGCCCAACACTTCATATGTTGTATTTATATTTTTGTTCAGTGTGTATCATCCACGTGTATTGATCACATACCCACTGGATGTACTGACCATACTAAAGAGGACATATCTAGAAAAGCCAAAGTTCCATAGGCTGAGCCTAAAATAGTGTATAAGCGATTATACAACATGCTTTGTACCGATTTCTATGTTGAAGATACAAAAAGTATTTGTTGGTCTGATGGGTGTAATGAGGAGCATCCAGATGTTGCACTTTATGCATTTATAAAAAAACAATTCTTCCAGTTATTGATAAGCATACACCTATAAAGAACTGGACTGTTAGAACTGTTAGAACTGTTAAAGCCTCCTTGGGCAAACTTACTGAAAATTGAAAAATTGTGACTAAACTGAACAAAAATAACAAGAAATTGTGTTATGAAACCAAGATACTTTATATAATTTATGATGGAAAAAAACTTTGGAATACTTTAAATGAAATTATGGGCAGAAAGACTAATTCAACTCTAATCTTTAATTGAATCAGATGTCTAGTTTATCAGAAAACCTTTTGATATTGCCAATTTATTTAATGACTATTTAATTGGCAAAGTAGGCAAACTTAGGCATGAAATGCAAACAATGAACTGCGAGCCATCATATTCATGCATCAAATACTTAATAATGAAGGAAACGCATTGTAATTTTGAATTTTCTTAAGTTAGTGTGTCTGAGGTGGAAAAATGTATTGTTGTCCATCAATAATGAGAAACCACCAAGTATTGACAACTTAGAGGGAAAGCTACTTGAGGATAGTAGCTGTCACGGTTGTCTAAAGGATCGGACCAAAGTGCAGCATGGTTGTAGTTCCACATATTTATATTTATTTATTTATTTATTTATTCCGTGAAACGTTGCAATACACAAATAACTTGAACAACAAACCATGACGCAGACAGAAATAAACACTCACTCAAAATATAATAACCCACAAACCCAAGTGGAAAAAAACCCTACTTAAATATGATCTCCAATTAGAGACAACGAGGACCGGCTGCCTCTAAATGGAGATCATCCCCCAAAAAAACAATATAGAAATAGAAACCTAGAATAACCACATAGAAATAGATAACATAGAACACCACCCAAAAACACTCCCTGACCTACTCTACTATAGAAAATGACATCTTACAAGTGTCAGGACGTGACAGTAGCGGACTATTTTGCCATTCCTATTTGTCATATCTTTAATCTGAGTCTGGAATATTTTTCTTATTGTCAGACCTGGAGGGAAACCAAAGTCATTTCGCTACCCAAGAATGGTAAAGTACCCTTTACTGGTTCTAACAGCCGACCATTCAGCTTGCTGCTGACTCTTAGCAAACTTTAGGAAAAAATTGTGTTTGACCAGATACAATGCTATTTCTCTGTAAACAAGTTAACATATTAACATATTTTCAGCATGCTTATAATGAGGGGCACTCAACATGTACTGCACTGACACAAATGACTGACGATTAGTTACTAAAAGAAATTGATAGCAAGAAGATTGAGGAAGCTGTGTTGTTAGATTTCAGTGCAGCCTTTGATATTATTGACCATATACTGTTATTGAAAAAACGTACGTATGTGTTCAACCTCTGCCATATTGTGGATTCAGAGCTACCTAATATAACAGAGGGTTTTCTTTAATGGAAGCTCATTTTAATGTTAAACATATGAAGTGTGGTGTACCGTAGGGGAGCTCTCTTGGCCCTGTACTGTTTTATATTTTTACTAATGACCTACCACTAGCCTTAAGTAAAGCCTATGCATCTATGTATGCTGATAATTCAACATTATACACGTCAGCAACCACTGCTAGTGAAATCACTGCCCTAAACAAAGAGTTGCAATCAATTTTAGAATGTGTGGCCATTATTAATAAACTAATCCTGTACATCTCTAAAACTAAAAGCATTGTATTTGGTAGAAATCATTCCCTAAGTTCTAGACCTCAGCTGAATCTGATAATGAATAATATGGCTGTTGTGCAAGTTGGGGAGACTAAATTACTTGGTGTCTAGCTCCCTGGTGTACAGACAATACCCGAGCCCTGAAGCAAGCTTCCAGAAAATTTGAAAAGAAATGGCGGTACACCAAACTGGAAGTCTTCCGATTAGCTTGGAAAGACAGTACCGTGCAGTATCGAAGAGCCCTCACTGCTGCTCGATCATCCTATTTTTCCAACTTAATTGAGGAGAATACGAACAAAATAAAATGTATTTTTGATACTGTTGCAAAGCTAACTAAAAAGCATCATTCCCCAAGCAAGGATGGCTTTCACTTCAGCAGTAAATTCATGAACTTATTTGACGAAAAGATCATGATCATTAGAAAGCAAATTACGGACTCCTCTTTAAATCTGCGTTTTTCTCCAAAGCTCAGTTGTCCTGAGTCTGCACAACACTGCCAGGACCTGAAATGCTTCAGTCTGGTTTTAGACCTCATCATAGCACTGAGACTGCACTCGTGAAGGTGGTAAATTACCTTTTAATGGCGTCAGACCAAAGCTCTGCATCTGTCATCGTGCTCCTAGACCTTAGTGCTGCTTTTGATACCATCGATCACCACATTATTTTGGAGAGATTGGAAACCCAAATTGGTCTAAATGGACAAGTTCTGGCCTGGTTTAGATCTTATCTATCAGAAAGATATCAGTTTGTCTCTGTGGATGGTTTGTCCAACTGTAAATTTCGGTGTTCCTCAAGGTTCCTTTTGGGACCACTATTGTTTTCACTATATACATTACCTCTTGGTGATGTCATTCGGAAACATAATGTTAACTTTCACTGCTATGCGGACGATACACAGCTGTACATTTCGATGAAACATGGTGAAGCCCCAAAATTGCCCTCCCTGGAAGCCTGTGTTTCAGACACAAGGAAGTGGGTGGCGACAAATTTTTGCTTTTAAACTCGGACAAAACAGAGATGCTAGTTCTAGGTCCCAACAAAAAAATAGATCTTCTGTTGGATCTGACAATTAATGTTGATAGTGGTCTCAAATAAAACTGTGAAGGACCTCGACGTTACTCTGGACCCTGATCTCTCTTGACGAATATATCAAGACTGTTTCAAGGACATTTTCTCATCTACGTAACATTGCAAAAATCTGAAACTTTCTGTCCAAAAATTATGCAGAAAAATGTATCCATGCTTTTGTCACTTCTAGATTAGACTACTGCAATGCTCTACTTTTTGGCTTCCCGGAAAAAGCACTAAATAAACTTCAGTTAGTGTTAAACACGCCTGCTAGAATCTTGACTATAACCAAAAAATGCACTGGCTTCCTGTTAAGGCAAGGGCTGATTTCAAGGTTTTACTGCTAACCTACAAAGCATTACATGGGCTTGCTCCTACCCATCTTTCTGATTTGGTCCTGCCGTACATACCTACACGTACGCTACGGTCACAAGACGCAGGCCTGCTTATTGTCCCTAGTATTTCTAAGCAAACAGCTGGAGGCAGGGCTTTCTCCTATAGAGATCCATTTTTATGGAATGGTCTGCCTATCCATGTGAGAGACGCAGACTCGGTCTCGACCTTTGTCTTTATTGAAGATTAATCTCTTCAGTAGGTCCTATTATTGAGTGTAGTCTGGCACAGGGGTGTGAAGGTGAACGGAAATGCACTGAAGCGACGGTTGCCTTTGCTGTCTCTGCCTGGCCGGTTCCCATCTCTGCCTCTAACCCTTTTACGGGGGCTGAGTGACTAGCTTGCTGGTGCTCTTCCATGCCGTCCCTAGGAGGGGTGCGTCACTTGAGTGGGTTGAGTCATTGACGTGATCTTCCTATGCGGGTTGGCGCCCCCCTTGGGAGATCTTCGTGGGCTATACTCTGACCTGTCTCAGGGTAGTAAGTTGATGGTTTGAGGATATCCGTCTAGTGGTGTGGGAGCTGTCCTTTGGCAAAGTGGGTGGAGTTACAGTTGAAGTCGAAAGTTTACATACACTTAGGCTGGAGTCATTAAAACTCGTTTTTCAACCAGTCCCCAAATTTCTTGTTAACAAACTATAGTTTTTGCAAGTCGGTTAGATCTAATTTGTGCATTGCACAAGTAATTTTTCCAACAATTGTTTACAGGCAGATTATTTAACTTATAATTCACTGTATCACAATTCCAGTGGGTCAGAAGTTTACATACACTAAGTTGACTGTGCCTTTAAACAACTTGGAAAATTACAGAAAAGGATGTCATGACTTTAGAAGCTTCTGATAATTGACATAATTTGAGTCAATTGGAGGTGTACCTGTGGATGTATTTGAAGGCCTACCTTCAAACTCAGTGCCTCTTTGCTTGACATCATGGGGAAATCAAATGAAATCAGCCAAGACCTCAGAAAAAACATTGTAGACCTCCACAAGTCTGGTTCATCCTTGGGAGTAATTTCCAAACACCTGAAGGTACCACATTCATCTGTACAAACAATAGTACGCAAGTATAAACACCAAGGGACCATGCCGCTGTCGTACTGCTCAGGGAGGAGACACGTTCTTTCTCCTAGAGATGAACGTACTTTGGTGCGAAAAGTGCAAATCAATCCCAGAACAACAGCAAAGGACCTTGTGAAGACGCTGGAGCATACAGGTACAAAAGTATCTATCCACAGTAAAACGAGTCCTATATCGACATAACCTGAAAGGCCGCTCAGCAAGGAAGAAGCCACCGCTCCAAAACCATCATAAAAATGCTAGACTACGGTTTGCAACTGCACATGGGGACAAAGATCGTACTTTTTGGAGAAATGTCTTCTGGTCTGATGAAACAAAAATAGAACTGTTTAGCCATAATGACCATCATTATGTTTGGAGGAAAAAGGGGGAGGCTTGCAAGCCGAAGAACACCATCCCAGCCGTGAAGCACGGGGGTGCCAGCATCATGTTGTGGGGGTGCTTTGCTGCAGGAGGGACTGGTGCACTTCACAAAATAGATGGCATCATGAGGCAGGAAAATGATGTGGATATATTGAAGTAACATCTCAAGACAGTCAGGAAGTTAAAGCTCAGTCGCAAATGGGTCTTCCAAATGGACAATGACCCCAAGCATACTTCCAAATTTGTGGCAGAATGATTTAAGGACAACAAAGGTAAGGTATTTGAGTGGCCATCCCAAAGCCCTGACCTCAATCCTATAGAACATTTGTGGGCATAACTGAAAAAGCGTGTGCGAGCAAGGAGGCCTACAAACCTGACTCGGTTACACCAGCTCTGTCAGGAGGAATGGGCCAAAATTCACCCAACTTATTGTGGAAGCTTGTGGAAGGCTACCCGAAACCTTTGACCCAAGTGAAACAATTTAAGGGCAATGCTATCAAATACTAATTGAGTGTATGTAAACTTCTGACCCACTGGGAATGTGATGAAAGAAATAAAATCTGAAATAAATAATTCTCTCTACTATTATTCTGACAATTCACATTCTTAAAATAAAGTGGTGATCCTAACTGACCTAAGACAGGACATTTTTACTAGGATTAAATGTCAGGAATTGTGAAAAACCGAGGTTAAATATTTGGCTAAGATGTATGTAAACTTCCGACTTCAACTGTATATCCTGCCTGGTTGGCCCTGTCCGGGGGTATCGTCGGACGGGGCCACAGTGTCTCCCGACCCCTCCTGTCTCAGCCTCCAGTATTTATGCTGCAATAGTTTGTATTGGGGGCTAGGATCAGTCTGTTATATCTGGAGTATTTCTCCTGTCTTCTCCGGTGTCCTGTGTGAATTTGAGTGTGCTCCCTTTAACTCTCTCTTTCTCTCTTTTCTCTTTTTCCTCTCTTCTCTCGGAGGACCTAAGCCCTAGGACCATGCCTCAGGACTACCTGGCCTGATGACTCCTTGCTGTCCCCAGTCCACCTGGTTGTGCTGCTGCTCCAGTTCCAACTGTTCTGCCTTCGGCTATGGAACCCTGACCTGTTCACCGGACGTGCTACCTTGTCCCGGGCCTGCTGTTTTCGACTCTCTCTCTCTACCGCACCTGCTGTCTCTAACTCTGAATAATCGGCTATGAAAAGCCAACTGACATTTACTTCTGAGGTGCTGACCTGTTGCACCCTCTACAACCACTGTGATTATTATTATTTGACCCTGCTAGTCATCTATGAACGTTTGAACATCTTGGCCATGTACTGCTATAATCTCCACAGCCAGAAGAGGACTGGCGACCCCTCAGAGCCTGGTTCTTCTCTAGGTTTCTTCCTTTCTAGGGAGTTTTTCCTAGCCACCGTGCTTCTACATATGCATTACTTGCTATTTGGTGTTTTAGGCTGGGTTTCTGTATAGCACTTTGTGACATTGGCTAATGTAAAACGGGCTTTATAAATACATTTGATTGATTGATTGGTGTTACCTTAGATTGTAAACTGTCATGGTCAAAACATTGATTCAATGAAAGTAAAGATGGGGAGAGTTCTGTCTGTAATAGAGATGCTCTGCTGTTTTGACACCACATGCTACAAAGAAAGTCCTGCAGGCTCTAGTTTTATCTTATCTTGATTATTGTCCAGTCATATTGTCAGGTGCTGCAAATAAGGACGTAGAAAAACTGCAGCTGGCCCAGAACAGAGCGGCACATCTTGCTCTTCAATGAAATCAGAGGGCTAATATTAATACTATGCATGCCAGTATCTCTTGGTTAAAAGTAGAGGAGAGACTGACTGCATCGCTTCTTGATTTTATAAGAAAATAGTTTGAAAATTCCAAATTGTTTGCATAGTCAACTTACACACAGCACTGACACACACACGTACCTCACCAGACATGCCACCAGGGGTCTTTTCATAGTCCCTAAATATGACATAAACAAAATTCCACCTGTTTTACCTTGTTGATATGGATCTGAGAGGTTGTTCAAGTGTGTTCCCAGCCAGAGTATGTGAGCAGAGAGGAGCTGGAGTGGAGCAAGGAGCAGAGTGTGCCCAATTTGACTGGACTGTGGAGTGAAATTCCCAAAAGTTGGAGTGTCGCCTTCTCGCCTGCTCCAATTTCGCTCCAGTAGCGCTCACTTCTCGAGCTCAGGGCATAATAGCCCTAGCCTGCATTTGTAGTCTACTTGTGTGCTACCATAGCCCCTTGCTTCAGCTATTGTCATGGAGTTCGCTAAATATTTTCATAAAGAAACCGATAAAACACACAGGTGCTAAATCAAGATGACTTACAAAGATGAGGACCTAGAGCAAGAGAGGTAGTGCGGTGATGCAGTGTCCACAACTAAATAATCATTGTGGAATCTGAAAAGACACTTATTCCAAAAGCATGATGGTGTACTTACTATGCGCATATGCTAAAAGAAATCAACGAGGTGGGTACATAACTAAGTGTGTCATTGTAGCAAAATATTTATTGTCACGTCCTGACCAGCAGAGGGAGTAATTGTATTAGTTTTGGTCAGGATGTGGCAGAGGGTTTGTGTTTTTGTATGTATTTCTACGTTCTGTCTAGTTTAGTTTTCTATGTTTAGGTTTGGGTGTTGGACTCTCAATTGGAGGCAGGTGTTTCTAGTTGTCTCTGATTGAGAGTTCTATAATTAGGTGTGTGTTTGGTTTGGGTTTTGTGGGTAGTTGTTTTTGCATTGCTTTTAGTATAGCCTGCAAGACTGTTGTAGTGTCGTGTTTCTTTGTTTTTTTTGTGTTCACTAATAAATAACAATGATGAGCACGCAACCCGCTGCGCCTTGGTCCATTACTGACGACAGATGTGACAGAACTACCCACCATACCAGGACCAAGCAGCGGAGGAATTCTGGCGAGGACTGGGGAACATGGCGGGTAAGGGAGCCCGAGAGGCAGCCCCAATACATTTTTTTGGGGGGGGCACAAGGGCTGTTTGGCGGAGTGAGATTGGAGACCCAGGCCAGCTCCCCGTACCCTTTTTGGACAGAAACAGACTGGACAGGTCCCGTGCTTTGGGGTAGGTGCTGTGGTGAGGCCTGGTATTTTCAGGCCGGTATGCGCAGTACCAGCGCCCCGCATGTGCCAGGGGAGAGTGGGCATCAAGCCTGAAGGGGTGATGCCAACCCTGCGCTCGAGACCGCCAGTGCGCCTCTACGGTCCAGCGTTTCCCGCTACACGCACTAGCCTTGAGGTGCGTGTCTCCAGGCTGGCACGTCCTGTACCAGCCCCACGCATCAGGCATCTAGTGCGTCAGCCCAGCCTCGCCAGTCTGGGGCCGCCAGAGTGGCCCGCCTGTCCTCCGGCCCAGCCCGAGTGGCCCGCCTGTCCTCCGGCCCAGCCCGAGTGGCCCGCCTGTCCTCCGGCCCAGCCCGAGTGGCCCGCCTGTCCTCCGGCCCAGCCCGAGTGGCCCGCCTGTCCTCCGGCCCAGCCAGAGTGGCCCGTCTGCCCGGCGCAGCCATCGGCGCCACCTAAGTGGGCGATGCCGAAGGTGGAGCGAGGTCCACGTCCCGCACCTGAGCCGCCTCCTATATAGGTGGGTTGGGGAGGGGGGGTGTAGCACAGTGCCATCGTTGACGGCAGCCACCCTCCCTTCCCTCCCTTTAGTTTAGGGGGATATTTTTTGTTGTTTGGGGGTTTTTGTCTTTTCTTTTAGGTGCAGTCGGGGTCTGCACCTTTAGGGGGGGGGGGGGGGTACTGTCACGACCTGACCAGCAGAGGGTTTGTGTTTTTGTATGTATTTCTACGTTCTGTTTAGTTTTCTATGTTTAGGTTTGGGTGTTGGACTCTCAATTGGAGGCAGGTGTTTCTAGTTGCCTCTGATTGAGAGTCCTATAATTAGGTGTGTGTTTGGTTTGGGTTTTGTGGGTAGTTGTTTTTGCATTGCTTTTAGTATAGCCTGCAAGACTGTTGTACTGTCGTGTTTTTTTTTGTGTTCACTAATAAATAACAATGATGAGCACGCAACCCGCTGTGCCTTGGTCCATTCCTGACGACAGATGTGACATTTATTAACTAAACATCAGATCTCGTAAATGTTTAGTTCATTTTCGTTCTATTATCTATACAATAGTCCAGGGTTCATCAACACATTTTTTTCTAAGCTAATAGTCGGCGGGCCAGAACATAATTTGTATATAATATTAGCACAGTTAGTTGACCTACACTACAAATTGAACAACATTTTTAATACATCTGATTAGTACATAATACATTCTGTGACAATAACATAATGAATTCGATCTGATTACGCTCATATCATCATGTCTCTATTCAATGATAATCTTTTTCTATTTCTCTGTGCGTTCATTGGTGGGGGAAAAACAGGTCTACAAAGCCTACTGTAGGCTACACTACTTTTTTTAACAACATTTGTTCAGAATAATTAGCTTGATAGCAAGAGAAAATGTTGCTCTCAAAAAGTATCAAAAGCAGTTAAGAATGTACAGAGAGATATGCGTTCATCTTATCATCTTTTGGCCAAAATTGAATTCTACAAATGAATTCAAAGGCAATAATAAGTCGTTTTTCATTTGATTTGTATTTCATTTTAAATAAGTCACAGTCCATATGCGCAACTTATAGACTATAGGGGTTTAATACAACAAAATGTTGTTTAAATGCTGAGTGCTTTATGTCCCTACCAGCCTATTGTGTTGCACTCGCAAATGCTTCACAATGTATTTCTTAGTACGCTATAGCCTTGAAACAACTTAAATAAAGTAGCCTAACTAATTCATTTTCATTCCTTCTTAGTCTCCCTGTCTGGCTCCTGACCTATTTAGTGTGTATATGCTGTTTAATATGACATGTAGCCTATTTGAAATTATGTTTGCTTCTTACATTCACCTTTTCATGTTTATTCAACTACTTTTCATTCAAATCCACATGGTTTGGTTTCAATACTTAAAAACCAATTGTTAGGTCCAGGTAGTCACAAAAAAATAGATGGGTGTTGGTTAAATTGTAAATTGTAATGGAGAGAAATTTGTGGAGATGCAGTTTTTTTTTCCTGTGAGTGTGGAGCGTTTTTTTTTGCGGAGCAGTAGGAAAGGACATGGAGCACTGGAGTGATGCGCAAGCACCGCTCGATGAGCGATGAGCGGGATTTCCAACCGCTCAACTCCGCTTATATGCTCTGTACCCAGCTGATACACAATACACAAGGGGGCATTAATTTGTCCCAAGAAGCTATTCACTTCTGTTCACTAATGGCTGGTGTGTGCATTAGTCTGCTCTCGAGTCTGAAGCAGGGGATGGTGAGATTGGGTCATAGATAGATTTTCCCTCTAGGCAGCTTTTCCCATGGATCCTAGCTCTCCTATTGGCACTTGCATCCTTTTCACATCGCATTGGAAGGGAAAGGGGATTCATTGATAAGCCGTTACTAATCCTTCAGTCTCCCAGGCTGAGAGAGGAGAAAATGAGTGAGAATACTTAACCAGAGGTCTAACCTATTCAAAAGGCTGTAACATTCACATGGCTTACAGTGAAAACAAACCCCACTCAAGTGGGTCTTTTCATATCAAAACCAGCTGGCATTGGAATACAATGAATGATGGCACACCAAGGTTATAAAAATGCTTTACAGTAAAAATTGGATTGTGCTTGTGAGGTAATGGGTCTGCACACACACAGGGACAAATGTATGGGGCTCCCTGAACAGCCTGGCTAGGAGAGATACACAACAGAAGGGAATCCGTCTTCCTGTAATGCAATAAATGGAGTCTAGGCTCACCAGAGAGCAACTGCTCTTAAGTGGAAAAGCTGTTTCACATTGTATTGACATGAAACCCCCAGCAAAGTGCTGACACAAGCGGATGTTCTGAATAGTGCTATCACTATCTTTTTAGGTGCTGGGCTGTCTCCTTGGCTGAGGCCGCTGCCCGGATTTAAGTAAATGTGACGTACAATGTTTGTTCTTTTTTGTAAAGAAGCTTCGCTATTTGGTGCGTCTGTTATTGAGAATCCACAAGAGGTCTGTATGAGCATTATGGGATATGACTGTCTTGTCAGTTCAATTGCTGATCAAAGGGATCATTTTGGGGGGGGGGGGGGTTGGATGCATCGGCTGTGCTGTGGTTTGAAACTTATAGTAGAGTTCTGTTATTGAAAAAAGGGAATGAAGGAGAATGCGTCACAGGTTACCACGTGGCTTATTTCTATAAACTAAATTAGCCACCAGAAATGTTGCATACTCCTTGTCATAACATAAGTTACAGTAAACTAATTCATAGGAATTGATAGAATTCTATCTACACCACAGTTGACTTGCTAGCTACTTGCTAGCTTGCCTGCTACAGCAAGTAAACAAGGAGCTTGCTATCTGCCAATGGAGATGCAGCGAAGTGATAGGCTAATTGTAATTGTTGATCCATCTTTGCTCATTTTCATCAGTGACGCTAACACTCCATACCGTACAGCTCAGAGTGGAGTCATAACATAACGTGCAGTCAGTAATTGCTGTGATTAAGCAATTTACATTTGCACGCGCAGACTCGGTTCATACTGAAACAGCAGGAAAGTTTTAATGAGGCAACAAAAGACAAAGAAAGACAATTTGTGGTAGCCTAATTATTGCTGTAATGACAAGGAAATTGTGTAATGCTAGGTAGAGTGCTGGAAGTAACATGTACTGCATATAAGCCTTTCTTCCATTGTTAACGGACTTCTACAATACATTTGTATTTGCCTCACACTTCCTGAGTAGTTATATATTCCCAGTGTCTACTCATTGGAATGCAGAGTCAAGATAATAATGACATCCATCTTCTGTTGCCCTCTGCTTAAAAGGATACATACTCCTTAGCGGTGGAGTCGCTGTACCAGGCTGTGAGGCAGCCCGACAGTATGCTCTCAATGGTGTTCCTGTAGAGCAGGTTAGCTATGACAGGCTAATTGTCCACCCTCCCTCCAAAAAGCCTGGGAGTAGTGAAAGCTTCTGGGTCAGTAGCTTCAGCCCCACATCACACACACACACACACTACCCTGGCAGTAAGGTCTAAAGAGGTAGGACTGGTGTGGGTCCTTTTCAAATATTAGAACAGGCTCAACAGCACTCGCTGGGGAGACTGCTGAGAGGGGACCAAACCAAAATATCACCGCCTCGCACCTACCCATTGTGCTCCTCTGTATAATAATACTTTTTAAAATGAGAGTAGCGTTTGTCGCCATGGGAATAGGCCTGGCTGCCGGAAATGATTGAAAGTACAGCAAAACCGAGTTTGAAAAGGTAAAACCCCAGTAATGAGAATTGAAGGCCATTGTTCCTAGGATATCAAAGTTCAATTTCAAGATTCCACATGAGTTATAGCCACAATTACCTTGACGTACTTATTATTAGCATAGCATATTATTATAGAAGAATGAAGTTATTATCAAAATGGAGGAAGAAGTCATTCTCTCTCTGAGCTTGCAAAAATAGGAAGTGTGATAGGCTAATTACTACCATCAAAAATTGGAACAGTCATATAGACTTTAAAGATGCCACTTAAGTTTGTCACTTCCTAGGCAGCTGTTGATTTACATTTGCACATATTCCAGCTACAAGGAAGGCCGCCTTTCCTATGTGAATGAGTTGTGTGCTGTGCTACAGTATTTCCATGTCTTCATTTGAAGGAAGTAAGCAAACCTCTGCAACAGATGAATGAACAATCGTTCCAATGTCCATCTAGAGTGCCCGTTTTTTTCCACCCTATCAGTGGGTGAATGCTCCTCTTGCTCACACAGACACACTTGTGGTGACTGGAGTGTGAAGAGGAAGATGTGTGTCCATCCGTCAGCCTTCCCCACCGGTGCATCTGATGCATTCTTGATCATCACCAGGGATGTAAATGCAAGTAAACACAGTTTACAGACCTTTTTATTTGTGAAATAGCGCTTACTCACATTTTTGTTTGTTAATTATTGTTTACCCACTTATCTCAATTGCATACTCCTCGCATCCTCTCGCCTTGCCTTGCCTTCTCAAAACCCATTGGATTAGAAAGCCAGAGGTCCTCCCCTATGACTTTCTTCTCTAATGGGATTTTTGAAGGAGGTGAGGTGAGAGGAGAGAGATTCTATCAGTATCCTTGTTAGATGCCAGACATAAGTCAATTTTTTAAATGTCCCTCGACTCCTGCCGAGTCAACAGACATCCCCCAAACAAAAAACCTAGACTCTCGGAGAATGAGTACACTGTACAACTGGTAAATAGTCGCTGATATTTCAGTCAGATGGCTAACTGGCTAGCTCAAGGCAGGGCTTTGGCTACTGTTAGCCAGATAGTTAGCCAGATAGCAAGCTATAACTAGCTGCCTAGAAGCATGAAGTGAGAAGCTAACGTTAAATTGAGCCTGACCTTTGCAGGAGCAGTTGACTGAAATGAAGCTATAGCTATATCTTATCAAAATATAGGGTACTATAAATTCTCATAACAAAATAACTTTGCTTTACACAGAGTAGTCAGACAGACAGTGGTGAGGCAGGTTGCAATGCAGGAGGCAAAGGAGAAAGGCAGCAAAGGAGTGAGGAGACAAAGGAGAGGGAGAGGTTAGTAGTACAGTAATACAGTGGTTCCCAAAATTGGGGTCGGGTCCCCTGAAATTTAAATGGAGTCCCCTGAGAGAATCTTTAATCTCATCAAACACATTAATAATTTGTTTCTCTTCAAATGGGTATAGAATACAACCTTTTATAGTCAACTAAGGGCCTTTAACACTGGTGCACTTTACAATACAGAAAACTTAATTGCAGTGCACCTCACATGAGATACTATGAACATGATTAAAAAGATAACACATTTGTATATAAACATCCTACTTTTCTAGACTGTTCTAGTGTCCAGTCCAAATTAACTGTTGGGATGGATTTTGTAAATGTTTTACTTCAGAAAATTAGGTTTTCCCTATAGACCTGCATGAAAATGCATTCAAACAATACAGTTTTAAAAATGTAACATGTTTTGGTTTATATCGGTGGTTGATCGTCTCATCTCGATCGCCCCCCTGGAGTTTATAGTTTACCCACTTTTGTTTTTTTTACCACTACATCACTGATCAGCAAGTGAAAGGAAAGGTAAAATACAAGTGGCTGTACTATAGACAACCCACAACCTTACAATTCCCCCAAACCTCTCCTCAAGTAAGGTTGAGTAAGGTTGTTTCTGGCATCAACCCAGTCTTAAGCTATGATCCAGGAGGAGCATGTCAGTGTATAATGACTATAATCATTCATCAAGACACCTGTAACTGAGCTGCAACCAGCTTGGTTGCTTTCAGAACATTCATTGAACTTTGCATGTAGTCACAATTAAGAGATCACTCCCGGGGAACAAGAGGCGTTCAATATAATCACCTGTGATTTATTGACTTCTCATGGACAGCGTGGAAGAGCACCAGTAAGCCAGTGACTCAGCCCCTTTAATAGGGTTTGAGGCAGAGAATCCCAGTGGAGAGAGGGGAACCGGCCAGGCAGAGACAGTAAGGGTGGTTCGTTACTCCAGTGCCTTTCCGTTCACCTTCACACTTCTGGGCCAGACTACACTCACTCATAGGACTTACTGAAGAGGTGAGTCTTCAATAAAGACTTAAAGGTCGAGACCTAGTCTGCGTCTCTCACATGGATAGGCAGACCATTCCATAAAAATGGAGCTCTATAGGAGAAAGCCCTGCCTCCAGTAGGTTTGCTTAGAAATTCTAGGGACAGTAAGGAGGCCTGCGTCTTGTGACCGTAGCGTACGTGTAGGTATGTATGGCAAGACCAAATCGGAAAGATAGGTAGGAGCAAGTCCATGTAATGCTTTGTAGGTTAGCAGTAAACCCTTGGAAATCAGCCCTAGCCTTAACAGGAAGCCAGTGTAGAGAGGCTAGCACAGGAGTAATATGATCACACTTTTTTGGTTCTCGTCCAGATTTTGGCAGCCGTGTTTAGCACTAACTGAAGTTTATTTAGCTGCCACATGGCCATGCAGTGACAAGCATTACAAAGAAAGATGAGAGAAGAGGTAGGACAGACCAGCGATTGAAAGAATTCTAAATGCAATGGAGGGATTAGGAAGAGAAAGAGTGTGTGTGTAGCGACGAGACAGAAGGAGAGAGAGAAAGAAAGGGTAAATTGGTCACAGCTCAGCACTGTTACAACTCTACCAGCATGCCACCATGATTTCCTTCCCCCTGCGGGAACCTGACATTAACCAATGGGACACATCGTTTAGCCGTGGGCATCGACTTCCACAAGCATGGAGCTCCACAGTCCACTCTGCTAATGTGTCTATTCACGCAGTCTCAGACAAAATCAAATGAATCGAATCAAATGTTATTTGTCACATACACGTTTATCAGATGTTATTGCGGGTGTAGCGAAATGCTTGTGTTTCTAGCTCAAACAGTGCAGTAATATCTAACAATTCACATCAATGCACACAATACACACAACCTAAAAGTAAAAAGAATGGAATTAAGGAATATATAAATATTAGGATGAGCAATGTCAGAGTGGGATAAACTAAAATACAGTAGAATAGAATAAATCAAATCAAATTTATTTATATAGCCCTTCGTATATCAGCTGATATCTCAAAGTGCTGTACAGAAACCCAGCCTAAAACCCCAAACAGCAAGCAATGCATGTGAAAGAAGCACGGTGGCTAGGAAAAACTCCCTAGGAAAAACTCCCTAGAAAGGCCAAAAACCTAGGAAGAAACCTAGAGAGGAACCAGGCTATGAGGGGTGGCCAGTCCTCTTCTGGCTGTGCAGGGTTGATATTATAACAGAACATGGTCAAGATGTTAAAATGTTCATAAATGATCAGCATGGTCAAATAATAATAATCATAGTAGTTGTTGAGGGTGCAACAAGCACGTCCGGTGAACAGGTCAGGGTTCCATAGCCGCAGGCAGAACAGTTGAAACTGGAGCAGCAGCACGGCCAGGTGGACTGGGGACAGCAAGGAGTCATCATACCAGGTAGTCCTGAGGCATGGTCCTAGGGCTCAGGTCCTCCGAGAGAAAGACAGAAAGAGAGAAAGAGAGAATTTGAGAGAGCATATTTAAATTCACACAGGACACCGGATAAGACAAGAGAAATACTCCAGATGTAACAGACTGACCCTAGCCCCCCGACACATAAACTACTGCAGCATAAATACTGGAGGCTGAGACAGGAGGGATCAGAAGACACTGTGGCCCCATCCGATGATACCCCCGGACAGGGTCAAACAGGCAGGATATAACCCCACCCACTTTGCCAAAGCACAGCCCCTACACCACTAGAGGGATGTCTCCAACCACCAACTTACCGTCCTAAGACAAGGCCGAGTATAGCCCACAACGATCTCCGCCATGGTACAACCCAAGGGGGGGCGCCAACCCAGACAGGAAGACCACGTCAGTGACTCAACCCACTCAAGTGACGCACCCCTCCCATGGACGGCATGGAAGAACACCAGTAAGCCAGTGACTCAGCCCCTGTAAAAGGGTTAGAGGCAGAGAATCCCAGTGGAAAGAGGGGAACCGGCAAGGCAGAGACAGCAAGGGCGGTTCGTTGCTCCAGCCTTTCCGTTCACCTTCACACTCCTGGGCCAGACTATACTTAATCATAGGACCTACTGAAGAGATAAGTCTTCAGTAAAGACTTAAAGGTTGAGACTGAGTCTGCGTCTCTCACATTGGTAGGCAGACCATTCCATAAAAATGGAGCTCTATAGGAGAAAGCCCTACCTCCAGCCGTTTGCTTAGAAATTCTAGGGACAATTAGGATGCCTGCGTCTTGTGACCGTAGCGTACGTGTAGGTATGTACGGCAGGACCAAATCGGAAAGATAGGTAGGAGCAAGCCCATGTAATGCTTTGTAGGTTAGCAGTAAACCCTTGGAAATCAGCGGCCAGTGATTTCAAGTCTATGTATATGGGGCAGCAGCCTCTAAAGTACAGGGTTTCGTAACAGGGTGGATGCCGCCAAGTGATGGCTATTTAACAGTCTGATGGCCTTGAGATGATGGACTGAAAAACAGCTCCTCTTGGTCCCAGCTTTGATGCACCTGTACTGACCTCGCCTTCTGGATGATAGCGGGGTGAACAGGCAGTGGCTCGGGTGGTTGTTGTCCTTGATGATCTTTTTGGCCATCCTGTGACATCGGGTGCTGTAGAGAATACCTCCCTATAGTCAGGGGAAAATGACTCTGGATATTATGTAAATTATCATTATAACACAGTACCTTCAAGTTGTATCATGGAAAGCTTTAGAAGCCCTTATAGTGTAGGAAATGTTTTTCTGAAAATCTTTATGTAGCTGTTGTTTCCCTCTGACTTATGGTAGTTTTAAGTGTTTTTAGCCACAGTAGGCAAGTGTGATTTATACTTTATGCTCCAAGTTTGGTCTTACTGTGCTATGCACCTGTCACGTCCTGACCATGGTAAGCTGTTATTTTCTATGGTAGAGAAGGTCAGGGTGTGACAGGGGGGGTTTATTCTATGTTTTCTATGTCTATGTTGTTAGGTTCTAGTTTTGGTATTTCTATGTTGGTTTGTTTGGGATGATCTCCCATTAGAGGCAGCTGGTCCTCATTGTCTCTAATTGGAGATCATACTTAAGTAGGGTTTTTTTTTCCACCTGGGTTTGTGGGATCTTGTTTTTGTATTGCTTAGTGAAGCCTACAGAACGTGACGTTTGTTTTTCCTTTGTTTATTGTTTTGTCTAGTGTTCTGAGTATAATAAATATTTATCATGAGCACTCAACACTTGGTCTACTCCATACAACGAACGTTACAGCACCAACTGAGCTAAGCCCTGAGATACTGTAATTCGTATGTTCAGAAAATCACAGTGTTCACAATTTGTTGTTGCGCTTATAAAACTGCTGTTGAAAACCCGGGCAGACACCACTGTGTGCCCTTTCTGACACCACCGAAAATGTGAATTTCCATTCCTCAGAATAGATTACACCTGACATGGAAAATAGCACAGGACGCACTGTTCAAAGAGAAACAGTGTGGTGCTTGGAACCCTGACAATGTGTTCAAACTTTCTTTATTAATAAAGTACAACATGACAAACTGGTAAACAATCAAATTTATTTATAAAGCCCTTCTTACATCAGCTGATGTCACAAAGTGCTGTACAGAAACCCAGCCTAAAACCTCAAACAGCAAGCAATGCAGGTGTAAAAGCACGGTGGCTAGGAAAAACTCCCAAGAAAGGCCAGAACCTAGGAAGAAACCTAGAGAGGAACCAGGCTGGGTAAGACAGGAACTCCATAACAATAGCTGAAGCGAGGGGCTATAGTAGCACACAAGTAGACAACAAATGCAGGCTAGGGCTGTTATGCCCTGAGCTCGTGAAGTGAGCACTCCTGGAGCGAAATTGGAGAAGGCGACACTCCAACCTTAGGGAATTTCGCTCCACAGTCCAGTCAAATTGGGCACGCTCTGCTCCTTGCTCCACTCCAGCTCCACTCTGCTCACATTCTCTGGCTGGGAACACACTTGAACAACCTCTCAGATCCATATCAACAAGGTAAAACAGGTGGTATTTTGTTTGTGTCATATTTAGGGACTATGAAAAGACCCCTGGTGGCATGTCTGGTGGGGTAAGTGTGTGTGTCAGTGCTGTGTGTAAGTTGACTATGCAAACGATTTGGAATTTTCAAATTCTTTTCTTATAAAATCAAGAAGCGATGCAGTCAGTCTCTCCTCTACTTTTAACCAAGAGATACTGGCATGCATAGTATTAATATTAGCCCTCTGATTTCATTGAAGAGCAATATGTGCTGCTCTGTTCTGGGCCAGCTGCAGTTTTTCTAGGTCCTTATTTGCAGCACCTGACAATATGACTAGACAATAATCAAGATAAGATAAAACTAGAGCCTGCAGGACTTTCTTTGTAGCATGTGGTGTCAAAACAGCAGAGCATCTCCTTATTACAGACAGAACTCTCCACATCTTTACTTTCATTGAATCAATGTTTTGACCATGACAGTTTACAATCTAAGGTAACACCAATCAATCAGTCAAATGTATTTATAAAGCCCCTTTTACATCAGGCAATGTCACAAAGTGCTATACAGAAACCCAGCCTAAAACACCAAATAGCAAGTAATGCATATGTAGAAGCACGGTGGCTAGGAAAAACTCCCTAGCAAGGAAGAAACCTAGAGAGGAACCAGGCTCTAAGGGGTCGCCAGTCCTCTTCTGGCTGTGCCGGGTGGAGATTATAGCAGTACATGGCCAAGATGTTCAAACGTTCATAGATGACCAGCAGGGTCAAATAATAATAATCACAATGGTTGTAGAGGGTGCAACAGGTCAGCACCTCAGAACTAAATGTCAGTTGGCTTTTCATAGCTGATCATTCAGAGTATCTCTACCAATCCTGCTGTCTCTAGAGAGTTGAAAACAGCAGGTATGGGACAGGTAGCACATCCGGTGAACAGGTCAGGGTTCCTTAGCCACAGGCAGAACAGTTGAAACTGGAGCAGCAGCACGCCCAGGTGGACTGGGAACAGCAAGGAGTCATCATGCCAGGTAGTCCTGAGGCATGGTCCTAGGGCTCAGGTCCTCCGAGAGAAAGAAAGGAGATAAAGAGAAAACGAAAGAGAAAGAGAGAAAAAGAAAGAGGGAATCAGAGAGAGCATACTTAAATTCACACAGGACACTAGATAAGACAGGAGAATACTCCAGATATAACAGACTGACTCTAGCCCCCTGACACAAACTATTGCAGCATAAATACTGGCAGCTGAGACAGGAGAGGTCGGGAGACACTGTGGCCCCGTTTGACGATACCCCTGGACAGGGCCAAACAGGCAGGATATAACCCCACCCACTTTGCCAAAGCACAGCCCCCACACCACTAGAGCGATACCTTCAACCACCAACTTACCATCCTGAGACAAGGCCGAGTATAGCCCACGAAGATCTCCCCCCACGGCACAAACCCCCGGGGGGGGGGGGGGGAGGGGGGGGGGGGGGGGGGGTCGCCAAACAGGACAGGAATATCACGTCAGTGACTCAACCCACTCAAGTGACGCATCCCTCCTAGGGACGGCATGGAGAGCACCAGTAAGCCAGTGACTCAGCCCCTGTAATAGGGTTTGAGGCAGAGAATCCCAGTGGAGAGAGGGCAACTGGCCAGGAAGAGACAGCAAGGGCGGTTCATTGCTCCAGTGCCTTTCCGTTCACCTTCACACTCCTGGGCCAGACTACACACCTACTGAAGAGATAAGTCTTCAATAAAGACTTAAAGGTTGAGACCGAGTCTCGAGTCTCAACCTCTCACATGGATAGGCAGACCATTCCATAAAAATGGAGCTCCTTAGGAGAAAGCCCTGCCTACAGCTGTTTGCTTAGAAATTCTAGGGACGGTAAGGAGGCCTGCGTCTTGTGACCATAGCATACGTGTAGGTATGTACAGCAGGACCAAATCGGAAAGATAGGTAGGAGCAAGCCCATGTAATGCTTTGTAGGTTAGCAGTAAACTCTTGGAAATCAGCCCTTGCCTTAACAGGAAGCCAGTGTAGAGAGGCTAGCTCTGGAGTAATATGATCAAATTTTTCGGTTCTACTCAAGATTTTGGCAGCTGTGTTTAGCACTAACTGAAGTTTATTTAGTGCTTTATCCGGGTAGCCGGAAATTAGAGAGTTGCAGTAGTCTAACCTAGAAGTGCCAAAAGCATGGATTCATTTTTCTGCATCATTTTTGGACAGAAAGTTTCTGATTTTTGCAATGTTACGTAGATGGAAAAAAGCTGTCCTTGAAACGGTCTTGATATGTTCGTCAAAAGAGAGATCATGGTCCAGAGTAACGCCGAGGTCCTTCGCAGTTTTATTTGAGACAACAGTTCAACCGTCAAGATTAATTGTCAGAATGTTCTCTTCCCATCGATATAATAATATCATTGCTTCACTGCATTCTTTCAACAGTGCACACATGAACAGCCACAGACAAGGGAGGAATGCTTCCCATTTGCTAGGGAGACATTTGACTCTTATGGGCCCACAACTCTCTGACCCTACCACAGTACACAGGAAGTCGATTCAGGTATAATAACATTCTGGGAGTCAGCCTAGATCATACATATGCCCTTTTACAGTGTGGCCGCAATGCTAACAGGCTGTCTTCAATCTGTTTTCTCACAGCAGTTTAGCCATTTATGCTGAACAGCTAATTCCACATAGTACACAAAGAGGGCTCTTAAGGGTGTGTTTCCAAGGATTTATAAAGACATGGTGAATATCTAGCCGTACATTATGGATATTTTAGTAATGTGTATAGTCCAGCTACTAGTCTGAATGTAGACCATTGATTTCTGATATAAAACTCCACCTTTAGATTTTCACGAAAACAAATAAAAAAAGCCATAAAGCCACAAATTCACAGCCATTCTAGTTCTCGTCAGGTGAGACACTATCCAATCACTTGTTTTATCGAGTATTAAACTCTCTACTCTGTCTCAAGGAGTCAGCCTGTATCTCACACGGCTGCAGAAAGATGACAAACAGAATTAAAGTGACACGGGGGAATTTCAGGACATGTTCCCTGCGATATTAAAGGCCATCCAATCTTTCTCAGATTATCTCTCCCCTGTTGTCTTTCTTTCGGTCTTGAAGCTACAAAGAAAGCTTTACTAAACTGGGAGTTTTCTCCACTGAGACTGCAGGCTATGAGAGAGCAACACATACCGTTTTAATCAATAGCCACCCTCATGAATATGGTGTTTTGATGGGTTTAATTAGCTGCTTCATCCCTAAGAGAGTGCCATAGGGGAATTCCCAGATTAACGATTGCGTTCTGTGTTGGCATACAATCCCATTCAATCCCCTCAATGGGAGACAGAATTAGCCCACGCCTAAACTGTTAGGGTTTGTCCTGCACTGCAGTGGGATCCCACTTCTGACACCAGTGTAATCATGCTTGACTCCATCTTTATTCCCATTACTGTTAGTAGTAGACACCTATTCATTTTGTGGTACTCACAAATGAAGACATGCCTTGCACTAAAAACAATGTCTTCAGGAGTTAATGAAACTCAAATGAACCAAAATGATACCCAGATAACAAATCAATAACAGTTTGAGGGCTTCAGTATATTTTGCGATGGACCTATGTCATGCCATATTAGTCAGTCCAATACGTCTTACAATATACATGATTTCATATTATAGTTTTAGAAAGGTTGATGCTCAGCCACACAACACTGTAGGCTGCACCTGTTCTGTGGTGAAAAACACTACAGCAAAAAGAGGAACCAGCCATATGGTCCCCAGATCCTCTTGATGGAACATGTTTTGAGCTAATACTGCAGATTTATTCAACATCATTACACACCCCCTGAAATACTCTTAGCTACTGTGTGTGACTGAGCATAAAGACCCGTCTCCTTTTCGTTGGCTCAGGAACACAGAAGGTAAACAAGTCTGCCTTGTTAGTGTCAAAAGTAGTTTAATGTACATTCAACCATCTGATCTCCCCAAGGCATAGTCATCCAAGAAGAAAACAAGTCACCGGCATCTTCTAGCCTCTGTAATTTCATACCGTTTGACAATAAAATAATGGCTGTTGAATATATCTGTTGATATCGTAATCACAGGTTGGCCTCACGAGTCTCCATGGATGACTGCTCTCTGGTGGTTCGTTCTGAAAATAAATAAGTTCCTCTCAAAATAGTAATGCAGATCACGCTTGCTGGTAAATGTTATCTCTAAACTGTAAAAGATATGGTCGCCTTGCAATTCAGTCATGTTTGATCGTGCCATTTTTGTTGCAATTTTAGCAAGTCATTTTGGATTGTGGTTGTGTGGCTTCCTAAGAGATATAGACCTTTTTTTTTTATTTTTTATCACAGAATCATTGCAATACCTTCACAACAGGAGCTACTAGTTCATGGGTGCCGAGTTGTGAATCTGTTACGACACCTCCGCTGAAGATGTGACCGTCATCATGAAGGCCATCTTGTAGTAGCAAGGTTATGGATGTTATAGATGTGGAACTCTGTTAGAACATGTCCTATCCATACAATACAACTCTGTTCTAAAAGGCTTTTTAGAAACTCAATTCACATTGTTATACAACTCGTTCCAATTTTTTGTTTCATTTAAATAAAGTATTTTCTTATAGCATTATGTTACTAGCCTGAAAGAACATGATTCTATTGTCTGCTGAAATCATTCGATACGAATACAACTATAGTAAAGTCTACTCTTTACGTTTGATGTGCCTTTTCCAGTTAAAAAAAATAGAACTACATAAGTTGAAATCAGAATGTCACTGGAATTGCTTTAAATTAGAGTTGCTTTAGTCCAATATCGGAGTACGGTAACATGTAGTCTCAGAAACCCAGACCTAGGAGCGACAGCACTAGGTCTGGGAATAATGATGGGTTGTCTTGGTAACTTTGAAAAAAAAAAAAAAAAAGGATACAATTGTTACGGGCCGGGTCCTCTTCAGACAGACAACTCTCCCAACAAATCACAAAGCAGACATGCCAGAACATTGCAATTCGAAACCAAAGTGTGCAGGTAAAGACTTTGCAGTGGTTTTAGTAAAGGTAGTTGATGCAAACTAGCCACTTGCAAAATACACTCATTAACCTATCTTGCTGGCTACTATTTTTGTGTCTGGGGAATGTTTACGCAACAAGGCAGTGATGTAAGAAAGCTGGCTGTCTCAACTCCGTCCTTTCCTCTAGTTTTTGCCAAACTGACATTGTATCCATGCAGACATGTCAGCAGGATCATTGATACATTGTGGGAAGCAACCCGTCTGTCTACCTAACATGGATCTGTGCTGCCAGAGAGGTGTGGGAAGATTTGTGTCTGTCTTCGCAAAGCCACTGTCAAGCTCTGCTAAAATGACATCTAGATTCCGTACTCGGGGCCTCTGTACTTTCAGGGCACTTCATAGATTTCCTTAGTTAAGAGAGCCATTGGATGGAGATTCAATTTATGATCAGTCACATATTAACTTAAAAGCTTATTGAACAAGCAAGCATTTAAAAGTGTATCTAAAAGAATTTACTTTACTATTATTGGGTTATTGTATATTATATAAATAAAATCGTTGAGATAGTTTGGCACCATTTATTGTATTGTCTGGACAGTTGAGAGTTAGCACATTATCAGACATTGAGGTGTAGTGTTTCTGTAGCCATGTTGTCAGACTGTCACCGTGTTGGTGGTACTGGGAGGATATAGAATCCCTCTGCCAGTCCTAATCCACTCCGCACCGACGGCCCAGGCTCCCCATCCCATCTCCATTCCCCCATGTCAAGCAGCACCACGCATTTCCTGGGCCAGACAATGATCGAACCTGGCATCCTCAAAGCAGAGAGACGGACTAGTACACCATGTCTGTCATTGAATTGTCCTTGCAAGGATCCTAAATTGTCCGTCTTTGTTCCACATGTCCTAATTTACTTTCTCTAGTTTTTTTGTACTGAAATCTGCTTTCATTTTCGTAATATTGCGAAACCTAGTAATTATAGGTCTGTGTAGTCTTTGTAATACGGCAGATGTATCAAGTTGTAATACTGTTGTGAAAAAAAAGAAATTGAGCCAAAGATTAAGGTAGAGACTATTTAATGATATAACAGAAAAATCTTTAAAATACAAGCAGCAGCAAGGGAGATCTATCTCTGATTTCACAGGGAAGAACTCAAAGAGTAAAGGATTATATGTCTCATATAGTGTGAGGTTATAATACAATCATATTGTTTCACAACAGATCGCTCAATACAAGCAACAGTTCCAGAACACAATAGCCTTGTGTTAGGATGCAGACATACCAGGAGTCTATAAAAGGCATAACATCACAGTAAAACACACAACATATCCCTTGAGAAGTCACAACAGCTCAAATGACCCGATGACGTGATGGATGGCTAATAAGAATTGAGAGAGCCATGTGAGTGAGAGGTGCTTCGGAGCACGGCGATTGGCAGCCGGGAGAAAGGAATTAAAGTCTTTATGTTCAGCACAAGGGCACAACGGCCACTTTGGCTGCAAGGCATGGATTTTTTTATTTGACATTATGGCCACACCAGGGCTTGAATTTGCCGGCGGCAAAGTGACTACTTTAACAAGGCCAGGTCAGTCTCAGCTACCATATGGGCAATGCCAACACTGAAGTAAGGGCTTGAATAATTTACTGCTGTCTATATAAAAACATAATACCTTACCTTTCACTTCTTTGCCAGGCTGTATATTTTTCAATTTTTCTGGTTTTTATTATTATTTATATCTCATTCCATCAGACTATCATAGACTTTGAATTTAATGAGTCACTCAAAAGTCTGCAGCTAAATGTCACCCATCTCTTGATATTCTCTTTTCATAAGCCCTACAATTCCATTCCATAGTGTTTCCATATCATGTTCAATATTACAAATACTGAAGCTAATCAATGTACCATTTTTTTTGTTACGGTCCTGTCGAAATGACCAATTTAGGGTCGGCACTGAGTGGCACAGTTTCAAACCTATACATCCTTTGAATAATAGTTCCTTAATTGCTCAGTTTTTATATACTGGATTATTTTCTTTTGAGAGACCAATTGTTCATTCAGCTTCTTACCTCTTTAATACCACCGTGTACAGTTGAGACAAAGTTCAAACGGATTTGTGTCCAACACAATGGCTCAGTTTACTGAATTAATCCCAACTAATAATTCAAATTGGGGAGGGGGTACAAACTTTCCTAGTTCTGGGCAATTCCACCAACAGAATGATGCTCAGACTGCAATTTTTTTCCTTTAAAATGTATGCTTAACAAAATCCAGTGATTTCAAAGTTAAATAAACCATACAACTCTATGCAGAAGGACGACTTTTGACAATGTCCACTAAAATCTTACCAAAACACATTTACTTGAAGAACAGTTCAGATGCAAAGTTTGGTAACAGAATAACAGCACAAACAATCATTCTGTTACTAAACTTTGCATCTGTGCTGTTACCATGGAATTGCCCTTCTGTAATGGATGTTACCAGTGCTCTCAGAACTGCTGCAACTAGTCCTCCACTACTATGAACCTCCTATATAGCCCTAAACCCCTTGTAATTCCTTGAAAATTGCATCTGTAAACAGTTCCAAAAACATCCCACCTTTTTAAGTAAAAAATCCTCAGGCTCAAAGAAACAATGTACTGTATGATTAACGCCACAAGAATATTCAATTAACTACCTTGTCTTTTCCATAAAAAAGGAAAATAGTGTGGCAGAGGTGTGGACTCGAGTCACATGACTTGGACTCGCGTCAGACTCGAGTCTCAAATATGATGACTTGCAACTCGACTTTGACACCAATGACTCGTGACTTGACTTGGACTTGAGCCTTATGACTCAACCTGACTTGATACCCTCCCCAAGCCCAAATATTTTAAATTATGCTATTAAAAACAGTGTGCAGCGCATCAACTCTTCATTTAACGGATTACAGTTTGAATCGGACAGCAGCCAATGAAATTGTGCCAGGTGAGAAAAAGTTGAGCATGGCAGTGGAGAGGAACGTCGGCGGGTGAATTCAGATGGAGCCCTTGGAAAGATGATACCCAAAATTAATATTTTCGGATATCAAGACAATGCTGTCTCAACAAAAAACAGATTGCAACTTGCAAAACATGCGGGAAGAAAGTTACAGACGGAGGCGTAACAATTTCCAACTTAGTTCGACATTTGAAGCTGCACAAAGAACGGTAAGTCGTGGCTAATATAGCCGACAGCTATATATTTTATTACTTTACCAGTGTATCATGTAGGCTAACGTAACGTTAAATCAATTAGCCTCCACACAGTCAGTCAGTGCGGGAAAGTGATCATTGCACCCAAGATTGAGCTACAACTGGCTAGGCAGTTGGTAGCCTAATCCTACCTGATGTTACTGCTGTTCCTAAAACCATTGACATACGTTAGCCTACTGTAACCACACAGAGTGTGTGTTAAGGTTGGGCGATTGTGTACAAGCCTACATCGCGTGATTGCACCCCATAGCCATCCTCGATAGTCGATCACTATTGGGGGGGGGCTTTCTCATGGCTACCCATGTATTTCCATGGAAATATAAAGTTTATTTGGAAAGTAATAAATATATAGATATTCTTAAATCTTTCATGATTTACGTAAATGTAATATACTAACTATTACTCTTGTTAAAAATATGAAATGGTATTCTATTTGGTGAAGAGCACATTATGACATGTTTAGGACTCGAAACTCAAAGTTTCGGACTTGAGACTTGACGGTCTTGACTTGAGACTTGACTCGGACTTGCCTGTCTTGACTTGGGACTTGACTTGGGACTTGAGTGCTAAGACTTGTGACTTGTGACTTGAAAAACAATGACTTGGTCCCACCTCTGTAGTGTGGTATTATGTTGTCCTTAAAATTGAATTAAAACAAGGTTGGAGTCAGACAAATCCTGCCTGTGCAGTCACATTCAGATAAGCCTCACACTCTGATTTAATGGGGGGGGGGGGGGGGGGGGGAAACATTGTCAGCAGAGAGAAAATGGAGAGAGAGAGAGAGAGAGAGCGAGAGTGTGGCATGGCCAAGTTTTAACAGAGATTCTCCCTGGTCAATATCTGCCTGTTCAGTTGGGACTGCAGCGAGCGGATTAGCACCGGAAGACACTCACTCAGCATGCAAGGCAAATCAGCCAGTCAACATCAGTCTTTAGTATAGGGGGAGCGGGCCCCTGTCTTCTTGAGCATTGATCTGACGACACACACACACACACACACACACACACACACACACACACACACACACACACACACACACCACACCCACACACCACACACACACACACACACACACACACACACAGGAGAGCAGCCCAAGCAAGGGAGGAAATCTAATCATAGCACTGCAGAAGCCATGTCTGCTGTGAGTTCTGAGACAAAGGAAAATGGGTGTTGAATAGCGTTGCATAGACGCCATCTTTCTAAGCCAACATGTAATATATCACCCGCTCACTCATGACCAAAGAAAAAGGGCAAGAATGAGGTTTCACACTAAAGGATCATTAGTAGTTGACAAGCAAATGGGGTTGATGAATGGGACATGAAAGCCTGTTGTAAGTTTGGTGGCTTGTTAAACCCCAACCAACTTCCTGCCAACTTCTCTCTCTTTGGATTAAAAGGAGTGGATCACTGTATGTCAGGAGAGAATGTGTGTCAGCTACAGTTTAGGCCTTTGCGTAGTAGTAACACGTTCAATGGTTTTTAGAGCGTGTCCGTGATGGTGTTCCAGTCAGACAGGTGCACAGATGTTGGCTTCCCAGGGGGATATGGACTTGCATCAGCATGGTAGGAGAGGGTATGGAAATCAGAACATGAGACGACATCCAGCCTGAGGAAGAATATTTAGGACGGGGAGAGGAGAAGAGGGGGGGGGATGTTTTAACGTCAAAAATGAGTGCTTCCTACACGCTCATGTACCATTCTCAATTATGTGGGAAGTGTCCACAGAATTCAACTTTGATGCATTCAGTAGACAAGATTGTATGCAAACAGTAAAGGCAATGTATTTTACAACAGAAATAGCTAAATACATAACAGCTGTTCATGGCAGCTGTTATTTTAACTGTTGTGTAAATATTAACATATGCTACATAAATGGTTGATTGACAACTTATCAAACTACAGGGTTGACTGAAAACACCCTCAAATTCTATTTTGTTTCTCACAGGGAATTCATTGATCTATTCAAAGATACCATGATCAATGTTAGCGTACTAACATGTTTGGATGTCAAACTCTTTACCTCAAATACAGTTGAAGTCGGAAGTTTAGCCTTAGCCAAATACATTTAAACTCAGTTTTTCACAATTCCTGACATTTAATCCTAGTAAAAATTCCCTGTTTATTTTAAGAATGTGAAATATCAGAATAATAGTAGAGAGAATTATTTATTTCAGATTTTATTTCTTTCATCACATTCCCAGTGGGTCAGAAGTTTACATACACTCAATTAGTATTTGGTAGCATTGCCTTTAAATTGTTTAACTTGGGTCAAACGTTTTGGGTAGCCTTCCACCAGCTTCCCACAATAAGTTGGGTGAATCTTGGCCCATTCCTCCTGACAGAGGTGGTGTAACTGAGTCAGGTTTGTAGGCCTCCTTGCTCGCACAAGCGTTTTCAGTTCTGCCCACAAATGTTCTATGGGATTGAGGTCAGGGCTTTGTGATGGCCTCTCCAATACCTTGACTTTGTTGTCCTTAAGCCATTTTGCCACAACTTTGGAAGTATGCTTGGGGTCATTGTTCATTTGGAAGACCCATTTGCGACTGAGCTTTAACTTCCTGACTGTCTTGAGATGTTACTTCAATATATCCACATCATTTTCCTGCCTCATGATGCCATCTATTTTGTGAAGTGCACCAGTCCCTCCTGCAGCAAAGCACCCCCACAACATGATGCTGGCACCCCCGTGCTTCACAGTTGGGATGGTATTCTTTGGCTTGCAAGTCTCCCCCTTTTTCCTCCAAACATAATGATGGTCATTATGCCAAAGAGTTCTATTTTTGTTCCATCAGACCAGAGGACATTTCTCCAAAAAGTACGATCTTTGTCCCCATGTGCAGTTGCAAACCATAGTTTAGCTTTTTTATGGTGGTTTTGGAGCAGTGGCTTCTTGCTTGCTGAGCGGCCTTTCAGGTTACATTGATATAGGACTCGTTTTACTGTGGATATAGATTATTTTGTACCCGTTTCCTCCAGCATCTTCACAAGGTCCTTTGCTGTTGTTCTGGGATTGAGTTGCACTTTTTGCACCAAAGTACGTTCATCTCTAGGAAACAGAACGCGTCTCCTTCCTGAGCAGTATGACGGCTGCGTGGTCCCATGGTGATTATACTTGCGTACTATTGTTTGTACAGATGAACGCGGTACCTTCAGGCATCTGGAAATTGCTCCCAAGGATGAACCAGACTTGTGGAGGTCTACAATTTGTTTTCTGAGGTCTAGGCTGATTTCTTTTGATTTTCCCATGATGTCAAGCAAAGAGGCACTGAGTTTGAAGGTAGGCCTTGAAATACATCCACAGGTACACCTCCAATTGACTCAAATTATGTCAATTAGCCTATCAGAAGCTTCTAAAGCCATGACATCCTTTTCTGGAACTTTCCAAGCTGTTTAAAGGCACAGTCAACTTAGTGTATGTAAACTTCTGACCCACTGGAATTGTGATACAGTGAATTATAAGTGAAATAATCTGTCTGTAAACAATTGTTGGAAAAAGTACTTGTGTCATGCACAAAGTAGATATTCTAACCGACTTGCCAAAACTATCGTTTGTTAACAAGAAATTTGTGGAGTGGTTGAAAAATGAGTTTTAATGACTCCAACATAAGTGTATGTAAACTTCCGACTTCAACTGTATATCTTTGCATAATTTAAACATTCCCAGCTTAGGTTTTTGGATCAATTTTCATATGTCACTTTCAGCTAAATCTTCTATGTAGACACTGGAGGCACCTATTGTATTTTCCAAAACAAAACAACCTATTTCAAAAGGGGGATATAATAAATATATCATGGTGCCGGATCCATTCAAGTAAGTCCCAGCGAGCAGTCCCAAATTGAATGGTGCCAGAATGCATTCCAGCACAGATGAAGCACTGGTTAATGCCCTATGAGCTTGGTGCTCACAGTAGCTTCTGTTTTCTGAAGAATGTTGTATCACATGCAGGTTTCCTCTTATCATCACAATAGTGGGGGCCTGAGGGATGCGTGAGGGTCCTGACGCTACAGACCTTTCTAAATCCACAGGAGTCCTCAGCAGCTAACACCCCCATGTGGATTTTTACATTTACATCATTTAGCAGACACTCTTATCCAGAGAAATTAGGATTAGTTGCTTTGCTCAAGGGCACATCAGTAGATTTTCACATAGTCAGCGTGTGGATTCGAACCAGTGACCTTTCATTTACTGGCCCAACACTCTTAACCTTTAGGCTACCTGCCACCACATGCAGGGCTTAGAGGAGCAACACCCACTCAACCAGATGAGAAACTACTCTTGAGTAAAAATGTACTCTGCAATATGCTGAAGAAGAGGAAGGATACTAAGAAAGATGACAGAATGAATATTGTTGGAACAGTATTATCTACATCACCACAGCTATAATTCCGTTCATGCACCAATATTGTAGATAAAATAAGCTATATGTAATATGTTTGCATTGACATTTTCAGTTCTGAATGTCCTTATACAGTATCTACAGTAATAGTGGAATGGTAGTGTTTCACAATATTTCTTTCCAACATTTTTTGGGGCCCACACAAAATTGCATTCTAATGGTGCAGCCTTCTTATTGGTCAACTAAAGACGGACCGGCACTTGTTGTCAAATTGACTGGGGCCAGCAAATCTCTTTGGCAAATTGACTGGGGCCAGCAAATCTCTTTGGCATATTGACTGGGGCCAGCAAATCACTTGTCGTCAATTCAATAACAGACCAGTAAATTTGACATGGGATATGATGGCCCCAGTCAATTTGAAAACAAGAGATGGTTCGTTATTGAATTGTTATATGTAGTACCTTTTATGTTGTGGCGTCCATCTAAATAATTGGCTTCTACCGCATGAAGTCTTCAAGAATTAGTAGCATGTTAACAAGGTTAAAATTATTATAATTTGATGGCTTTGGTGATAGCAATTTCTAGTCATGCTCTAGATACCTATCAAATTTACAACAATTTACAAATAACCTACCAACATTGTGACTGGAAGATGGTCATATTTTTTAGAAGCTGGCTTGTTAACGTGAGAGTCCTATGTTAATTGGGCGCCATAAAATGATAATTTTTTACAAGCTATTTCAAGTACTCTGCAATAACTGCACTTTTTACCCAATTTAACACAAACAGTTCAGTGGTCACCAACCTTTTTTGAATAAAGCAGTTTCGGAGTCAAAATGCAAGGTCGAGATCTACCGCTCAGATTGTTTAAGATGACTTAAAAAATGTACAGTGAGGGAAAAAAGTATTTGATCCCTGCTGATTGTGTACGTTTGCCCACTGACAAAGAAATGATCAGTCAATAATTTTAATGGTAGGTTTATTTGAACAGTGAGAGACAGAATAACAACAAAATAATCCAGAAAAACGCATGTCAAAAATGTTATAAGTTGATTTGCATTTTAACGAGGGAAATAAGTATTTGACCCCTCTGCAAAACATGACTTAGTACTTGGTGGCAAAACCCTTGTTGGCAATCACAGAGGTCAGATGTTTCTTGTAGTTGGCCACCAGGTTTGCACACATCTCAGGAGGGATTTTGTCCCACTCCTCTTTGCAGATCTTCTCCAAGTCATTAAGGTTTCGAGGCTGACGTTTGGCAACTCGAACCTTCAGCTCACTCCACAGATTTTCTATGGGATTAAGTTCTGGAGACTGGCTAGGCCACTCCAGGACCTTAATGTGCTTCTTCTTGAGCCACTCCTTTGTTGCCTTGGCCGTGTGTTTTGGGTCATTGTCATGCTGGAATACCCATCCACGACCCATTTTCAATGCCCTGGTTTAGGGAAGGAGGTTCTCACCCAAGATTTGATGGTACATGGCCCCGTCCATCATCCCTTTGATGAGGTGAAGTTGTCCTGTCCCCTTAGCAGAAAAACACCCCGAAAGCATAATGTTTCCACCTCCATGTTTGACGATGGGGATAGTGTTCTTGGGGTCATAGGCAGCATTCCTCCTCCTCCAAACACGGCAAGTTGAGTTGATGCCAAAGAGCTCCATTTTGGTCTCATCTGACCACAACACTTTCACCCAGTTGTCCTCTGAATCATTCAGATGTTCATTGGCAAACTTCAGACGGGCATGTATATGTGCTTTCTTGAGCAGGGGGACCTTGCGGGCGCTGCAGGATTTCAGTCCTTCACGGCGTAGTGTGTTACCAATTGTTTTCTTGGTGACTATGGTCCCAGCTGCCTTGAGATCATTGACAAGATCGTCCCGTGTAGTTCTGGGCTGATTCCTCACCGTTCTCATGATCATTGCAACTCCACGAGGTGAGATCTTGCATGGAGCCCCAGGCCGAGGGATATTGACAGTTCTTTTGTGTTTCTTCCATTTGCGAATAATCGCACCAACTGTTGTCACCTTCTCACCAAGCTGCTTGGCGATGGTCTTGTAGCCCATTCCAGCCTTGTGTAGGTCTACAATCTTGTCCCTGACATCCTTGGAGAGCTCTTTGGTCTTGGCCATGGTGGAGAGTTTGGAATCTGATTGATTGATTACTTCTGTGGACAGGTGTCTTTTATACAGATAACAAACTGAGATTTGGAGCACTCCCTTTAAGAGTGTGCGCCTAATCTCAGCTCGTTACCTGTATAAAAGACACCTGGGAGCCAGAAATCTTTCTGATTGAGAGGGGGTCAAATACTTATTTCCCTCATTAAAATGCAAATCAATTTATAACATTTTTGACATGCGTTTTTCTGGATTTTTTGGTTTGTTATTCTGTCTCTCACTGTTCAAATAAACCTACCATTAAAATGATAGACTGATCATTTCTTTGTCAGTGGGCAAACGTACAAAATCTGTAGGGGATCAAATACTTTTTTCCCCTCACTGTATGCCTTTGCAAAATGAATCTAATAAAAACTGTTCTGTAGGAATGAGGTTTGTGCAGTAGGCCTAATACATTATCACGTATATTGGCTATGCTTGGCCTGTCAATGTTGTTCTTCTCAGACCATATTATATTTCAAAACTCGAGCTATGATGACAAAATAGATGAGTTGTATTACTTGAGGCACAGCTGAGAATAAATAAAAAAGAATTTGCTTTTTTATTTTACTGGACTGCATGCATCTTATGGTCTTATGGGGAAAGCAGTACAGGGTCCGTCTCTCACGGTCCCTGCTCTCTCCTTTCCTCCGCTGAGACTGACCAGAAAGAGGGGACATGTCGCACTGCATTATTTCTGCCTCATGCACATATTCATGTTGTTGTTTCTATGACCAGAGAAAGTGAAATGTTCCTATTTAAAATAGATACAATGAACCGTTAATAATAACAACAATGCAAGCCTATCGATAGACTTGGCTACGAATTCATGGCAGGTGTAGTGCTGGTTGTAGTGCGAGTGGAGGTAGAGAGAAGCGCATTTTAGGGTTTGTAAAAGTGTTGAATAAAAACAGTCTGGACAGTACTGAATAAAAACTTTAAAACTTCTTAGGGCTAGTGGGACAACTTCCGGTGAAACTGGAGGGCACGCAATTCAAATAAATAATCATACATTTTATGGATTTTAAACATTTAGGTACATACAAGTGTCTTATATTGGCTGAAAGCTTAAATTCCTGTTAATCTTACTGCACTGTCTGATGCACAGTAGCTATTACAGCGAAAACATGCCATGCGATTGTTTGAGGACGGCGCCCCACTTCAAAATATTTTTCCACCGGCACAGGTTTCATACATTCACATTTAACGATTAAATATTCACTTACTTTTTGAAAATATTCCTCTGATTTGTCATCCAAAGGGTCCCAGCTATAACATCTAGTGTCGTTTTGTGAGATAAAATCCTTCTTTATATCCCTAAAAGTCTGTTTAGTTGGCACCATCGATTTGAGTAAACCACTCGTTCAACTTTCAGAGAAATGAATCCGAAAATCTACCCTTAAACTTTGTTTCAACAAGTCAAAATACATTTCTTTTTACTCCTCAGATACCCTAAATGTAATCAAACTATAATATTTCTTTCGGAAAGAAGTATGTTCAATAGGAAACCGATTTTATCAGGTGCGTAATGTCTTCATGGTGCACGCAAACACGAATTTCCAAGACTGTGTCCTGATATTTCTTATTCGTTTTTGAAGTTACAAGCCTGAAACCTTGAACATAGACTGCTGACACCCCGTGGAAGCCATAGGAATTGTTTTTTCTTGGGATTTTCTCCTACCATTTCTACTGTGTTATATTCTCCTACATTATTTTAACATTCAATGTGTTTTCTTTCCAATGGCACCAATTATATGCATATCCTGGCTTCAGGGCTTGAGCTACAGGCAGTTTACTTTGGGCACGTCATTCAGACAGGAACAGGAAACCACTGCCTTAAGACAAATCAAAGGGTTCAAAATGGGAGCACTTTGGCTACCTGGCGCGCAGGGCAGCTGAATCAAGTACACCTAATAAATAGGAGTGCAAGGCTTTGTCGTTGGATTTCTACAGACATTTTTGTAGATCGTCTAGGAATGCCTAAACAATCGACCGGTTGGTGACCACTGGTTTATTTGATGCTTATTCATTGTCCAATCCTGATCTTTAATTATCCTTAAATGAGGGCTCCAATCAGGCAGTTTGTTCAAAATCAACATTTGAGGAGAATTTCAAAGCACTGGGAGACCTTGAAAATAAATGATCCTTCTCAACAAAGAACATATTCCCTTTCTCTTGGAGATAGATGAAAGTGAACTGTGATGGAGATGTTCTGGGGAAGAAATTCCCTTGTAGGCAGGATCTCACATTTGAAAGGACATGAAGACGGTGCTTGGAATTCACATATAATATCTATTTTTAAGATCAGTTGTAGGATCATCCTTTATTACTCGCATTCATTTTCTCATGAATTGTGTCTAATTTGAAGTCCTCCAAAAATACTAATAAATATTAATGTATATACTTCCTAAATGTACATAATTAATGAATATGTATGCAGATAGTGTCTTGGGTGTATGAAATGATAATACATTCTGTGTCATTTTGCTCATATTATAGTCATTTTGTTCTTCAGATCCGAAAGAAAATTTGAAGGACTGGAAATTACTATTTATATACAGGCATCTTACTAAATGCCCCATCATAGCCTAATATAATGCATGTGATTGGCTCATTGTCTTCTATCATACCCGCTAAGTGTTACCCCATCTAATAGGTTGTGCTCATTGCACCTATCCAACAATATCAACTAACAATACCAGATCACTTGAGCCAATTAGTGTGAAACAATCTTTTCTGACAGGGAACCACAGGTGTTTTTCTTGCCAACAAGGGTCCTGCAGAGATGGTTAAAGGCTGGCATATGATCAACACTAATTCACATCAGATGACCTTTTTAATGATTGAATTAATTAGGTGTGTGCTTTAAGGCTATTTCAATTCGATTGTGGATCCTTTGGAACAAGGATGTCAAACATACAGCCCATTCAATCCGTACCGCAGGTAGTTAGAGTTTTTTGGGGGGGGGATTTATCTTCATCGACATTGTTTCAATTTGGTTAGAGTTTTTTTCAATGTAGAAATTTTAAATGAACCAACATCTATAGTCTTTTCACTCTGTCCTGCTTGCTAACTGTCATCGAAATGAAAGGAAGCCAGTCAGGGAGCAAAATGCTAAAGCGATGGATAGATTACAATTTTTTACTCAATTTAAAAGGCGAGGAAATATAAACCTTCGGACTTCAGTGAAGGCTAAATGTGTCCCACGGGGCAAAAAGAGTTTGACACCCCTGCTTTAGAAAGTGAGTTGTTTATCACCATTTAAAAAAAAAAAAAAGACTGAAATATTTGGATATATGTATATTATGATTATGGTGAATTTGAGGAACTGCTGAAATGTGGAGAATTGGTTGACTGGGATTGTAAACCTATACACTGTGAATAATTTATCTTGAATAATCGGTTTATTTAGTTGACCCCAAAACATCGCTTGGAATAGCATTTTGTCACAGTTAAAGATGCTGAAAAATTTCCCCACTGCTTGTTTTGGCAGAAATTTGTGAAATTACTTTCACTTCTCGGAGAGCTCTGAGCCACCAACTCAGTGCAATTAAGCCAGGAACCCCCACCTCTCGCTGTCTATATCTTTCCTTCTCCCTCTCGCTCTCATGAGAAGCTGTATTAAAAAGCCTCCAAATGCAGCTGTCAGAAGCTTAGTTCTGGTTCCGATAAAGCTCTGCATTATTGAGGGGCCCAGCATCCACTCCAGACATAACATAAACCACTCTGAGCTGAATCTGCCAAGTGACACCCAGAAGCGATCTGGCACAGGACCCACAATGGAGGAGCTGCATATAAACAGTGTATGCACTTGAATTTCTTGAGTTAGCAGAAAGAAAATGGATAGAGTTGTAAAATTTGAAGCAAGCTAACTTGATATTACTTATCATTTGCATAATTGTTTGGAGCATCTAAATAGTTATATACTTCATGTATTATGTGTATTGAAGGATTTGGATTTCTAAGTCAATATATTCTTCAGCTATCGTTGATGAATCACTACATAATGGCCACATTACTTTGTTATAATGGGGCGACCAATACAACTCCTAAAACTGTTCCTTCGTAAACATACTTTCCCCAAGCTGTAATTAAGCCAACTCATCACAAACACAGGGGACAGCTTTCTTCAGTGCTGACACCTTAAAGCAGGCTGAGAGATTATCGCACCAAAACGAGCCCCTTAATTGCATGGCTGCCATTCTGTCAAGGTTTGTTTGTTGCCCCTGTCCTTTGGGTCTGGCTGCTGGCAGCAGGAACAATGTGCTCCAGCCATCACCTCGTCCCTCTCTCGGCCCATACCCTTCCTTCTTTTTACCTCCCCAACTCAAGGACAAGCTAGAGAGAAGCAGTTGTCAGTGTTGAAACTTCTTGAGTGTTCAAGAGGAGTGATGTTGAGGGCCATGTCTGTGGAGTTGTGCTATCATGACACAAGGCGAGACCCAGATGCAGACACAGGAGGCAGATGGTTGGAGTCTTACAATGTTTAATAATCTAAAAGGAGTAGCCAAGAGAATAGTCGTGGACAGGCAAAAGGTCAAAAACAGATCAGAGTTCATAAGGTACAGAGTAGCAGAAAGGCTCGTGGTCAAGGCAGGCAGAATGGTCAGGCAGGCAGGTACAGAGTCCAGAACAGGCAAGGGTCGAAACCGGGAGGACTAGAAAGAAAAAAAAAGAATAGCAAAGGCAGGCGTAAGGGAAAACTGCTGGTTGACTTGGAACATACAAGACGAACTGGCACAGAGAGACAGGAAACACAGGGATAAATACACTGGGGAAAACAAGCGACACCTGGAGGGGGTGGAGACAATAACGAGGACAGGTGAAACAGATCAGGGTGTGACATGTGCAGCGAGAGGAGACCACCTCCTGTGGCCTAACCGTAGGCTTCCAGTCAGCATGGACAGGCGGAACTGGATCAAAAGACAGAATGGAAGATCTTCATATATTCTTATTGCACCTCAGTATTACATTTCTGAATGTTTCCGAAGAAAATACTGGAACTATCTTATGATGTGAGCCTTTTGACAACTTGGGTAATATCTTCTACTTCTAATCACACAAACGCAATGCCCAAAGTAACAATAGCATTTTAAATTGACAGGACATGACAATAACTCCAAAATTTGTTTTTGGATTACTGCAGTTTGCCATTGCACAGCCCTTTAGGATTTTGCCCAATGCCCCTTGTCATAGGTCTTTCTCTAACGTGAATGTTGTACACATTTCTGGTGTAACAAGTCTACACCAAGCTGAATACAATCACACAAAAGTAAAAATGCATTTGGAGATGTAGAGGGTGAAAGGAAGTCAGGCTTGCTGAAAAGAAACTAGAGAGGGCATAGCATTCCAGATTTATTCAGAACTTGCATGAGGCCTATGGTGTTTGTTATAATGCTTATCTGGGCTCGACTGTCCTGAACATCAGATATGGGAGCAACTTTTTTTGAAAGAGTCTTATCAGGTGTTCTCATGGCAGAAAAAAAAAATCTGGTTGTCTTCTCGAATCACTCAGGTAAATCTAAACTGATGCATTGTAACTTTCGAAGGACACGAAGCATGCAGAAGGACGCTTAAATTGTAAAAGGTTTTTGCTTCAGGCTTGATTTGAAGAAAAGGAAATACAAGTGTTCCCTCCTGCAAAAGATTCCTAAAAGAAGAGCTGCTATACTGGCCACATACAGTACAACATGAATGTGAACAATTTGGAATGGATGTAATTTCACACCCAAAACAACACACACATGTTCGGTGACAACTCTGATAACGAATAACCCCAACACAGACCCACTAATCATGTGTGCACACTTTCACTCTGCTTCCAGATGCAGAGTTTCCCTACAGTTAGGTAAATTCTAATCCATGCGCATAACCAGATTTAATTGATGTCTCATTGCAGGCGGCTGTGTGTGCAGCCATTAGAAATATTGCATTTACCACACCACTGCCTGGGCATATCCCTCCATTATGTTTCACACATTTGGAAAAATATACAGTGAGTGGACATGCGATATGCACCACATTTGATTCATAGGCATGAGGTTATAATAGAAGCCTTTTAACAGGACTAAAAACAGTGAGTCATTGGCCTTTAGAGCTAATAAAATAAAATAAAAGCTTCCAGGGTTCTTTGCTAGCATCCTGTCAGATGCATCCTGCTAGCTTCCTGTCAGAATGAGTGGATTGGAATCCACTGATCCATCGACAAGACTGTTGGCAACACAACACTGTATCATCACAATTATTTAATTGGATAGCGCACTTGGATAGTGTCAGACTATCAGAGACTGTAAAATGGGGAATTCATCCGTACAAGCGGGAAGGACTTAACCGATTGTCCTCGAGGCCATCTGACAGGGTTTTAGGCTCCATGCCAACAATGTCATAATAGTTTGTTCTCAGCTGACTATACAGTGTACAAAGCTGTAAGATGTTACAGTTGTACCTATAGCAGAGCATGAATGAAATGTGTTGTATTATGAAGGTGTGACATTTATTATTTAGTCAGACTGTTAATCAAAACATCACTCTTCTCTTACGATGTGTGAACCCTCCCTAATTAAATACAGTATACAGAAACGCATTTCAAAATGCTTTGCTTTATCATGTTCCCCATGCAGTTTCTATGAAATGGATTGCATATTGCATCTGCCTCTCACTCTGATTTACACCTAGTTCCTGATCCCGTCTGTAGAGAGAAAGTATGTTAACCTTTGACCTATGGTGTCTCCCCGCTTCAAATGTGGCAAACATTCACATAGTTTCAATATAAATCCATATACTGTAGGACTATGAGATACCCTGGGACTCCTATTACCCGCCCATGGTAGCGTACCTCAATGAAATACAGGAAAATATTTAAATATGCTTCCCCTTGTGGTTTCTCCTCAAGCAGTTGCTTTTAAATGGATTGCACACTTGCATCTGCCTCTGGTTTTGAATAACACAGTTGTTTGGCGTGGCTCAGGAGAGGTAAACGCTTAACATTTGACACATGGTACCTACCCCCCACTCAGAAGTGTCAAGCATTTTACATCAATTATAAATCATACCCATCCCTGGAAAAGGAGAAGGCAATTGATAGATCCTCTTGACCTAGTGCAATTGCTCCAGTGCCGTTTACCGCAGCAAATCAAAATAGTGAGTCGTAATGTGCTCGAAGGTCTTCTTTTTTTTTTAACAACATGTAATCAGGAGGCGCGATCAACGAAGATCTGCGCTTGGCTTGATAATGTTTAATAAAGGCCTGAAAGAAAAAGTCACAAGGAGAGCTGTAAGATCTGTTAGAAAATTAAAGGGTGAAACATAACTCTATGATGATAATCTCTATCTAAGGGTAGCTGATGTCAAGTTTATTAGTTTGAAGTCGAGAGAAAAACTAACCCCCCAAAAAATGCTTGGAGCCCAAACTGAGCTCAGCCCTTTACAGCAAGTGAACACTGTTCAGTTGTTATGATAGCCACTGTTCATCTGAGCGAGGCTAACACTGAGGTATAGAGAGAGCAGCTGCTGTATGTTATCGGAGGGATCATTTACATGTTTGTCAATGCCCAAAGCTACAGTATCTTCATTACCCATGCCAGGTTGAAATCAAAACACTAGCTTGGCTGTTTGCCATTTTGGACATGTTTGCTCACAACAGTGCAGAGTGCCTATAACATCTGAGAAAAGGCTACGAAATATATTAGCCTACAGAATAAAATGGCATAGAGAATGGACAGGAGAATGACGTGAAATCCAAGTATTTTAGCATTATGTCATGTAAATGCAACAGCAGCTCCTTTCCTATGATGACAATCTTATTTTACCCTGTTGTCTTTTATACTGTAGATCAGATTATTCAAAACAAATCATATTAGAAATTGCTCCTGTTGAGAAATAAAAATAAAAACCAGACATTCAATCTCCTAGACATGCCAAAAACCACTCCCAGAAACGTGAAACATTCTCACTGAATTGTATTTATGAGTTCATTTTTATCGCCCTATTTCTTCAGCTGGAAAAGATTGAGATCCAACACACCAGTAACACAGGAGACATGAAAACATGACGGCTTTGTTCACCTTGCCACATAACCACCATAGAGAGCTTCAGCCTCCCACACATAAATCTTAAAAGTCCCTATCTCCGCTTGTAGTCCGTGTTATAATGACGACCACACACACATACACACACTTTGTGGAAGCACAGGCTTTAAGCATTGCAGAGACAGGAGGAACAGCAGACGCCTCGTACAGTTTCCTCTTATGTTGCCAACTTTAGTAATAGTAGTTCTTTAAACTAAACAAATGGGAGAGGCAGAGGAGAGCTTTCATGTGTATTCCCTTTGTTTGGTGTAATGTGTTTCTCCCCCATATTGCTAGAGGTTGTTCTGTGCTAAATGCAGTTCAAACCACACTGGGTGGTATCTGTCTCTATTAATACAAATGTAATTTTCGTATTGAAATCCAGGAAGTAGATGAATGTGTGCCCTTGAGTTGGGACCCGGGACTTCCGAGGTGGGCGTGGTTGAAGGATGGAAACAATCATTTTCTGTTCTCACTCCCTCACATTATTTGCTGCCCTCGTCAAATGTAATTAGTGTCAAGAATGTCAGATCGAGAACGAAGAGGTAATTGGGGACATGCCTTATTTTCAGAATGGTACTATTGTGCCATATCGGTTTGTGTCGGAGTATACTGAGGCTGAGTTGTTCCATTTGCAGGCTGACCGAGAGAAAAGAGCTAGAGAGAGACAGGAGCGAGCAGATGTCGAGGAAACACAGGCTCTTACCAGAATGGAGATGCCTACCTCAACCAACAGACAGTGAATGTGGGGGCTGTTTTGTTAGACTTCAATGCGGCTTTTGACATTATCGATCATAGTCTGTTGCTGGATAAACGTATGTGTTATGGCTTTACACCCCCTGCTATATTGTGGATAAATAGTTACTTGTCTAACAGAACACAGAGGGTGTTATTTAATGGAAGCCTGTGTGAAATATTATACATGGCTTCTGGATCTACTGAAAGATGTGTAACAGAATAACAAAAAATATAAATGAGTCCTAATTAGTCTTTCCTTGCATTCTCCTGAATTTCTTTGGGAGGAGGCATGAACGGAGGAACATTGGGCTCCCTCTTTGAAAAGGGTACGAAAAGGTTACAAAGAAGATGTGAGAAATTGAACAAAGAAAAATCACAGACAGTATAGTTCATAGTCCTATCCACATGTCTGTCCACCACCCCTCTCCTTCTTCCGTTCCCTCCTAGGCAGGTAGAAACAGAAAGAGTGTTGGCTGGTATAATACAGAGCCAGTCATTACATCTCAATTCAGGGCATGAGCTGAAATTCTAAATGTTTTAATTTAAATAATATAAAAGGTTGGGCTAGTTTGTTGTCATTACAACTCATGCACCAGCTAGGGCCAGAGTCATATATGTATTGTATGGCTCTGGCTAGGGCTGTGTCCTTCTCATTGACCTTAACTAGGGCACGTCATTTTATGCAATCAATAGCACTACAGAAAACTGTGATGCCTAGTAGAAAATTATACTATTTCTTATCAGTAACGTTATAATGAAAAAAGGGAATTGCATCACAAAACAAAATAAGCAAAACAGCCAGAAGGATAACGTTACCGTTACAGTAGTAGCTAAGCTAAAAACACCATGAACTAGTACATGGAATGTCAAACAAATAACATTCTAAATTACTTTGTGGTAACTTACTAAAGGTGTTAGCAACTTAGCTAGCTAGCAACATACCTTGAATGGTTGGAGCTTTCCCGTCCATGGTGGAAAGACTGTGGGAACAGAACCCGGTTTCAACCGGTCGACATTGTAGCCAGTGGCCACAGTGATCACTTGACACAGTCAACCGCAGCTGGTGTATGACTTCGGGCGTCATATCAACACCATAAGCAGGATGTGAGATGGCTGCAGCTATGCATGATACAAAGCTCCATCGCGGTCAGGAAAAGAGTGGAAATGTGTAGTGTATTTGTATCTGACCGGAACATTATTGTACTTCATTTTGGCCAACGTAACTCAGTTACTCGACAACTAACGTTACTAACTGCTAGCCTAGCTAGCTACCATCTCTTTGTATACTTCATTATGTTCTGATTTCCGTTCTTGAAGACCAATATTAAGACAAAAAATAAAATAAAAAAGACCAATAGTAAGACGCTAATTCGTCACGCTTCCTGTAATTATTTATCTTAAAACCATGAAGACACCTTTGCGCTAGTGCGAAGTAGGTCTTTGTTATTTATACTGTTTAGATTTAACAACACATGTTTTTCTCAATTCAATTCCGACACCAATTGTTGTTTATTTAACAATAAATACACCTTATTTAATGAATTTGACGTAATTTCGGAAATTCAGCATTTTGATATAAAAATCGAAATACTCAAACAATGGACCTAAAAACGGTCTGGGGTACTGACAAAGAGACGGGCAAGTGTTATAAAAGGGCCCAGTAGTGTGTTTGATTTAACTTCCCCTTTCAAGGCATAAACAAAACTAGGGTGGTTGGTTGGGGGGATGGGTCAGCCTATAATGTGAACGTCTAGCAACCCAAACTTTAAGTATTTACTACTTTTTAGCTACTTAGCATGTTTGCTAACCTTTCTCCTCACCCTAAGCCTTTTAGCTAACCCTTCCACTAACCCTAACGTAACCCTTTAAACTAACTCCTAAACTTAACCCAAACCTTAACCCTAACCCCTAGCTTAGCTAGCGCTAGCCAGCTAGTTAACATTAGCCACCTAGCCATCTAGCTAGAATTCGTAACACACGTTTTACAAATTCGTGGCATATAGTACGTTATGCTAATTAGTAACATATAATATGAATTGTAATCCCTAACATATCATATGAAATGGGTGATGGGCATCCACAAATGAATACATACAATACCAAACATAACATTTCATACTAAATGGGTGTCTCCGATTTACATACAGAATAATAAAAAAATGCTCTGAGACCAGGTTGCAGCAAAAATGTCATAACATGTTTTGCAAATTTGCAACATACTGTGTATTTTGCAAATTCGTAACATATAATTCAAATTGGAATTCTTAACATATCATACGAAATGGGTGATTGACATCCAAAAATGAATACATACCATACAAAACTTAACCAGAACTTAACCCAATGGTTGCGAGTCGGAATCTTATCGCGGACAACTTTAGCATTTTAGCAACTTTGACTACTTACTACATTTAGCTACTTTGCAACAACTAAACATGTTAGCTAACCCTTCCCCTAACCCTAACATTAACCCTTTAACCTAACTCTTAAATGTAACCCAAATCTTAACCCTAACTCCTAAACCCCCAGCTAGCTAATGTTAGCCACCTAGTCACCAAGCTAGAATTTGTAATATGTCATTCGTTTAGCAAATTCATAACATATAGTACATTTTGCGAATTCGTAACTTATGAAATTAATTGTAATTCGTAACATATCATAATAAGAATTTGTTCTTAACTGACTTGCCTAGTTAAATAAATGTAAATAAGAAATGGGTGATGGACATCCACAAATGAATACACACCATTGGAAGCGTAACATTTCATACTAAATGGAGTGCCTCGATATATTATAGTGGTTTGTGAAAGCAAGGCATTTGTCACGCCCTGACCTGAGAGAACCTTTTTATGTCTCTATTTAGGTTGGTCAGGGTGTGATTTGGGTGGGCATTCTATGTCCGTGTTTTTATGTTTGGGATTTCTTTGTTTCGGCCGGGTATGACTCTCAATCAGGAACAGCTGTATATTGTTGTTGCTGATTGGGAGTCATACTTAGGCAGCCTGTTTTTCCTTTGGGTTTTGTGGGTAGATGTTTTCTGTATAGCTACTTTACCTTATGGAACTGTGTAGTCGTTGTTTTGTTTATTTTGTAAGTGGTCACTTTTCTTAATATTAAAAAGATGAGCATTCATATTCCCGCTGCGTTTTGGTCCTGTGTTCATGACGACCGTTACAGATCTACACACCATATGAGGACCAAGCAGCGTGGGAACAAGGAGCAGAGGGTTCAGGATTCGTGGACTTGGGAGGAAATTCTGGACGGAAAGGGACCATGGAGACAAGCTGGGGAATATCGCCGCCCGAAAGAGGAACTGGAGGCAGCAAAAGCTGAAAGGCGGTGGTATGAGGCAAGGGAGCGCAGCAGGCATGAGGCAGCCCCCAAAAAAGTTTTGGGGGGGCACACGAGAAGTTGGCCTGAGTCAGGAAGGAATTCTGAGCCAACTTCCCATGCTTACAGGAGGCAGCGTGGTACTGGTCAGGCACCGTGTTATGCGGCAGAGCGCACGGTGTCCCCAGTACGCATTCAGCACCCGGTGCGCTACATCCCAGCTCCTAACATCTGCCGGGCGAGAGTGGGCATCGAGCCAGGACGGGTTGTGCAGGCCGTGCGCTCCAGACCTCTAGTGCGTCTCCAGGACCCGGTCTATCCTGTGCCTGCGCCCAGGACCAGGCCTCCTGCATGTCTCCCCAGCCTGGTGAGTCCTGCGCCCAGAGCCAGGCTTCCTGCATGTCTCCCCAGCCTGGTGAAGCCTGTGCCTGCTCCCAGAGCCAGGCCTCCTGCATTTCTCCCCAGCCTGGTGAAGCCTGTGCCTGCTCCCAGAGCCAGGCCTCCTGCATGTCTCCCCAGCCTGGTGAGTCCTGTGCCTGCACCCAGAGCCAGGCCTCCTGCATGTCTCCCCAGCCTGGTGAATCCTGCGCCCAGAGCAAGTCCGGAGCCGCCAGAGCCGCCCGCCAGTCCGGAGCCGCCAGAGCCGCCCGCCAGTCCGGAGCCGCCAGAGCCGCCCACCTGTCCGGAGCCGCCAGAGTCGCCCGCCTGTCCGGAGTCGCCCGCCTGTCCGGAGTCGCCCGCCTGTCCAGAGCCGCCCGCCAGCCGGGCGCAGCCAGAGTCGCCTGCCAGCCGGGCGCAGCCAGAGTCGCCCGCCAGTCCGGGGCC